>NW_027327692.1:930618-1240824 GCF_047675955.1 Chlorocebus sabaeus | reverse complement strand
TTCAAAACTGGAAAGAAGCTTTCTGAGAAACCGCTCTGTGTTCTGTTAATTCATCTCACAGAGTTACATCTTTCCCTTCAAGAAGCCTTTCGCTAAGGCTGTTCTTGTGGAATTGGCAAAGGGATATTTGGAAGCCCATAGAGGGCTATGGTGAAAAAGGAAATATCTTCCGTTCAAAACTGGAAAGAAGCTATCAGAAAAACTGCTCTGTGTTCTGTTAATTCATCTCACAGAGTTACATCTTTCCCTTCAAGAAGCCTTTCGCTAAGGCTGTTCTTGTGGAATTGGCGAAGGGATATTTGGAAGCCCATAGAGGGCTATGGTGAAAAAGGAAATATCTTCCGTTCAAAACTGGAAAGAAGCTTTCTGAGAAACTGCTCTGTGTTCCGTTAATTCATCTCACAGAGTTACATCTTTCCCTTCAAGAAACCTTTCGCTAAGGCTGTTCTTGTGGAATTGGCAAAGGGATATTTGTAGGCCCTTAGAGGGCTATGGTGAAAAAGGAAATATCTTCCGTTCAAAACTGGAAAGAAGCTTTCTGAGAAACTGCTCTGTGTTCTGTTAGTTCATCTCAGAGAGTTACATCTTTCCCTTGAAGAAGCCTTTCGCTAAGGCTGTTCTTGTGGAATTGGCAAAGGGATATTTGGAAGCCCATAGAGGGCTATGGTGAAAAAGGAAATATCTTCCGTTCAAAACTGGAAAGAAGCTTTCTGAGAAACTGCTCTGTGTTCTGTTATACATCTCACAGAGTTACATCTTTCCCTTCAAGAAACCTTTCGCTAAGGCTGTTCTTGTGGAATTGGCAAAGGGATATTTGGAAGCCCATAGAGGGCTACGGTGAAAAAGGAAATATCTTCCGTTCAAAACTGGAAAGAAGCTTTCTGAGAAACTGCTCTGTGTTCTGTTAATTCATCTCACAGAGTTACATCTTTCCCTTCAAGAAGCCTTTCGCTAAGGCTGTTCTTGTGGAATTGGCAAAGGGATATTTGGAGGCCCATAGAGGGCTATGGTGAAAAAGGAAATATCTTCCGTTCAAAAGTGGAAAGAAGCTTTCTGAGAAACTGCTCTGTGTTCTGTTAGTTCATCTCACAGAGTTACATCTTTCCCTTCAAGAAGCCTTTCGCTAAGGCTGTTCTTGTGGAATTGGCAAAGGGATATGTGGAAGCCCATAGAGGGCTATGGTGAAAATGGAAATATCTTCCGTTCGAAACTGGAAAGAAGCTTTCTGAGAAACTGCTCTGTGTTCTGTTAATTCATCTCACAGAGTTACATCTTTCCCTTCAAGAAGCCTTTCGCTAAGGCTGTTCTTGTGGAATTGGCAAAGGGATATTTGGAGGCCCATAGAGGGCTATGGTGAAAAAGTAAACATCTTCCGTTCAAAACTGGAAAGAAGCTTTCAGAGAAACTGCTCTGTGTTATGTTAATTCATCTCACAGAGTTACATCTTTCCCTTCAAGAAGCCTTTCGCTAAGGCTGTTCTTGTGGAATTGGCAAAGGGATATTTGGAAGCCCATAGAGGGCTATGGTGAAAAAGGAAATATCTTCCGTTCAAAACTGGAAAGAAGCTTTCTGAGAAACTGCTCTGTGTTCTGTTAATTCATCTCACAGAGTTACATCTTTCCCTTCAAGAAGCCTTTCGCTAGGGCTGTTCTTGAGGAATTGGCAAAGGGATATTTGGAGGCCCATAGAGGGCTATGTTGAAAAAGTAAACATCTTCCGTTCAAAACTGGAAAGAAGCTTTCAGAGAAACTGCTCTGTGTTCTGTTAATTCATCTCACAGAGTTACATCTTTCCCTTCAAGAAGCCTTTCGCTAAGGCTGTTCTTGTGGAATTGGCAAAGGGATATTTGGAAGCCCATAGAGGGCTATGGTGAAAAAGGAAATATCTTCCGTTCAAAACTGGAAAGAAGCTTTCTGAGAAACTGCTCTGTGTTCTGTTAATCCATCTCACAGAGTTACATCTTTCCCTTCAAGAAGCCTTTCGCTAAGGTTGTTCTTGTGGAATTGGCAAAGGGATATTTGGAGGCCCATAGAGGGCTATGGTGAAAAAGGAAATATCTTCCGTTCAAAACTGGAAAGAAGCTTTCAGAGAAACTGCTCTGTGTTCTGTTAATTCATCTCAGAGAGTTACATCTTTCCCTTCAAGAAGCCTTTCGCTAAGCCTGTTCTTGTGGAATTGTCAAAGGGATATTTGGAAGCCCATAGAGGGCTATGGTGAAAAAGGAAATATCCTCCGTTCAAAACTGGAAAGAAGCTTTCTGAGAAACTGCTCTGTGTTCTGTTAATTCGTCTCACAGAGTTACATCTTTCCCTTCAAGAAGCCTTTCGCAAAGGCTGTTCTTGTGGAATTGGCAAAGGGATATTTGGAAGCCCATAGAGGGCTATGGTGAAAAAGGAAATATCTTCCATTCAAAACTGGAAAGAAGCTTTCTGAGAAACCGCTCTGTGTTCTGTTAATTCATCTCACAGAGTTACATCTTTCCCTTCAAGAAGCCTTTCGCTAAGGCTGTTCTTGTGGAATTGACAAAGGGATATTTGGAAGCCCATAGAGGGCTATGGTGAAAAAGGAAATATCTTCCGTTCAAAACTGGAAAGAAGCTTTCTGAGAAACTGCTCTGTGTTCTGTTAATTCATCTCACAGAGTTACATCTTTCCCTTCAAGAAGCCTTTCGCTAAGGCTGTTCTTGTGGAATTGGCAAAGGGATATTTGGAAGCCCATAGAGGGCTATGGTGAAAAAGGAAATATCTTCCGTTCAAAACTGGAGAGAAGCTTTCTGAGAAACCGCTCTGTGTTCTGTTAATTCGTCTCACAGAGTTACATCTTTCCCTTCAAGAAGCCTTTCGCTAAGGCTGTTCTTGTGGAATTGGCAAAGGGATATTTGGAAGCCCATAGAGGGCTATGGTGAAAATGGAAATATCTTCCGTTCAAAACTGGAAAGAAGCTTTCTGAGAATCTGCTCTGTGTTCTGTTAATCCATCTCACAGAGTTACATCTTTCCCTTCAAGAAGCCTTTCGCTAAGGCTGTTCTTGTGGAATTGGCAAAGGGATATTTGGAGGCCCATAGATTGCTATGGTGAAAAAGGAAATATCTTCCGTTCAAAACTGGAAAGAAGCTTTCAGAGAAACTGCTCTGTGTTCTGTTAATTCATCTCACAGAGTTACATCTTTCCCTTCAAGAAGCCTTTCGCTAAGGCTGTTCTTGTGGAATTGGCAAAGGGATATTTGGAAGCCCATAGAGGGCTATGGTGAAAAAGGAAATATCTTCCGTTCAAAACTGGAAAGAAGCTTTCTGAGAAACTGCTCTGTGTTCTGTTAATTCGTCTCACAGAGTTACATCTTTCCCTTCAAGAAGCCTTTCGCAAAGGCTGTTCTTGTGGAATTGGCAAAGGGATATTTGGAAGCCCATAGAGGGCTATGGTGAAAAAGGAAATATCTTCCGTTCAAAACTGGAAAGAAGCTTTCTGAGAAACTGCTCTGTGTTCTGTTAATCCATCTCACAGAGTTACATCTTTCCCTTCAAGAAGCCTTTCGCTAAGGTTGTTCTTGTGGAATTGGCAAAGGGATATTTGGAGGCCCATAGAGGGCTATGGTGAAAAAGGAAATATCTTCCGTTCAAAACTGGAAAGAAGCTTTCAGAGAAACTGCTCTCTGTTCTGTTAATTCATCTCACAGAGTTACATCTTTCCCTTCAAGAAGCCTTTCGCTAAGGCTGTTCTTGTGGAATTGTCAAAGGGATATTTGGAAGCCCATAGAGGGCTATGGTGAAAAAGGAAATATCTTCCGTTCAAAACTGGAAGGAAGCTTTCTGAGAAACTGCTCTGTGTTCTGTTAATTCGTCTCACAGAGTTACATCTTTCCCTTCAAGAAGCCTTTCGCAAAGGCTGTTCTTGTGGAATTGGCAAAGGGATATTTGGAAGCCCATAGAGGGCTATGGTGAAAAAGGAAATATCTTCCATTCAAAACTGGAAAGAAGCTTTCTGAGAAACCGCTCTGTGTTCTGTTAATTCATCTCACAGAGTTACATCTTTCCCTTCAAGAAGCCTTTCGCTAAGGCTGTTCTTGTGGAATTGACAAAGGGATATTTGGAAGCCCATAGAGGGCTATGGTGAAAAAGGAAATATCTTCCGTTCAAAACTGGAAAGAAGCTTTCTGAGAAACTGCTCTGTGTTCTGTTAATTCATCTCACAGAGTTACATCTTTCCCTTCAAGAAGCCTTTCGCTAAGGCTGTTCTTGTGGAATTGGCAAAGGGATATTTGGAAGCCCATAGAGGGCTATGGTGAAAAAGGAAATATCTTCCGTTCAAAACTGGAGAGAAGCTTTCTGAGAAACCGCTCTGTGTTCCGTTAATTCGTCTCACAGAGTTACATCTTTCCCTTCAAGAAGCCTTTCGCTAAGGCTGTTCTTGTGGAATTGGCAAAGGGATATTTGGAAGCCCATAGAGGGCTATGGTGAAAATGGAAATATCTTCCGTTCAAAACTGGAAAGAAGCTTTCTGAGAATCTGCTCTGTGTTCTGTTAATCCATCTCACAGAGTTACATCTTTCCCTTCAAGAAGCCTTTCGCTAAGGCTGTTCTTGTGGAATTGGCAAAGGGATATTTGGAGGCCCATAGATTGCTATGGTGAAAAAGGAAATATCTTCCGTTCAAAACTGGAAAGAAGCTTTCAGAGAAACTGCTCTGTGTTCTGTTAATTCATCTCACAGAGTTACATCTTTCCCTTCAAGAAGCCTTTCGCTAAGGCTGTTCTTGTGGAATTGGCAAAGGGATATTTGGAAGCCCATAGAGGGCTATGGTGAAAAAGGAAATATCTTCCGTTCAAAACTGGAAAGAAGCTTTCTGAGAAACGGCTATGTGTTCTGTTAATTCGTCTCACAGAGTTACATCTTTCCCTTCAAGAAGCCTTTCGCAAAGGCTATTCTTGTGGAATTGGCAAAGGGATATTTGGAAGCCCATAGATTGCTATGGTGAAAAAGGAAATATCTTCCCTTCAAAACTGGAAAGAAGCTTTCTGAGAAACCGCTCTGTGTTCTGTTAATTCATCTCACAGAGTTACATCTTTCCCTTCAAGAAGCCTTTCGCTAAGGCTGTTCTTGTGGAATTGGCAAAGGGATATTTGGAAGCCCAGAGAGGGCTATGGTGAAAAAGGAAATATCTTCCGTTCAAAACTGGAAAGAAGCTATCAGAGAAACTGCTCTGTGTTCTGTTAATTCATCTCACAGAGTTACATCTTTCCCTTCAAGAAGCCTTTCGCTAAGGCTGTTCTTGTGGAATTGGCAAAGGGATATTTGGAAGCCCATAGAGGGCTATGGTGAAAAAGGAAATATCTTCCGTTCAAAACTGGAAAGAAGCTTTCTGAGAAACTGCTCTGTGTTCTGTTAATTCATCTCACAGAGTTACATCTTTCCCTTCAAGAAGCCTTTCGCTAAGGCTGTTCTTGTGGAATTGACAAAGGGATATTTGGAAGCCCATAGAGGGCTATGGTGAAAAAGGAAATATCTTCCGTTCAGAACTGGAAAGAAGCTTTCTGAGAAACTGCTCTGTGTTCTGTTAATTCATCTCACAGAGTTACATCTTTCCCTTCAAGAAGCCTTTCGCTAAGGCTGTTCTTGTGGAATTGGCAAAGGGATATTTGGAAGCCCATAGAGGGCTATGGTGAAAAAGGAAATATCTTCCGTTCAAAACTGGAAAGAAGCTTTCTGAGAAACTGCTCTGTGTTCTGTTAATTCATCTCACAGAGTTACATCTTTCCCTTCAAGAAGCCTTTCGCTAAGGCTGTTCTTGTGGAATTGGCAAAGGGATATTTGTAGGCCCTTAGAGGGCTATGGTGAAAAAGGAAATATCTTCCGTTCAAAACTGGAAAGAAGCTTTCTGAGAAACTGCTCTGTGTTCTGTTAGTTCATCTCAGAGAGTTACATCTTTCCCTTGAAAAAGCCTTTCGCTAAGGCTGTTCTTGTGGAATTGGCAAAGGGATATTTGGAAGCCCATAGAGGGCTATGGTGAAAAAGGAAATATCTTCCGTTCAAAACTGGAAAGAAGCTTTCTGAGAAACTGCTCTGTGTTCTGTTAATTCATCACACAGAGTTACATCTTTCCCTTCAAGAAACCTTTCGCTAAGGCTGTTCTTGTGGAATTGGCAAAGGGATATTTGGAAGCCCATAGAGGGCTACGGTGAAAAAGGAAATATCTTCCGTTCAAAACTGGAAAGAAGCTTTCTGAGAAACTGCTCTGTGTTCTGTTAATTCATCTCACAGAGTTACATCTTTCCCTTCAAGAAACCTTTCGCTAAGGCTGTTCTTGTGGAATTGGCAAAGGGATATTTGGAAGCCCATAGAGGGCTATGGTGAAAAAGGTAATATCTTCCATTCAAAAATGGAAAGAACCTTTCTGAGAAACTGCTCTGTGTTCTGTTAATTCATCTCACAGAGTTACATCTTTCCCTTCAAGAAGCCTTTCGCTAAGGTTGTTCTTGTGGAATTGGCAAAGGGATATTTGGAAGCCCATAGAGGGCTATGGTGAAAAAGGAAATATCCTGCGTTCAAAACTGGAAAGAAGCTCTCAGAGAAACTGCTCTGTGTTCCGTTAATTCATCTCACAGAGTTACATCTTTCCTTTCAAGAAGCCTTTCGCTAAGGCTGTTCTTGTGGAATTGGCAAAGGGATATGTGGAAGCCCATAGAGGGCTATGCTGAAAAAGGAAATATCTTCCGTTCAAAACTGGAAAGAAGCTTTCTGAGAAACTGCTCTGTGTTCTGTTAATTCATCTCACAGAGTTACATCTTTCCCTTCAAGAAGCCTTTCGCTAAGGCTGTTCTTGTGGAATTGGCAAAGGGATATTTGGAAGCCCATAGAGGGCTATGGTGAAAAAGGAAATATCTTCCGTTCAAAACTGGAAAGAAGCTTTCTGAGAAACTGCTCTGTGTTCTGTTAATTCATCTCACAGAGTTACATCTTTCCCTTCAAGAAGCCTTTCGCTAAGGCTGTTCTTGTGGAATTGGCAAAGGGATATTTCGAAGCCCATAGAGGGCTATGGTGAAAATGGAAATATCTTCCGTTCAAAACTGGAAAGAAGCTTTCTGAGAAACTGCTCTGTGTTCTGTTAATTCATCTCACAGAGTTACATCTTTCCCTTCAAGAAGCCTTTCGCTAGGGCTGTTCTTGAGGAATTGGCAAAGGGATATTTGGAGGCCCATAGAGGGCTATGTTGAAAAAGTAAACATCTTCCGTTCAAAACTGGAAAGAAGCTTTCAGAGAAACTGCTCTGTGTTCTGTTAATTCATCTCACAGAGTTACATCTTTCCCTTCAAGAAGCCTTTCGCTAAGGCTGTTCTTGTGGAATTGGCAAAGGGATATTTGGAAGCCCATAGAGGGCTATGGTGAAAAAGGAAATATCTTCCGTTCAAAACTGGAAAGAAGCTTTCTGAGAAACTGCTCTGTGTTCTGTTAATCCATCTCACAGAGTTACATCTTTCCCTTCAAGAAGCCTTTCGCTAAGGTTGTTCTTGTGGAATTGGCAAAGGGATATTTGGAGGCCCATAGAGGGCTATGGTGAAAAAGGAAATATCTTCTGTTCAAAACTGGAAAGAAGCTTTCAGAGAAACTGCTCTGTGTTCTGTTAATTCATCTCAGAGAGTTACATCTTTCCCTTCAAGAAGCCTTTCGCTAAGCCTGTTCTTGTGGAATTGTCAAAGGGATATTTGGAAGCCCATAGAGGGCTATGGTGAAAAAGGAAATATCCTCCGTTCAAAACTGGAAAGAAGCTTTCTGAGAAACTGCTCTGTGTTCTGTTAATTCGTCTCACAGAGTTACATCTTTCCCTTCAAGAAGCCTTTCGCAAAGGCTGTTCTTGTGGAATTGGCAAAGGGATATTTGGAAGCCCATAGAGGGCTATGGTGAAAAAGGAAATATCTTCCATTCAAAACTGGAAAGAAGCTTTCTGAGAAACCGCTCTGTGTTCTGTTAATTCATCTCACAGAGTTACATCTTTCCCTTCAAGAAGCCTTTCGCTAAGGCTGTTCTTGTGGAATTGACAAATGGATATTTGGAAGCCCATAGAGGGCTATGGTGAAAAAGGAAATATCTTCCGTTCAAAACTGGAAAGAAGCTTTCTGAGAAACTGCTCTGTGTTCTGTTAATTCATCTCACAGAGTTACATCTTTCCCTTCAAGAAGCCTTTCGCTAAGGCTGTTCTTGTGGAATTGGCAAAGGGATATTTGGAAGCCCATAGAGGGCTATGGTGAAAAAGGAAATATCTTCCGTTCAAAACTGGAGAGAAGCTTTCTGAGAAACCGCTCTGTGTTCTGTTAATTCGTCTCACAGAGTTACATCTTTCCCTTCAAGAAGCCTTTCGCTAAGGCTGTTCTTGTGGAATTGGCAAAGGGATATTTGGAAGCCCATAGAGGGCTATGGTGAAAATGGAAATATCTTCCGTTCAAAACTGGAAAGAAGCTTTCTGAGAATCTGCTCTGTGTTCTGTTAATCCATCTCACAGAGTTACATCTTTCCCTTCAAGAAGCCTTTCGCTAAGGCTGTTCTTGTGGAATTGGCAAGGGGATATTTGGAGGCCCATAGATTGCTATGGTGAAAAAGGAAATATCTTCCGTTCAAAACTGGAAAGAAGCTTTCAGAGAAACTGCTCTGTGTTCTGTTAATTCATCTCACAGAGTTACATCTTTCCCTTCAAGAAGCCTTTCGCTAAGGCTGTTCTTGTGGAATTGGCAAAGGGATATTTGGAAGCCCATAGAGGGCTACGGTGAAAAAGGAAATATCTTCCGTTCAAAACTGGAAAGAAGCTTTCTGAGAAACTGCTCTGTGTTCTGTTAATTCGTCTCACAGAGTTACATCTTTCCCTTCAAGAAGCCTTTCGCAAAGGCTGTTCTTGTGGAATTGGCAAAGGGATATTTGGAAGCCCATAGAGGGCTATGGTGAAAAAGGAAATATCTTCCCTTCAAAACTGGAAAGAAGCTTTCTGAGAAACCGCTCTGTGTTCTGTTAATTCATCTCACAGAGTTACATCTTTCCCTTCAAGAAGCCTTTCGCTAAGGCTGTTCTTGTGGAATTGGCAAAGGGATATTTGGAAGCCCATAGAGGGCTATGGTGAAAAAGGAAATATCTTCCGTTCAAAACTGGAAAGAAGCTATCAGAAAAACTGCTCTGTGTTCTGTTAATTCATCTCACAGAGTTACATCTTTCCCTTCAAGAAGCCTTTCGCTAAGGCTGATCTTGTGGAATTGGCAAAGGGATATTTGGAAGCCCATAGAGGGCTAGGGTGAAAAAGGAAATATCTTCCGTTCAAAACTGGAAAGAAGCTTTCTGAGAAACTGCTCTGTGTTCTGTTAATTCATCTCACAGAGTTACACCTTTCCCTTCAAGAAGCCTTTCGCTAAGGCTGTTCTTGTGGAATTGGCGAAGGGATATTTGGAAGCCCATAGAGGGCTATGGTGAAAAAGGAAATATCTTCCGTTCAAAACTGGAAAGAAGCTTTCTGAGAAACTGCTCTGTGTTCCGTTAATTCATCTCACAGAGTTACATCTTTCCCTTCAAGAAACCTTTCGCTAAGGCTGTTCTTGTGGAATTGGCAAAGGGATATTTGTAGGCCCTTAGAGGGCTATGGTGAAAAAGGAAATATCTTCCGTTCAAAACTGGAAAGAAGCTTTCTGAGAAACTGCTCTGTGTTCTGTTAGTTCATCTCAGAGAGTTACATCTTTCCCTTGAAGAAGCCTTTCGCTAAGGCTGTTCTTGTGGAATTGGCAAAGGGATATTTGGAAGCCCATAGAGGGCTATGGTGAAAAAGGAAATATCTTCCGTTCAAAACTGGAAAGAAGCTTTCTGAGAAACTGCTCTGTGTTCTGTTATACATCTCACAGAGTTACATCTTTCCCTTCAAGAAACCTTTCGCTAAGGCTGTTCTTGTGGAATTGGCAAAGGGATATTTGGAAGCCCATAGAGGGCTACGGTGAAAAAGGAAATATCTTCCGTTCAAAACTGGAAAGAAGCTTTCTGAGAAACTGCTCTGTGTTCTGTTAATTCATCTCACAGAGTTACATCTTTCCCTTCAAGAAGCCTTTCGCTAAGGCTGTTCTTGTGGAATTGGCAAAGGGATATTTGGAGGCCCATAGAGGGCTATGGTGAAAAAGGAAATATCTTCCGTTCAAAAGTGGAAAGAAGCTTTCTGAGAAACTGCTCTGTGTTCTGTTAGTTCATCTCACAGAGTTACATCTTTCCCTTCAAGAAGCCTTTCGCTAAGGCTGTTCTTGTGGAATTGGCAAAGGGATATGTGGAAGCCCATAGAGGGCTATGGTGAAAATGGAAATATCTTCCGTTCGAAACTGGAAAGAAGCTTTCTGAGAAACTGCTCTGTGTTCTGTTAATTCATCTCACAGAGTTACATCTTTCCCTTCAAGAAGCCTTTCGCTAAGGCTGTTCTTGTGGAATTGGCAAAGGGATATTTGGAGGCCCATAGAGGGCTATGGTGAAAAAGTAAACATCTTCCGTTCAAAACTGGAAAGAAGCTTTCAGAGAAACTGCTCTGTGTTATGTTAATTCATCTCACAGAGTTACATCTTTCCCTTCAAGAAGCCTTTCGCTAAGGCTGTTCTTGTGGAATTGGCAAAGGGATATTTGGAAGCCCATAGAGGGCTATGGTGAAAAAGGAAATATCTTCCGTTCAAAACTGGAAAGAAGCTTTCTGAGAAACTGCTCTGTGTTCTGTTAATTCATCTCACAGAGTTACATCTTTCCCTTCAAGAAGCCTTTCGCTAAGGCTGTTCTTGTGGAATTGGCAAAGGGATATTTGGAAGTCCATAGAGGGCTAAGGTGAAAATGGAAATATCTTCCGTTCAAAACTGGAAAGAAGCTTTCTGAGAAACTGCTCTGTGTTCTGTTAATCCATCTCACAGAGTTACATCTTTCCCTTCAAGAAGCCTTTCGCTAAGGCTGTTCTTGTGGAATTAGCAAAGGGATATTTGGAGGCCCATAGAGGGCTATGGTGAAAAAGGAAATATCTTCCGTTCAAAACTGGAAAGAAGCTTTCAGAGAAACTGCTCTGTGGTCTGTTAATTCATCTCAGAGAGTTACATCTTTCCCTTCAAGAAGCCTTTCGCTAAGGCTGTTCTTGTGGAATTGGCAAAGTGATATTTGGAAGCCCATAGAGGGCTATGGTGAAAAAGGAAATATCTTCCGTTCAAAACTGGAAAGAAGCTTTCTGAGAAACTGCTCTGTGTTCTGTTAATTCGTCTCACAGAGTTACATCTTTCCCTTCAAGAAGCCTTTCGCAAAGGCTGTTCTTGTGGAATTGGCAAAGGGATATTTGGAAGCCCATAGATTGCTATGGTGAAAAAGGAAATATCTTCCCTTCAAAACTGGAAAGAAGCTTTCTGAGAAACCGCTCTGTGTTCTGTTAATTCATCTCACAGAGTTACATCTTTCCCTTCAAGAAGCCTTTCGCTAAGGCTGTTCTTGTGGAATTGGCAAAGGGATATTTGGAAGCCCATAGAGGGCTATGGTCAAAAAGGAAATATCTTCCGTTCAAAACTGGAAAGAAGCTATCAGAGAAACTGCTCTGTGTTCTGTTAATTCATCTCACAGAGTTACATCTTTCCCTTCAAGAAGCCTTTCGCTAAGGCTGTTCTTGTGGAATTGGTAAAGGGATATTTGGAAGCCCATAGAGGGCTATGGTGAAAAAGGAAATATCTTCCGTTCAAAATTGGAAAGAAGCTTTCTGAGAAACTGCTCTGTGTTCTGTTAATTCATCTCACAGAGTTACATCTTTCCCTTCAAGAAGCCTTTCGCTAAGGCTGTTCTTGTGGAATTGACAAAGGGATATTTGGAAGACCATAGAGGGCTATGGTGAAAAAGGAAATATCTTCCGTTCAAAACTGGAAAGAAGCTTTCTGAGAAACTGCTCTGTGTTCTGTTAATTCATCTCACAGAGTTACATCTTTCCCTTCAAGAAGCCTTTCGCTAAGGCTGTTCTTGTGGAATTGGCAAAGGGATATTTGGAAGCCCATAGAGGGCTATGGTGAAAAAGGAAATATCTTCCGTTCAAAACTGGAAAGAAGCTTTCTGAGAAACTGCTCTGTGTTCTGTTAATTCATCTCACAGAGTTACATCTTTCCCTTCAAGAAGCCTTTCGCTAAGGCTGTTCTTGTGGAATTGGCAAAGGGATATTTGGAAGCCCATAGAGGGCTATGGTGAAAAAGGAAATATCTTCCGTTCAAAACTGGAAAGAAGCTTTCTGAGAAACTGCTCTGTGTTCTGTTAATTCATCTCACAGAGTTACATCTTTCCCTTCAAGAAGCCTTTCGCTAAGGCTGTTCTTGTGGAATTGGCAAAGGGATATTTGTAGGCCCTTAGAGGGCTATGGTGAAAAAGGAAATATCTTCCGTTCAAAACTGGAAAGAAGCTTTCTGAGAAACTGCTCTGTGTTCTGTTAGTTCATCTCAGAGAGTTACATCTTTCCCTTGAAGAAGCCTTTCGCTAAGGCTGTTCTTGTGGAATTGGCAAAGGGATATTTGGAAGCCCACAGAGGGCTATGGTGAAAAAGGAAATATCTTCCGTTCAAAACTGGAAAGAAGCTTTCTGAGAAACTGCTCTGTGTTCTGTTAATTCATCTCACAGAGTTACATCTTTCCCTTCAAGAAACCTTTCGCTAAGGCTGTTCTTGTGGAATTGGCAAAGGGATATTTGGAAGCCCATAGAGGGCTACGGTGAAAAAGGAAATATCTTCCGTTCAAAACTGGAAAGAAGCTTTCTGAGAAACTGCTCTGTGTTCTGTTAATTCATCTCACAGAGTTACATCTTTCCCTTCAAGAAGCCTTTCGCTAAGGCTGTTCTTGTGGAATTGGCAAAGGGATATTTGGAGGCCCATAGAGGGCTATGGTGAAAAAGGAAATATCTTCCGTTCAAAAGTGGAAAGAAGCTTTCTGAGAAACTGCTCTGTGTTCTGTTAGTTCATCTCACAGAGTTACATCTTTCCCTTCAAGAAGCCTTTCGCTAAGGCTGTTCTTGTGGAATTGGCAAAGGGATATTTGGAAGCCCATAGAGGGCTATGGTGAAAAAGGAAATATCTTCCGTTCAAAACTGGAAAGAAGCTTTCTGAGAAACTGCTCTGTGTTCTGTTATACATCTCACAGAGTTACATCTTTCCCTTCAAGAAACCTTTCGCTAAGGCTGTTCTTGTGGAATTGGCAAAGGGATATTTGGAAGCCCATAGAGGGCTACGGTGAAAAAGGAAATATCTTCCGTTCAAAACTGGAAAGAAGCTTTCTGAGAAACTGCTCTGTGTTCTGTTAATTCATCTCACAGAGTTACATCTTTCCCTTCAAGAAGCCTTTCGCTAAGGCTGTTCTTGTGGAATTGGCAAAGGGATATTTGGAGGCCCATAGAGGGCTATGGTGAAAAAGGAAATATCTTCCGTTCAAAAGTGGAAAGAAGCTTTCTGAGAAACTGCTCTGTGTTCTGTTAGTTCATCTCACAGAGTTACATCTTTCCCTTCAAAAAGCCTTTCGCTAAGGCTGTTCTTGTGGAATTGGCAAAGGGATATGTGGAAGCCCATAGAGGGCTATGGTGAAAATGGAAATATCTTCCGTTCGAAACTGGAAAGAAGCTTTCTGAGAAACTGCTCTGTGTTCTGTTAATTCATCTCACAGAGTTACATCTTTCCCTTCAAGAAGCCTTTCGCTAAGGCTGTTCTTGTGGAATTGGCAAAGGGATATTTGGAGGCCCATAGAGGGCTATGGTGAAAAAGTAAACATCTTCCGTTCAAAACTGGAAAGAAGCTTTCAGAGAAACTGCTCTGTGTTATGTTAATTCATCTCACAGAGTTACATCTTTCCCTTCAAGAAGCCTTTCGCTAAGGCTGTTCTTGTGGAATTGGCAAAGGGATATTTGGAAGCCCATAGAGGGCTATGGTGAAAAAGGAAATATCTTCCGTTCAAAACTGGAAAGAAGCTTTCTGAGAAACTGCTCTGTGTTCTGTTAATTCATCTCACAGAGTTACATCTTTCCCTTCAAGAAGCCTTTCGCTAAGGCTGTTCTTGTGGAATTGGCAAAGGGATATTTGGAAGTCCATAGAGGGCTAAGGTGAAAATGGAAATATCTTCCGTTCAAAACTGGAAAGAAGCTTTCTGAGAAACTGCTCTGTGTTCTGTTAATCCATCTCACAGAGTTACATCTTTCCCTTCAAGAAGCCTTTCGCTAAGGCTGTTCTTGTGGAATTAGCAAAGGGATATTTGGAGGCCCATAGAGGGCTATGGTGAAAAAGGAAATATCTTCCGTTCAAAACTGGAAAGAAGCTTTCAGAGAAACTGCTCTGTGGTCTGTTAATTCATCTCAGAGAGTTACATCTTTCCCTTCAAGAAGCCTTTCGCTAAGGCTGTTCTTGTGGAATTGGCAAAGTGATATTTGGAAGCCCATAGAGGGCTATGGTGAAAAAGGAAATATCTTCCGTTCAAAACTGGAAAGAAGCTTTCTGAGAAACTGCTCTGTGTTCTGTTAATTCGTCTCACAGAGTTACATCTTTCCCTTCAAGAAGCCTTTCGCAAAGGCTGTTCTTGTGGAATTGGCAAAGGGATATTTGGAAGCCCATAGATTGCTATGGTGAAAAAGGAAATATCTTCCCTTCAAAACTGGAAAGAAGCTTTCTGAGAAACCGCTCTGTGTTCTGTTAATTCATCTCACAGAGTTACATCTTTCCCTTCAAGAAGCCTTTCGCTAAGGCTGTTCTTGTGGAATTGGCAAAGGGATATTTGGAAGCCCATAGAGGGCTATGGTCAAAAAGGAAATATCTTCCGTTCAAAACTGGAAAGAAGCTATCAGAGAAACTGCTCTGTGTTCTGTTAATTCATCTCACAGAGTTACATCTTTCCCTTCAAGAAGCCTTTCGCTAAGGCTGTTCTTGTGGAATTGGTAAAGGGATATTTGGAAGCCCATAGAGGGCTATGGTGAAAAAGGAAATATCTTCCGTTCAAAATTGGAAAGAAGCTTTCTGAGAAACTGCTCTGTGTTCTGTTAATTCATCTCACAGAGTTACATCTTTCCCTTCAAGAAGCCTTTCGCTAAGGCTGTTCTTGTGGAATTGACAAAGGGATATTTGGAAGACCATAGAGGGCTATGGTGAAAAAGGAAATATCTTCCGTTCAAAACTGGAAAGAAGCTTTCTGAGAAACTGCTCTGTGTTCTGTTAATTCATCTCACAGAGTTACATCTTTCCCTTCAAGAAGCCTTTCGCTAAGGCTGTTCTTGTGGAATTGGCAAAGGGATATTTGGAAGCCCATAGAGGGCTATGGTGAAAAAGGAAATATCTTCCGTTCAAAACTGGAAAGAAGCTTTCTGAGAAACTGCTCTGTGTTCTGTTAATTCATCTCACAGAGTTACATCTTTCCCTTCAAGAAGCCTTTCGCTAAGGCTGTTCTTGTGGAATTGGCAAAGGGATATTTGGAAGCCCATAGAGGGCTATGGTGAAAAAGGAAATATCTTCCGTTCAAAACTGGAAAGAAGCTTTCTGAGAAACTGCTCTGTGTTCTGTTAATTCATCTCACAGAGTTACATCTTTCCCTTCAAGAAGCCTTTCGCTAAGGCTGTTCTTGTGGAATTGGCAAAGGGATATTTGTAGGCCCTTAGAGGGCTATGGTGAAAAAGGAAATATCTTCCGTTCAAAACTGGAAAGAAGCTTTCTGAGAAACTGCTCTGTGTTCTGTTAGTTCATCTCAGAGAGTTACATCTTTCCCTTGAAGAAGCCTTTCGCTAAGGCTGTTCTTGTGGAATTGGCAAAGGGATATTTGGAAGCCCACAGAGGGCTATGGTGAAAAAGGAAATATCTTCCGTTCAAAACTGGAAAGAAGCTTTCTGAGAAACTGCTCTGTGTTCTGTTAATTCATCTCACAGAGTTACATCTTTCCCTTCAAGAAACCTTTCGCTAAGGCTGTTCTTGTGGAATTGGCAAAGGGATATTTGGAAGCCCATAGAGGGCTACGGTGAAAAAGGAAATATCTTCCGTTCAAAACTGGAAAGAAGCTTTCTGAGAAACTGCTCTGTGTTCTGTTAATTCATCTCACAGAGTTACATCTTTCCCTTCAAGAAGCCTTTCGCTAAGGCTGTTCTTGTGGAATTGGCAAAGGGATATTTGGAGGCCCATAGAGGGCTATGGTGAAAAAGGAAATATCTTCCGTTCAAAAGTGGAAAGAAGCTTTCTGAGAAACTGCTCTGTGTTCTGTTAGTTCATCTCACAGAGTTACATCTTTCCCTTCAAGAAGCCTTTCGCTAAGGCTGTTCTTGTGGAATTGGCAAAGGGATATTTGGAAGCCCATAGAGGGCTATGGTGAAAAAGGAAATATCTTCCGTTCAAAACTGGAAAGAAGCTTTCTGAGAAACTGCTCTGTGTTCTGTTAATTCATCTCACAGAGTTACATGTTTCCCTTCAAGAAACCTTTCGCTAAGGCTGTTCTTGTGGAATTGGCAAAGGGATATTTGGAAGCCCATAGAGGGCTATGGTGAAAAAGGAAATATCTTCCATTCAAAAATGGAAAGAACCTTTCTGAGAAACTGCTCTGTGTTCTGTTAATTCATCTCACAGAGTTACATCTTTCCCTTCAAGAAGCCTTTCGCTAAGGCTGTTCTTGTGGAATTGGCAAAGGGATATTTGGAAGCCCATAGAGGGCTATGGTGAAAAAGGAAATATCTTCCCTTCAAAACTGGAAAGAAGCTTTCTGAGAAACCGCTCTGTGTTCTGTTAATTCATCTCACAGAGTTACATCTTTCCCTTCAAGAAGCCTTTCGCTAAGGCTGTTCTTGTGGAATTGGCAAAGGGATATTTGGAAGCCCATAGAGGGCTATGGTGAAAAAGGAAATATCTTCCGTTCAAAACTGGAAAGAAGCTATCAGAAAAACTGCTCTGTGTTCTGTTAATTCATCTCACAGAGTTACATCTTTCCCTTCAAGAAGCCTTTCGCTAAGGCTGATCTTGTGGAATTGGCAAAGGGATATTTGGAAGCCCATAGAGGGCTAGGGTGAAAAAGGAAATATCTTCCGTTCAAAACTGGAAAGAAGCTTTCTGAGAAACTGCTCTGTGTTCTGTTAATTCATCTCACAGAGTTACACCTTTCCCTTCAAGAAGCCTTTCGCTAAGGCTGTTCTTGTGGAATTGGCGAAGGGATATTTGGAAGCCCATAGAGGGCTATGGTGAAAAAGGAAATATCTTCCGTTCAAAACTGGAAAGAAGCTTTCTGAGAAACTGCTCTGTGTTCCGTTAATTCATCTCACAGAGTTACATCTTTCCCTTCAAGAAACCTTTCGCTAAGGCTGTTCTTGTGGAATTGGCAAAGGGATATTTGTAGGCCCTTAGAGGGCTATGGTGAAAAAGGAAATATCTTCCGTTCAAAACTGGAAAGAAGCTTTCTGAGAAACTGCTCTGTGTTCTGTTAGTTCATCTCAGAGAGTTACATCTTTCCCTTGAAGAAGCCTTTCGCTAAGGCTGTTCTTGTGGAATTGGCAAAGGGATATTTGGAAGCCCATAGAGGGCTATGGTGAAAAAGGAAATATCTTCCGTTCAAAACTGGAAAGAAGCTTTCTGAGAAACTGCTCTGTGTTCTGTTAATTCATCTCACAGAGTTACATCTTTCCCTTCAAGAAACCTTTCGCTAAGGCTGTTCTTGTGGAATTGGCAAAGGGATATTTGGAAGCCCATAGAGGGATACGGTGAAAAAGGAAATATCTTCCGTTCAAAACTGGAAAGAAGCTTTCTGAGAAACTGCTCTGTGTTCTGTTAATTCATCTCACAGAGTTACATCTTTCCCTTCAAGAAGCCTTTCGCTAAGGCTGTTCTTGTGGAATTGGCAAAGGGATATTTGGAGGCCCATAGAGGGCTATGGTGAAAAAGGAAATATCTTCCGTTCAAAAGTGGAAAGAAGCTTTCTGAGAAACTGCTCTGTGTTCTGTTAGTTCATCTCACAGAGTTACATCTTTCCCTTCAAGAAGCCTTTCGCTAAGGCTGTTCTTGTGGAATTGGCAAAGGGATATGTGGAAGCCCATAGAGGGCTATGGTGAAAATGGAAATATCTTCCGTTCGAAACTGGAAAGAAGCTTTCTGAGAAACTGCTCTGTGTTCTGTTAATTCATCTCACAGAGTTACATCTTTCCCTTCAAGAAGCCTTTCGCTAAGGCTGTTCTTGTGGAATTGGCAAAGGGATATTTGGAGGCCCATAGAGGGCTATGGTGAAAAAGTAAACATCTTCCGTTCAAAACTGGAAAGAAGCTTTCAGAGAAACTGCTCTGTGTTATGTTAATACATCTCACAGAGTTACATCTTTCCCTTCAAGAAGCCTTTCGCTAAGGCTGTTCTTGTGGAATTGGCAAAGGGATATTTGGAAGCCCATAGAGGGCTATGGTGAAAAAGGAAATATCTTCCGTTCAAAACTGGAAAGAAGCTTTCTGAGAAACTGCTCTGTGTTCTGTTAATTCATCTCACAGAGTTACATCTTTCCCTTCAAGAAGCCTTTCGCTAAGGCTGTTCTTGTGGAATTGGCAAGGGATATTTGGAAGTCCATAGAGGGCTAAGGTGAAAATGGAAATATCTTCCGTTCAAAACTGGAAAGAAGCTTTCTGAGAAACTGCTCTGTGTTCTGTTAATCCATCTCACAGAGTTACATCTTTCCCTTCAAGAAGCCTTTCGCTAAGGCTGTTCTTGTGGAATTAGCAAAGGGATATTTGGAGGCCCATAGAGGGCTATGGTGAAAAAGGAAATATCTTCCGTTCAAAACTGGAAAGAAGCTTTCAGAGAAACTGCTCTGTGGTCTGTTAATTCATCTCAGAGAGTTACATCTTTCCCTTCAAGAAGCCTTTCGCTAAGGCTGTTCTTGTGGAATTGGCAAAGGGATATTTGGAAGCCCATAGAGGGCTATGGTGAAAAAGGAAATATCTTCCGTTCAAAACTGGAAAGAAGCTTTCTGAGAAACTGCTCTGTGTTCTGTTAATTCGTCTCACAGAGTTACATCTTTCCCTTCAAGAAGCCTTTCGCAAAGGCTGTTCTTGTGGAATTGGCAAAGGGATATTTGGAAGCCCATAGATTGCTATGGTGAAAAAGGAAATATCTTCCCTTCAAAACTGGAAAGAAGCTTTCTGAGAAACCGCTCTGTGTTCTGTTAATTCATCTCACAGAGTTACATCTTTCCCTTCAAGAAGCCTTTCGCTAAGGCTGTTCTTGTGGAATTGGCAAAGGGATATTTGGAAGCCCATAGAGGGCTATGGTCAAAAAGGAAATATCTTCCGTTCAAAACTGGAAAGAAGCTATCAGAGAAACTGCTCTGTGTTCTGTTAATTCATCTCACAGAGTTACATCTTTCCCTTCAAGAAGCCTTTCGCTAAGGCTGTTCTTGTGGAATTGGTAAAGGGATATTTGGAAGCCCATAGAGGGCTATGGTGAAAAAGGAAATATCTTCCGTTCAAAATTGGAAAGAAGCTTTCTGAGAAACTGCTCTGTGTTCTGTTAATTCATCTCACAGAGTTACATCTTTCCCTTCAAGAAGCCTTTCGCTAAGGCTGTTCTTGTGGAATTGACAAAGGGATATTTGGAAGACCATAGAGGGCTATGGTGAAAAAGGAAATATCTTCCGTTCAAAACTGGAAAGAAGCTTTCTGAGAAACTGCTCTGTGTTCTGTTAATTCATCTCACAGAGTTACATCTTTCCCTTCAAGAAGCCTTTCGCTAAGGCTGTTCTTGTGGAATTGGCAAAGGGATATTTGGAAGCCCATAGAGGGCTATGGTGAAAAAGGAAATATCTTCCGTTCAAAATTGGAAAGAAGCTTTCTGAGAAACTGCTCTGTGTTCTGTTAATTCATCTCACAGAGTTACATGTTTCCCTTCAAGAAGCCTTTCGCTAAGGCTGTTCTTGTGGAATTGGCAAAGGGATATTTGGAAGCACATAGAGGGCTATGGTGAAAAAGGAAATATCTTCCGTTCAAAACTGGAAAGAAGCTTTCTGAGAAACTGCTCTGTGTTCTGTTAATTCATCTCACAGAGTTACATCTTTCCCTTCAAGAAGCCTTTCGCTAAGGCTGTTCTTGTGGAATTGGCAAAGGGATATTTGGAATCCCATAGAGGGCTATGGTGAAAAAGGAAATATCTTCCGTTCAAAACTGGAAAGAAGCTATCAGAAAAACTGCTCTGTGTTCTGTTAATTCATCTCACAGAGTTACATCTTTCCCTTCAAGAAGCCTTTCGCTAAGGCTGATCTTGTGGAATTGGCAAAGGGATATTTGGAAGCCCATAGAGGGCTAGGGTGAAAAAGGAAATATCTTCCGTTCAAAACTGGAAAGAAGCTTTCTGAGAAACTGCTCTGTGTTCTGTTAATTCATCTCACAGAGTTACACCTTTCCCTTCAAGAAGCCTTTCGCTAAGGCTGTTCTTGTGGAATTGGCGAAGGGATATTTGGAAGCCCATAGAGGGCTATGGTGAAAAAGGAAATATCTTCCGTTCAAAACTGGAAAGAAGCTTTCTGAGAAACTGCTCTGTGTTCCGTTAATTCATCTCACAGAGTTACATCTTTCCCTTCAAGAAACCTTTCGCTAAGGCTGTTCTTGTGGAATTGGCAAAGGGATATTTGTAGGCCCTTAGAGGGCTATGGTGAAAAAGGAAATATCTTCCGTTCAAAACTGGAAAGAATCTTTCTGAGAAACTGCTCTGTGTTCTGTTAGTTCATCTCAGAGAGTTACATCTTTCCCTTGAAGAAGCCTTTCGCTAAGGCTGTTCTTGTGGAATTGGCAAAGGGATATTTGGAAGCCCATAGAGGGCTATGGTGAAAAAGGAAATATCTTCCGTTCAAAACTGGAAAGAAGCTTTCTGAGAAACTGCTCTGTGTTCTGTTAATTCATCTCACAGAGTTACATCTTTCCCTTCAAGAAACCTTTCGCTAAGGCTGTTCTTGTGGAATTGGCAAAGGGATATTTGGAAGCCCATAGAGGGCTACGGTGAAAAAGGAAATATCTTCCGTTCAAAACTGGAAAGAAGCTTTCTGAGAAACTGCTCTGTGTTCTGTTAATTCATCTCACAGAGTTACATCTTTCCCTTCAAGAAGCCTTTCGCTAAGGCTGTTCTTGTGGAATTGGCAAAGGGATATTTGGAGGCCCATAGAGGGCTATGGTGAAAAAGGAAATATCTTCCGTTCAAAAGTGGAAAGAAGCTTTCTGAGAAACTGCTCTGTGTTCTGTTAGTTTATCTCACAGAGTTACATCTTTCCCTTCAAGAAGCCTTTCGCTAAGGCTGTTCTTGTGGAATTGGCAAAGGGATATGTGGAAGCCCATAGAGGGCTATGGTGAAAACGGAAATATCTTCCGTTCGAAACTGGAAAGAAGCTTTCTGAGAAACTGCTCTGTGTTCTGTTAATTCATCTCACAGAGTTACATCTTTCCCTTCAAGAAGCCTTTCGCTAAGGCTGTTCTTGTGGAATTGGCAAAGGGATATTTGGAGGCCCATAGAGGGCTATGGTGAAAAAGTAAACATCTTCCGTTCAAAACTGGAAAGAAGCTTTCAGAGAAACTGCTCTGTGTTATGTTAATACATCTCACAGAGTTACATCTTTCCCTTCAAGAAGCCTTTCGCTAAGGCTGTTCTTGTGGAATTGGCAAAGGGATATTTGGAAGCCCATAGAGGGCTATGGTGAAAAAGGAAATATCTTCCGTTCAAAACTGGAAAGAAGCTTTCTGAGAAACTGCTCTGTGTTCTGTTAATTCATCTCACAGAGTTACATCTTTCCCTTCAAGAAGCCTTTCGCTAAGGCTGTTCTTGTGGAATTGGCAAAGGGATATTTGGAAGTCCATAGAGGGCTAAGGTGAAAATGGAAATATCTTCCGTTCAAAACTGGAAAGAAGCTTTCTGAGAAACTGCTCTGTGTTCTGTTAATCCATCTCACAGAGTTACATCTTTCCCTTCAAGAAGCCTTTCGCTAAGGCTGTTCTTGTGGAATTAGCAAAGGGATATTTGGAGGCCCATAGAGGGCTATGGTGAAAAAGGAAATATCTTCCGTTCAAAACTGGAAAGAAGCTTTCAGAGAAACTGCTCTGTGGTCTGTTAATTCATCTCAGAGAGTTACATCTTTCCCTTCAAGAAGCCTTTCGCTAACGCTGTTCTTGTGGAATTGGCAAAGGGATATTTGGAAGCCCATAGAGGGCTATGGTGAAAAAGGAAATATCTTCCGTTCAAAACTGGAAAGAAGCTTTCTGAGAAACTGCTCTGTGTTCTGTTAATTCGTCTCACAGAGTTACATCTTTCCCTTCAAGAAGCCTTTCGCAAAGGCTGTTCTTGTGGAATTGGCAAAGGGATATTTGGAAGCCCATAGATTGCTATGGTGAAAAAGGAAATATCTTCCCTTCAAAACTGGAAAGAAGCTTTCTGAGAAACCGCTCTGTGTTCTGTTAATTCATCTCACAGAGTTACATCTTTCCCTTCAAGAAGCCTTTCGCTAAGGCTGTTCTTGTGGAATTGGCAAAGGGATATTTGGAAGCCCATAGAGGGCTATGGTCAAAAAGGAAATATCTTCCGTTCAAAACTGGAAAGAAGCTATCAGAGAAACTGCTCTGTGTTCTGTTAATTCATCTCACAGAGTTACATCTTTCCCTTCAAGAAGCCTTTCGCTAAGGCTGTTCTTGTGGAATTGGTAAAGGGATATTTGGAAGCCCATAGAGGGCTATGGTGAAAAAGGAAATATCTTCCGTTCAAAATTGGAAAGAAGCTTTCTGAGAAACTGCTCTGTGTTCTGTTAATTCATCTCACAGAGTTACATCTTTCCCTTCAAGAAGCCTTTCGCTAAGGCTGTTCTTGTGGAATTGACAAAGGGATATTTGGAAGACCATAGAGGGCTATGGTGAAAAAGGAAATATCTTCCGTTCAAAACTGGAAAGAAGCTTTCTGAGAAACTGCTCTGTGTTCTGTTAATTCATCTCACAGAGTTACATCTTTCCCTTCAAGAAGCCTTTCGCTAAGGCTGTTCTTGTGGAATTGGCAAAGGGATATTTGGAAGCCCATAGAGGGCTATGGTGAAAAAGGAAATATCTTCCGTTCAAAACTGGAAAGAAGCTTTCTGAGAAACTGCTCTGTGTTCTGTTAATTCATCTCACAGAGTTACATGTTTCCCTTCAAGAAGCCTTTCGCTAAGGCTGTTCTTGTGGAATTGGCAAAGGGATATTTGGAAGCACATAGAGGGCTATGGTGAAAAAGGAAATATCTTCCGTTCAAAACTGGAAAGAAGCTTTCTGAGAAACTGCTCTGTGTTCTGTTAATTCATCTCACAGAGTTACATCTTTCCCTTCAAGAAGCCTTTCGCTAAGGCTGTTCTTGTGGAATTGGCAAAGGGATATTTGTAGGCCCTTAGAGGGCTATGGTGAAAAAGGAAATATCTTCCGTTCAAAACTGGAAAGAAGCTTTCTGAGAAACTGCTCTGTGTTCTGTTAGTTCATCTCAGAGAGTTACATCTTTCCCTTGAAGAAGCCTTTCGCTAAGGCTGTTCTTGTGGAATTGGCAAAGGGATATTTGGAAGCCCATAGAGGGCTATGGTGAAAAAGGAAATATCTTCCGTTCAAAACTGGAAAGAAGCTTTCTGAGAAACTGCTCTGTGTTCTGTTAATTCATCTCACAGAGTTACATCTTTCCCTTCAAGAAACCTTTCGCTAAGGCTGTTCTTGTGGAATTGGCAAAGGGATATTTGGAAGCCCATAGAGGGCTACGGTGAAAAAGGAAATATCTTCCGTTCAAAACTGGAAAGAAGCTTTCTGAGAAACTGCTCTGTGTTCTGTTAATTCATCTCACAGAGTTACATCTTTCCCTTCAAGAAGCCTTTCGCTAAGGCTGTTCTTGTGGAATTGGCAAAGGGATATTTGGAGGCCCATAGAGGGCTATGGTGAAAAAGGAAATATCTTCCGTTCAAAAGTGGAAAGAAGCTTTCTGAGAAACTGCTCTGTGTTCTGTTAGTTCATCTCACAGAGTTACATCTTTCCCTTCAAGAAGCCTTTCGCTAAGGCTGTTCTTGTGGAATTGGCAAAGGGATATTTGGAAGCCCATAGAGGGCTATGGTGAAAAAGGAAATATCTTCCGTTCAAAACTGGAAAGAAGCTTTCTGAGAAACTGCTCTGTGTTCTGTTAATTCATCTCACAGAGTTACATCTTTCCCTTCAAGAAACCTTTCGCTAAGGCTGTTCTTGTGGAATTGGCAAAGGGATATTTGGAAGCCCATAGAGGGCTATGGTGAAAAAGGAAATATCTTCCATTCAAAAATGGAAAGAACCTTTCTGAGAAACTGCTCTGTGTTCTGTTAATTCATCTCACAGAGTTACATCTTTCCCTTCAAGAAGCCTTTCGCTAAGGCTGTTCTTGTGGAATTGGCAAAGGGATATTTCGAAGCCCATAGAGGGCTATGGTGAAAATGGAAATATCTTCCGTTCAAAACTGGAAAGAAGCTTTCTGAGAAACTGCTCTGTGTTCTGTTAATTCATCTCACAGAGTTACATCTTTCCCTTCAAGAAGCCTTTCGCTAAGGCTGTTCTTGTGGAATTGGCAAAGGGATATTTGGAGGCCCATAGAGGGCTATGGTGAAAAAGTAAACATCTTCCGTTCAAAACTGGAAAGAAGCTTTCAGAGAAACTGCTCTGTGTTATGTTAATTCATCTCACAGAGTTACATCTTTCCCTTCAAGAAGCCTTTCGCTAAGGCTGTTCTTGTGGAATTGGCAAAGGGATATTTGGAAGCCCATAGAGGGCTATGGTGAAAAAGGAAATATCTTCCCTTCAAAACTGGAAAGAAGCTTTCTGAGAAACCGCTCTGTGTTCTGTTAATTCATCTCACAGAGTTACATCTTTCCCTTCAAGAAGCCTTTCGCTAAGGCTGTTCTTGTGGAATTGGCAAAGGGATATTTGGAAGCCCATAGAGGGCTATGGTGAAAAAGGAAATATCTTCCGTTCAAAACTGGAAAGAAGCTTTCTGAGAAACTGCTCTGTGTTCTGTTAATTCATCTCACAGAGTTACATCTTTCCCTTCAAGAAGCCTTTCGCTAAGGCTGTTCTTGTGGAATTGGCAAAGGGATATTTGGAAGCCCATAGAGGGCTATGGTGAAAAAGGAAATATCTTCCGTTCAAAACTGGAAAGAAGCTTTCTGAGAAACCGCTCTGTGTTCTGTTAATTCGTCTCACAGAGTTACATCTTTCCCTTCAAGAAGCCTTTCGCTAAGGCTGTTCTTGTGGAATTGGCAAAGGGATATTTGGAAGCCCATAGAGGGCTATGGTGAAAAAGGAAATATCTTCCGTTCAAAACTGGAAAGAAGCTTTCTGAGAAACTGCTCTGTGTTCCGTTAATTCATCTCACAGAGTTACATCTTTCCCTTCAAGAAGCCTTTCGCTAAGGCTGTTCTTGTGGAATTGGCAAAGGGATATTTGGAAGCCCATAGAGGGCTATGGTGAAAATGGAAATATCTTCCGTTCAAAACTGGAAAGAAGCTTTCTGAGAAACTGCTCTGTGTTCTGTTAATTCATCTCACAGAGTTACACCTTTCCCTTCAAGAAGCCTTTCGCTAAGGCTGTTCTTGTGGAATTGGCGAAGGGATATTTGGAAGCCCATAGAGGGCTATGGTGAAAAAGGAAATATCTTCCGTTCAAAACTGGAAAGAAGCTTTCTGAGAAACTGCTCTGTGTTCTGTTAATTCATCTCACAGAGTTACATCTTTCCCTTCAAGAAGCCTTTCGCTAAGGCTGTTCTTGTGGAATTGGCAAAGGGATATTTGTAGGCCATTAGAGAGCTATGGTGAAAAAGGAAATATCTTCCGTTCAAAACTGGAAAGAAGCTTTCTGAGAAACTGCTCTGTGTTCTGTTAGTTCATCTCAGAGAGTTACATCTTTCCCTTGAAGAAGCCTTTCGCTAAGGCTGTTCTTGTGGAATTGGCAAAGGGATATTTGGAAGCCCATAGAGGGCTATGGTGAAAAAGGAAATATCTTCCGTTCAAAACTGGAAAGAAGCTTTCTGAGAAACTGCTCTGTGTTCTGTTAATTCATCTCACAGAGTTACATCTTTCCCTTCAAGAAGCCTTTCGCTAAGGCTGTTCTTGTGGAATTGGCAAAGGATATTTGGAGGCCCATAGAGGGCTATGGTGAAAAAGTAAACATCTTCCGTTCAAAACTGGAAAGAAGCTTTCAGAGAAACTGCTCTGTGTTATGTTAATTCATCTCACAGAGTTACATCTTTCCCTTCAAGAAGCCTTTCGCTAAGGCTGTTCTTGTGGAATTGGCAAAGGGATATTTGGAAGCCCATAGAGGGCTATGGTGAAAAAGGAAATATCTTCCGTTCAAAACTGGAAAGAAGCTTTCTGAGAAACTGCTCTGTGTTCTGTTAATTCATCTCACAGAGTTACATCTTTCCCTTCAAGAAGCCTTTCGCTAAGGCTGTTCTTGTGGAATTGGCAAAGGGATATTTGGAAGTCCATAGAGGGCTATGGTGAAAATGGAAATATCTTCCGTTCAAAACTGGAAAGAAGCTTTCTGAGAAACTGCTCTGTGTTCTGTTAATCCATCTCACAGAGTTACATCTTTCCCTTCAAGAAGCCTTTCGCTAAGGCTGTTCTTGTGGAATTAGCAAAGGGATATTTGGAGGCCCATAGAGGGCTATGGTGAAAAAGGAAATATCTTCCGTTCAAAACTGGAAAGAAGCTTTCAGAGAAACCGCTCTGTGTTCTGTTAATTCATCTCACAGAGTTACATCTTTCCCTTCAAGAAGCCTTTCGCTAAGGCTGTTCTTGTGGAATTGGCAAAGGGATATTTGGAAGCCCATAGAGGGCTATGGTCAAAAAGGAAATATCTTCCGTTCAAAACTGGAAAGAAGCTATCAGAGAAACTGCTCTGTGTTCTGTTAATTCATCTCACAGAGTTACATCTTTCCCTTCAAGAAGCCTTTCGCTAAGGCTGTTCTTGTGGAATTGGTAAAGGGATATTTGGAAGCCCATAGAGGGCTATGGTGAAAAAGGAAATATCTTCCGTTCAAAATTGGAAAGAAGCTTTCTGAGAAACTGCTCTGTGTTCTGTTAATTCATCTCACAGAGTTACATCTTTCCCTTCAAGAAGCCTTTCGCTAAGGCTGTTCTTGTGGAATTGACAAAGGGATATTTGGAAGACCATAGAGGGCTATGGTGAAAAAGGAAATATCTTCCGTTCAAAACTGGAAAGAAGCTTTCTGAGAAACTGCTCTGTGTTCTGTTAATTCATCTCACAGAGTTACATCTTTCCCTTCAAGAAGCCTTTCGCTAAGGCTGTTCTTGTGGAATTGGCAAAGGGATATTTGGAAGCCCATAGAGGGCTATGGTGAAAAAGGAAATATCTTCCGTTCAAAACTGGAAAGAAGCTTTCTGAGAAACTGCTCTGTGTTCTGTTAATTCATCTCACAGAGTTACATGTTTCCCTTCAAGAAGCCTTTCGCTAAGGCTGTTCTTGTGGAATTGGCAAAGGGATATTTGGAAGCACATAGAGGGCTATGGTGAAAAAGGAAATATCTTCCGTTCAAAACTGGAAAGAAGCTTTCTGAGAAACTGCTCTGTGTTCTGTTAATTCATCTCACAGAGTTACATCTTTCCCTTCAAGAAGCCTTTCGCTAAGGCTGTTCTTGTGGAATTGGCAAAGGGATATTTGTAGGCCCTTAGAGGGCTATGGTGAAAAAGGAAATATCTTCCGTTCAAAACTGGAAAGAAGCTTTCTGAGAAACTGCTCTGTGTTCTGTTAGTTCATCTCAGAGAGTTACATCTTTCCCTTGAAGAAGCCTTTCGCTAAGGCTGTTCTTGTGGAATTGGCAAAGGGATATTTGGAAGCCCATAGAGGGCTATGGTGAAAAAGGAAATATCTTCCGTTCAAAACTGGAAAGAAGCTTTCTGAGAAACTGCTCTGTGTTCTGTTAATTCATCTCACAGAGTTACATCTTTCCCTTCAAGAAACCTTTCGCTAAGGCTGTTCTTGTGGAATTGGCAAAGGGATATTTGGAAGCCCATAGAGGGCTACGGTGAAAAAGGAAATATCTTCCGTTCAAAACTGGAAAGAAGCTTTCTGAGAAACTGCTCTGTGTTCTGTTAATTCATCTCACAGAGTTACATCTTTCCCTTCAAGAAGCCTTTCGCTAAGGCTGTTCTTGTGGAATTGGCAAAGGGATATTTGGAGGCCCATAGAGGGCTATGGTGAAAAAGGAAATATCTTCCGTTCAAAAGTGGAAAGAAGCTTTCTGAGAAACTGCTCTGTGTTCTGTTAGTTCATCTCACAGAGTTACATCTTTCCCTTCAAGAAGCCTTTCGCTAAGGCTGTTCTTGTGGAATTGGCAAAGGGATATTTGGAAGCCCATAGAGGGCTATGGTGAAAAAGGAAATATCTTCCGTTCAAAACTGGAAAGAAGCTTTCTGAGAAACTGCTCTGTGTTCTGTTAATTCATCTCACAGAGTTACATCTTTCCCTTCAAGAAACCTTTCGCTAAGGCTGTTCTTGTGGAATTGGCAAAGGGATATTTGGAAGCCCATAGAGGGCTATGGTGAAAAAGGAAATATCTTCCATTCAAAAATGGAAAGAACCTTTCTGAGAAACTGCTCTGTGTTCTGTTAATTCATCTCACAGAGTTACATCTTTCCCTTCAAGAAGCCTTTCGCTAAGGCTGTTCTTGTGGAATTGGCAAAGGGATATTTCGAAGCCCATAGAGGGCTATGGTGAAAATGGAAATATCTTCCGTTCAAAACTGGAAAGAAGCTTTCTGAGAAACTGCTCTGTGTTCTGTTAATTCATCTCACAGAGTTACATCTTTCCCTTCAAGAAGCCTTTCGCTAAGGCTGTTCTTGTGGAATTGGCAAAGGGATATTTGGAGGCCCATAGAGGGCTATGGTGAAAAAGTAAACATCTTCCGTTCAAAACTGGAAAGAAGCTTTCAGAGAAACTGCTCTGTGTTATGTTAATTCATCTCACAGAGTTACATCTTTCCCTTCAAGAAGCCTTTCGCTAAGGCTGTTCTTGTGGAATTGGCAAAGGGATATTTGGAAGCCCATAGAGGGCTATGGTGAAAAAGGAAATATCTTCCCTTCAAAACTGGAAAGAAGCTTTCTGAGAAACCGCTCTGTGTTCTGTTAATTCATCTCACAGAGTTACATCTTTCCCTTCAAGAAGCCTTTCGCTAAGGCTGTTCTTGTGGAATTGGCAAAGGGATATTTGGAAGCCCATAGAGGGCTATGGTGAAAAAGGAAATATCTTCCGTTCAAAACTGGAAAGAAGCTTTCTGAGAAACTGCTCTGTGTTCTGTTAATTCATCTCACAGAGTTACATCTTTCCCTTCAAGAAGCCTTTCGCTAAGGCTGTTCTTGTGGAATTGGCAAAGGGATATTTGGAAGCCCATAGAGGGCTATGGTGAAAAAGGAAATATCTTCCGTTCAAAACTGGAAAGAAGCTTTCTGAGAAACCGCTCTGTGTTCTGTTAATTCGTCTCACAGAGTTACATCTTTCCCTTCAAGAAGCCTTTCGCTAAGGCTGTTCTTGTGGAATTGGCAAAGGGATATTTGGAAGCCCATAGAGGGCTATGGTGAAAAAGGAAATATCTTCCGTTCAAAACTGGAAAGAAGCTTTCTGAGAAACTGCTCTGTGTTCCGTTAATTCATCTCACAGAGTTACATCTTTCCCTTCAAGAAGCCTTTCGCTAAGGCTGTTCTTGTGGAATTGGCAAAGGGATATTTGGAAGCCCATAGAGGGCTATGGTGAAAATGGAAATATCTTCCGTTCAAAACTGGAAAGAAGCTTTCTGAGAAACTGCTCTGTGTTCTGTTAATTCATCTCACAGAGTTACACCTTTCCCTTCAAGAAGCCTTTCGCTAAGGCTGTTCTTGTGGAATTGGCGAAGGGATATTTGGAAGCCCATAGAGGGCTATGGTGAAAAAGGAAATATCTTCCGTTCAAAACTGGAAAGAAGCTTTCTGAGAAACTGCTCTGTGTTCTGTTAATTCATCTCACAGAGTTACATCTTTCCCTTCAAGAAGCCTTTCGCTAAGGCTGTTCTTGTGGAATTGGCAAAGGGATATTTGTAGGCCATTAGAGAGCTATGGTGAAAAAGGAAATATCTTCCGTTCAAAACTGGAAAGAAGCTTTCTGAGAAACTGCTCTGTGTTCTGTTAGTTCATCTCAGAGAGTTACATCTTTCCCTTGAAGAAGCCTTTCGCTAAGGCTGTTCTTGTGGAATTGGCAAAGGGATATTTGGAAGCCCATAGAGGGCTATGGTGAAAAAGGAAATATCTTCCGTTCAAAACTGGAAAGAAGCTTTCTGAGAAACTGCTCTGTGTTCTGTTAATTCATCTCACAGAGTTACATCTTTCCCTTCAAGAAGCCTTTCGCTAAGGCTGTTCTTGTGGAATTGGCAAAGGATATTTGGAGGCCCATAGAGGGCTATGGTGAAAAAGTAAACATCTTCCGTTCAAAACTGGAAAGAAGCTTTCAGAGAAACTGCTCTGTGTTATGTTAATTCATCTCACAGAGTTACATCTTTCCCTTCAAGAAGCCTTTCGCTAAGGCTGTTCTTGTGGAATTGGCAAAGGGATATTTGGAAGCCCATAGAGGGCTATGGTGAAAAAGGAAATATCTTCCGTTCAAAACTGGAAAGAAGCTTTCTGAGAAACTGCTCTGTGTTCTGTTAATTCATCTCACAGAGTTACATCTTTCCCTTCAAGAAGCCTTTCGCTAAGGCTGTTCTTGTGGAATTGGCAAAGGGATATTTGGAAGTCCATAGAGGGCTATGGTGAAAATGGAAATATCTTCCGTTCAAAACTGGAAAGAAGCTTTCTGAGAAACTGCTCTGTGTTCTGTTAATCCATCTCACAGAGTTACATCTTTCCCTTCAAGAAGCCTTTCGCTAAGGCTGTTCTTGTGGAATTAGCAAAGGGATATTTGGAGGCCCATAGAGGGCTATGGTGAAAAAGGAAATATCTTCCGTTCAAAACTGGAAAGAAGCTTTCAGAGAAACTGCTCTGTGGTCTGTTAATTCATCTCAGAGAGTTACATCTTTCCCTTCAAGAAGCCTTTCGCTAAGGCTGTTCTTGTGGAATTGGCAAAGGGATATTTGGAAGCCCATAGAGGGCTATGGTGAAAAAGGAAATATCTTCCGTTCAAAACTGGAAAGAAGCTTTCTGAGAAACTGCTCTGTGTTCTGTTAATTCGTCTCACAGAGTTACATCTTTCCCTTCAAGAAGCCTTTCGCAAAGGCTGTTCTTGTGGAATTGGCAAAGGGATATTTGGAAGCCCATAGATTGCTATGGTGAAAAAGGAAATATCTTCCCTTCAAAACTGGAAAGAAGCTTTCTGAGAAACCGCTCTGTGTTCTGTTAATTCATCTCACAGAGTTACATCTTTCCCTTCAAGAAGCCTTTCGCTAAGGCTGTTCTTGTGGAATTGGCAAAGGGATATTTGGAAGCCCATAGAGGGCTATGGTGAAAAAGGAAATATCTTCCGTTCAAAACTGGAAAGAAGCTATCAGAGAAACTGCTCTGTGTTCTGTTAATTCATCTCACAGAGTTACATCTTTCCCTTCAAGAAGCCTTTCGCTAAGGCTGTTCTTGTGGAATTGGTAAAGGGATATTTGGAAGCCCATAGAGGGCTACGGTGAAAAAGGAAATATCTTCCGTTCAAAACTGGAAAGAAGCTTTCTGAGAAACTGCTCTGTGTTCTGTTAATTCATCTCACAGAGTTACATCTTTCCCTTCAAGAAGCCTTTCGCTAAGGCTGTTCTTGTGGAATTGACAAAGGGATATTTGGAAGACCATAGAGGGCTATGGTGAAAAAGGAAATATCTTCCGTTCAAAACTGGAAAGAAGCTTTCTGAGAAACTGCTCTGTGTTCTGTTAATTCATCTCACAGAGTTACATCTTTCCCTTCAAGAAGCCTTTCGCTAAGGCTGTTCTTGTGGAATTGGCAAAGGGATATTTGGAAGCCCATAGAGGGCTATCGTGAAAAAGGAAATATCTTCCGTTCAAAACTGGAAAGAAGCTTTCTGAGAAACCGCTCTGTGTTCTGTTAATTCATCTCACAGAGTTACATCTTTCCTTTCAAGAAGCCTTTCGCTAAGGCTGTTCTTGTGGAATTGGCAAAGGGATATGTGGAAGCCCATAGAGGGCTATGGTGAAAAAGGAAATATCTTCCGTTCAAAACTGGAAAGAAGCTTTCTGAGAAACTGCTCTGTGTTCTGTTAATTCATCTCACAGAGTTACATCTTTCCCTTCAAGAAGCCTTTCGCTAAGGCTGTTCTTGTGGAATTGGCAAAGGGATATTTGGAAGCCCATAGAGGGCTATGGTGAAAAAGGAAATATCTTCCGTTCAAAACTGGAAAGAAGCTTTCTGAGAAACTGCTCTGTGTTCTGTTAATTCATCTCACAGAGTTACATCTTTCCCTTCAAGAAGCCTTTCGCTAAGGCTGTTCTTGTGGAATTGGCAAAGGGATATTTCGAAGCCCGTAGAGGGCTATGGTGAAAATGGAAATATCTTCCGTTCAAAACTGGAAAGAAGCTTTCTGAGAAACTGCTCTGTGTTCTGTTAATTCATCTCACAGAGTTACATCTTTCCCTTCAAGAAGCCTTTCGCTAAGGCTGTTCTTGTGGAATTGGCAAAGGGATATTTGGAGACCCATAGAGGGCTATGGTGAAAAAGTAAACATCTTCCGTTCAAAACTGGAAAGAAGCTTTCAGAGAAACTGCTCTGTGTTATGTTAATTCATCTCACAGAGTTACATCTTTCCCTTCAAGAAGCCTTTCGCTAAGGCTGTTCTTGTGGAATTGGCAAAGGGATATTTGGAAGCCCATAGAGGGCTATGGTGAAAAAGGAAATATCTTCCCTTCAAAACTGGAAAGAAGCTTTCTGAGAAACCGCTCTGTGTTCTGTTAATTCATCTCACAGAGTTACATCTTTCCCTTCAAGAAGCCTTTCGCTAAGGCTGTTCTTGTGGAATTGGCAAAGGGATATTTGGAAGCCCATAGAGGGCTATGGTGAAAAAGGAAATATCTTCCGTTCAAAACTGGAAAGAAGCTTTCTGAGAAACCGCTCTGTGTTCTGTTAATTCGTCTCACAGAGTTACATCTTTCCCTTCAAGAAGCCTTTCGCTAAGGCTGTTCTTGTGGAATTGGCAAAGGGATATTTGGAAGCCCATAGAGGGCTATGGTGAAAAAGGAAATATCTTCCGTTCAAAACTGGAAAGAAGCTTTCTGAGAAACTGCTCTGTGTTCCGTTAATTCATCTCACAGAGTTACATCTTTCCCTTCAAGAAGCCTTTCGCTAAGGCTGTTCTTGTGGAATTGGCAAAGGGATATTTGGAAGCCCATAGAGGGCTATGGTGAAAATGGAAATATCTTCCGTTCAAAACTGGAAAGAAGCTTTCTGAGAAACTGCTCTGTGTTCTGTTAATTCATCTCACAGAGTTACACCTTTCCCTTCAAGAAGCCTTTCGCTAAGACTGTTCTTGTGGAATTGGCGAAGGGATATTTGGAAGCCCATAGAGGGCTATGGTGAAAAAGGAAATATCTTCCGTTCAAAACTGGAAAGAAGCTTTCTGAGAAACTGCTCTGTGTTCTGTTAATTCATCTCACAGAGTTACATCCTTCCCTTCAAGAAGCCTTTCGCTAAGGCTGTTCTTGTGGAATTGGCAAAGGGATATTTGTAGGCCATTAGAGAGCTATGGTGAAAAAGGAAATATCTTCCGTTCAAAACTGGAAAGAAGCTTTCTGAGAAACTGCTCTGTGTTCTGTTAGTTCATCTCAGAGAGTTACATCTTTCCCTTGAAGAAGCCTTTCGCTAAGGCTGTTCTTCTGGAATTGGCAAAGGGATATTTGGAAGCCCATAGAGGGCTATGGTGAAAAAGGAAATATCTTCCGTTCAAAACTGGAAAGAAGCTTTCTGAGAAACTGCTCTGTGTTCTGTTAATTCATCTCACAGAGTTACATCTTTCCCTTCAAGAAACCTTTCGCTAAGGCTGTTCTTGTGGAATTGGCAAAGGGATATTTGGAAGCCCATAGAGGGCTACGGTGAAAAAGGAAATATCTTCCGTTCAAAACTGGAAAGAAGCTTTCTGAGAAACTGCTCTGTGTTCTGTTAATTCATCTCACAGAGTTACATCTTTCCCTTCAAGAAGCCTTTCGCTAAGGCTGTTCTTGTGGAATTGGCAAAGGGATATTTGGAGGCCCATAGAGGGCTATGGTGAAAAAGGAAATATCTTCCGTTCAAAAGTGGAAAGAAGCTTTCTGAGAAACTGCTCTGTGTTCTGTTAGTTCATCTCACAGAGTTACATCTTTCCCTTCAAGAAGCCTTTCGCTAAGGCTGTTCTTGTGGAATTGGCAAAGGGATATGTGGAAGCCCATAGAGGGCTATGGTGAAAATGGAAATATCTTCCGTTCGAAACTGGAAAGAAGCTTTCTGAGAAACTGCTCTGTGTTCTGTTAGTTCATCTCACAGAGTTACATCTTTCCCTTCAAGAAGCCTTTCGCTAAGGCTGTTCTTGTGGAATTGGCAAAGGATATTTGGAGGCCCATAGAGGGCTATGGTGAAAAAGTAAACATCTTCCGTTCAAAACTGGAAAGAAGCTTTCAGAGAAACTGCTCTGTGTTATGTTAATTCATCTCACAGAGTTACATCTTTCCCTTCAAGAAGCCTTTCGCTAAGGCTGTTCTTGTGGAATTGGCAAAGGGATATTTGGAAGCCCATAGAGGGCTATGGTGAAAAAGGAAATATCTTCCGTTCAAAACTGGAAAGAAGCTTTCTGAGAAACTGCTCTGTGTTCTGTTAATTCATCTCACAGAGTTACATCTTTCCCTTCAAGAAGCCTTTCGCTAAGGCTGTTCTTGTGGAATTGGCAAAGGGATATTTGGAAGTCCATAGAGAGCTATGGTGAAAATGGAAATATCTTCCGTTCAAAACTGGAAAGAAGCTTTCTGAGAAACTGCTCTGTGTTCTGTTAATCCATCTCACAGAGTTATATCTTTCCCTTCAAGAAGCCTTTCGCTAAGGCTGTTCTTGTGGAATTAGCAAAGGGATATTTGGAGGCCCATGGAGGGCTATGGTGAAAAAGGAAATATCTTCCGTTCAAAACTGGAAAGAAGCTTTCAGAGAAACTGCTCTGTGGTCTGTTAATTCATCTCAGAGAGTTACATCTTTCCCTTCAAGAAGCCTTTCGCTAAGGCTGTTCTTGTGGAATTGGCAAAGGGATATTTGGAAGCCCATAGAGGGCTATGGTGAAAAAGGAAATATCTTCCGTTCAAAACTGGAAAGAAGCTTTCTGAGAAACTGCTCTGTGTTCTGTTAATTCGTCTCACAGAGTTACATCTTTCCCTTCAAGAAGCCTTTCGCAAAGGCTGTTCTTGTGGAATTGGCAAAGGGATATTTGGAAGCCCATAGATTGCTATGGTGAAAAAGGAAATATCTTCCCTTCAAAACTGGAAAGAAGCTTTCTGAGAAACCGCTCTGTGTTCTGTTAATTCATCTCACAGAGTTACATCTTTCCCTTCAAGAAGCCTTTCGCTAAGGCTGTTCTTGTGGAATTGGCAAAGGGATATTTGGAAGCCCATAGAGGGCTATGGTGAAAAAGGAAATATCTTCCGTTCAAAACTGGAAAGAAGCTATCAGAGAAACTGCTCTGTGTTCTGTTAATTCATCTCACAGAGTTACATCTTTCCCTTCAAGAAGCCTTTCGCTAAGGCTGTTCTTGTGGAATTGGTAAAGGGATATTTGGAAGCGCATAGAGGGCTATGGTGAAAAAGGAAATATCTTCCGTTCAAAACTGGAAAGAAGCTTTCTGAGAAACTGCTCTGTGTTCTGTTAATTCATCTCACAGAGTTACATCTTTCCCTTCAAGAAGCCTTTCGCTAAGGCTGTTCTTGTGGAATTGACAAAGGGATATTTGGAAGACCATAGAGGGCTATGGTGAAAAAGGAAATATCTTCCGTTCAAAACTGGAAAGAAGCTTTCTGAGAAACTGCTCTGTGTTCTGTTAATTCATCTCACAGAGTTACATCTTTCCCTTCAAGAAGCCTTTCGCTAAGGCTGTTCTTGTGGAATTGGCAAAGGGATATTTGGAAGCCCATAGAGGGCTATGGTGAAAAAGGAAATATCTTCCGTTCAAAACTGGAAAGAAGCTTTCTGAGAAACTGCTCTGTGTTCTGTTAATTCATCTCACAGAGTTACATCTTTCCCTTCAAGAAGCCTTTCGCTAAGGCTGTTCTTGTGGAATTGGCAAAGGGATATTTGGAAGCCCATAGAGGGCTATGGTGAAAAAGGAAATATCTTCCGTTCAAAACTGGAAAGAAGCTTTCTGAGAAACTGCTCTGTGTTCTGTTAATTCATCTCACAGAGTTACATCTTTCCCTTCAAGAAGCCTTTCGCTAATGCTGTTCTTGTGGAATTGGCAAAGGGATATTTGTAGGCCCTTAGAGGGCTATGGTGAAAAAGGAAATATCTTCCGTTCAAAACTGGAAAGAAGCTTTCTGAGAAACTGCTCTGTGTTCTGTTAGTTCATCTCAGAGAGTTACATCTTTCCCTTGAAGAAGCCTTTCACTAAGGCTGTTCTTGTGGAATTGGCAAAGGGATATTTGGAAGCCCATAGAGGGCTATGGTGAAAAAGGAAATATCTTCCGTTCAAAACTGGAAAGAAGCTTTCTGAGAAACTGCTCTGTGTTCTGTTAATTCATCTCACAGAGTTACATCTTTCCCTTCAAGAAACCTTTCGCTAAGGCTGTTCTTGTGGAATTGGCAAAGGGATATTTGGAAGCCCATAGAGGGCTACGGTGAAAAAGGAAATATCTTCCGTTCAAAACTGGAAAGAAGCTTTCTGAGAAACTGCTCTGTGTTCTGTTAATTCATCTCACAGAGTTACATCTTTCCCTTCAAGAAGCCTTTCGCTAAGGCTGTTCTTGTGGAATTGGCAAAGGGATATTTGGAGGCCCATAGAGGGCTATGGTGAAAAAGGAAATATCTTCCGTTCAAAAGTGGAAAGAAGCTTTCTGAGAAACTGCTCTGTGTTCTGTTAGTTCATCTCACAGAGTTACATCTTTCCCTTCAAGAAGCCTTTCGCTAAGGCTGTTCTTGTGGAATTGGCAAAGGGATATTTGGAAGCCCATAGAGGGCTATGGTGAAAAAGGAAATATCTTCCGTTCAAAACTGGAAAGAAGCTTTCTGAGAAACTGCTCTGTGTTCTGTTAATTCATCTCACAGAGTTACATGTTTCCCTTCAAAAAACCTTTCGCTAAGGCTGTTCTTGTGGAATTGGCAAAGGGATATTTGGAAGCCCATAGAGGGCTATGGTGAAAAAGGAAATATCTTCCATTCAAAAATGGAAAGAACCTTTCTGAGAAACTGCTCTGTGTTCTGTTAATTCATCTCACAGAGTTACATCTTTCCCTTGAAGAAGCCTTTCGCTAAGGCTGTTCTTGTGGAATTGGCAAAGGGATATTTGGAAGCCCATAGAGGGCTATGGTGAAAAAGGAAATATCTTCCCTTCAAAACTGGAAAGAAGCTTTCTGAGAAACCGCTCTGTGTTCTGTTAATTCATCTCACAGAGTTACATCTTTCCCTTCAAGAAGCCTTTCGCTAAGGCTGTTCTTGTGGAATTGGCAAAGGGATATTTGGAAGCCCATAGAGGGCTATGGTGAAAAAGGAAATATCTTCCGTTCAAAACTGGAAAGAAGCTTTCTGAGAAACTGCTCTGTGTTCTGTTAATTCATCTCACAGAGTTACATCTTTCCCTTCAAGAAGCCTTTCGCTAAGGCTGTTCTTGTGGAATTGGCAAAGGGATATTTGGAAGCCCATAGAGGGCTATGGTGAAAAAGGAAATATCTTCCGTTCAAAACTGGAAAGAAGCTTTCTGAGAAACCGCTCTGTGTTCTGTTAATTCGTCTCACAGAGTTACATCTTTCCCTTCAAGAAGCCTTTCGCTAAGGCTGTTCTTGTGGAATTGGCAAAGGGATATTTGGAAGCCCATAGAGGGCTATGGTGAAAAAGGAAATATCTTCCGTTCAAAACTGGAAAGAAGCTTTCTGAGAAACTGCTCTGTGTTCTGTTAATTCATCTCACAGAGTTACATCTTTCCCTTCAAGAAGCCTTTCGCTAAGGCTGTTCTTGTGGAATTGGCAAAGGGATATTTGGAAGCCCATAGAGGGCTATGGTGAAAATGGAAATATCTTCCGTTCAAAACTGGAAAGAAGCTTTCTGAGAAACTGCTCTGTGTTCTGTTAATCCATCTCACAGAGTTACATCTTTCCCTTCAAGAAGCCTTTCGCTAAGGCTGTTCTTGTGGAATTGGCAAAGGGATATTTGGAGGCCCATAGATTGCTATGGTGAAAAAGGAAATATCTTCCGTTCAAAACTGGAAAGAAGCTTTCAGAGAAACTGCTCTGTGTTCTATTAATTCATCTCACAGAGTTACATCTTTCCCTTCAAGAAGCCTTTCGCTAAGGCTGTTCTAGTGGAATTGGCAAAGGGATATTTGGAAGCCCATAGAGGGCTATGGTGAAAAAGGAAATATCTTCCGTTCAAAACTGGAAAGAAGCTATCAGAGAAACTGCTCTGTGTTCTGTTAATTCATCTCACAGAGTTACATCTTTCCCTTCAAGAAGCCTTTCGCTAAGGCTGATCTTGTGGAATTGGCAAAGGGATATTTGGAAGCCCATAGAGGGCTATGGTGAAAAAGGAAATATCTTCCGTTCAAAACTGGAAAGAAGCTTTCTGAGAAACTGCTCTGTGTTCTGTTAATTCATCTCACAGAGTTACATCTTTCCCTTCAAGAAGCCTTTCGCTAAGGCTGTTCTTGTGGAATTGGCAAAGGGATATTTGGAAGCCCATAGAGGGCTATGGTGAAAAAGGAAATATCTTCCGTTCAAAACTGGAAAGAAGCTTTCTGAGAAACTGCTCTGTGTTCTGTTAATTCATCTCACAGAGTTACATCTTTCCCTTCAAGAAGCCTTTCGCTAAGGCTGTTCTTGTGGAATTGGCAAAGGGATATTTGGAGGCCCATAGAGGGCTATGGTGAAAAAGGAAATATCTTCCGTTCAAAAGTGAAAAGAAGCTTTCTGAGAAACTGCTCTGTGTTCTGTTAGTTCATCTCACAGAGTTACATCTTTCCCTTCAAGAAGCCTTTCGCTAAGGCTGTTCTTGTGGAATTGGCAAAGGGATATTTGGAAGCCCATAGAGGGCTATGGTGAAAAAGGAAATATCTTCCGTTCAAAACTGGAAAGAAGCTTTCTGAGAAACTGCTCTGTGTTCTGTTAATTCATCTCACAGAGTTACATCTTTCCCTTCAAGAAAACTTTCGCTAAGGCTGTTCTTGTGGAATTGGCAAAGGGATATTTGGAAGCCCATAGAGGGCTATGGTGAAAAAGGAAATATCTTCCATTCAAAACTGGAAAGAACCTTTCTGAGAAACTGCTCTGTGTTCTGTTAATTCATCTCACAGACTTACATCTTTCCCTTCAAGAAGCCTTTCGCTAAGGCTGTTCTTGTGGAATTGGCAAAGGGATATTTGTAGGAACTTAGAGGGCTATGGTGAAAAAGGAAATATCTTCCGTTCAAAACTGGAAAGAAGCTTTCTGAGAAACTGCTCTGTGTTCTGTTAGTTCATCTCAGAGAGTTACATCTTTCCCTTGAAGAAGCCTTTCGCTAAGGCTGTTCTTGTGGAATTGACAAAGGGATATTTGGAAGCCCATAGAGGGCTATGGTGAAAAAGGAAATATCTTCCGTTCAAAACTGGAAAGAAGCTTTCTGAGAAACTGCTCTGTGTTCTGTTAATTCATCTCACAGAGTTACATCTTTCCCTTCAAGAAACCTTTCGCTAAGGCTGTTCTTGTGGAATTGGCAAAGGGATATTTGGAAGCCCATAGAGGGCTACGGTGAAAAAGGAAATATCTTCCGTTCAAAACTGGAAAGAAGCTTTCTGAGAAACTGCTCTGTGTTCTGTTAATTCATCTCACAGAGTTACATCTTTCCCTTCAAGAAGCCTTTCGCTAAGGCTCTTCTTGTGGAATTGGCAAAGGGATATTTGGAGGCCCATAGAGGGCTATGGTGAAAAAGGAAATATCTTCCGTTCAAAAGTGGAAAGAAGCTTTCTGAGAAACTGCTCTGTGTTCTGTTAGTTCATCTCACAGAGTTACATCTTTCCCTTCAAGAAGCCTTTCGCTAAGGCTGTTCTTGTGGAATTGGCAAAGGGATATTTGGAAGCCCATAGAGGGCTATGGTGAAAAAGGAAATATCTTCCCTTCAAAACTGGAAAGAAGCTTTCTGAGAAACTGCTCTGTGTTCTGTTAATTCATCTCACAGAGTTACATCTTTCCCTTCAAGAAACCTTTCGCTAAGGCTGTTCTTGTGGAATTGGCAAAGGGATATTTGGAAGCCCATAGAGGGCTATGGTGAAAAAGGAAATATCTTCCATTCAAAACTGGAAAGAACCTTTCTGAGAAACTGCTCTGTGTTCTCTTAATTCATCTCACAGAGTTACATCTTTCCCTTCAAGAAGCCTTTCGCTAAGGCTGTTCTTGTGGAATTGGCAAAGGGATATTTGGAAGCCCATAGAGGGCTATGGTGAAAAAGGAAATATCCTCCGTTCAAAACTGGAAAGAAGCTCTCAGAGAAACGGCTCTGTGTTCTGTTAATTCATCTCACAGAGTTACATCTTTCCTTTCAAGAAGCCTTTCGCTAAGGCTGTTCTTGTGGAATTGGCAAAGGGATATGTGGAAGCCCATAGAGGGCTATGGTGAAAAAGGAAATATCTTCCGTTCAAAACTGGAAAGAAGCTTTCTGAGAAACTGCTCTGTGTTCTGTTAATTCATCTCACAGAGTTACATCTTTCCCTTCAAGAAGCCTTTCGCTAAGGCTGTTCTTGTGGAATTGGCAAAGGGATATTTGAAAGCCCATAGATGGCTATGGTGAAAAAGGAAATATCTTCCGTTCAAAACTGGAAAGAAGCTTTCTGAGAAACTGCTCTGTGTTATGTTAATTCATCTCACAGAGTTACATCTTTCCCTTCAAGAAGCCTTTCGCTAAGGCTGTTCTTGTGGAATTGGCAAAGGGATATTTGGAAGCCCATAGAGGGCTATGGTGAAAAAGGAAATATCTTCCGTTCAAAACTGGAAAGAAGCTTTCTGAGAAACTGCTCTGTGTTCTGTTAATTCATCTCACAGAGTTACATCTTTCCCTTCAAGAAGCCTTTCGCTAAGGCTGTTCTTGTGGAATTGGCAAAGGGATATTTGGAAGCCCATAGAGGGCTATGTTGAAAAAGGAAATATCCTCCGTTCAAAACTGGAAAGAAGCTCTCAGAGAAACTGCTCTGTGTTCTGTTAATTCATCTCACAGAGTTACATCTTTCCTTTCAAGAAGCCTTTCGCTAAGGCTGTTCTTGTGGAATTGGCAAAGGGATATGTGGAAGCCCATAGAGGGCTATGGTGAAAAAGGAAATATCTTCCGTTCAAAACTCAAAAGAAGCTTTCTGAGAAACTGCTCTGTGTTCTGTTAATTCATCTCACAGAGTTACATCTTTCCCTTCCAGAAGCCTTTCGCTAAGGCTGTTCTTGTGGAATTGGCAAAGGGATATTTGAAAGCCCATAGATGGCGATGGTGAAAAAGGAAATATCTTCCGTTCAAAACTGGAAAGAAGCTATCAGAGAAACTGCTCTGTGTTCTGTTAATTCATCTCACAGAGTTACATCTTTCCCTTCAAGAAGCCTTTCGCTAAGGCTGTTCTTGTGGAATTGGCAAAGGGATATTTGGAAGCCCATAGAGGGCTATGGTGAAAAAGGAAATATCTTCCGTTCAAAACTGGAAAGAAGCTTTCTGAGAAACTGCTCTGTGTTCTGTTAATTCATCTCACAGAGTTACATCTTTCCCTTCAAGAAGCCTTTCGCTAAGGCTGTTCTTGTGGAATTGGCAAAGGGATATTTGGAAGCCCATAGAGGGCTATGGTGAAAAAGGAAATATCTTCCGTTCAAAACTGGAAAGAAGCATTCTGAGAAACTACTCTGTGTTCTGTTAATTCATCTCACAGAGTTACATCTTTCCCTTCAAGAAGCCTTTCGCTAAGGCTGTTCTTGTGGAATTGGCAAAGGGATATTTGGAAGCCCATAGAGGGCTATGGTGAAAAAGGAAATATCTTCCGTTCAAAACTGGAAAGAAGCTTTCTGAGAAACTGCTCTGTGTTCTGTTAATTCATCTCACAGAGTTACATCTTTCCCTTCAAGAAGCCTTTCGCTAAGGCTGTTCTTGTGGAATTGGCAAAGGGATATTTGTAGGCCCATAGAGGGCTATGGTGAAAAAGGAAATATCTTCCGTTCAAAACTGGAAAGAAGCTTTCTGAGAAACTGCTCTGTGTTCTGTTAGTTCATCTCAGAGAGTTACATCTTTCCCTTGAAGAAGCCTTTCGCTAAGGCTGTTCTTGTGGAATTGGCAAAGGGATATTTGGAAGCCCATAGAGGGCTATGGTGAAAAAGGAAATATCTTCCGTTCAAAACTGGAAAGAAGCTTTCTGAGAAACTGCTCTGTGTTCTGTTAATTCATCTCACAGAGTTACATCTTTCCCTTCAAGAAGCCTTTCGCTAAGGCTGTTCTTGTGGAATTGGCAAAGGGATATTTGGAAGCCCATAGAGGGCTATGTTGAAAAAGGAAATATCCTCCGTTCAAAACTGGAAAGAAGCTCTCAGAGAAACTGCTCTGTGTTCTGTTAATTCATCTCACAGAGTTACATCTTTCCTTTCAAGAAGCCTTTCGCTAAGGCTGTTCTTGTGGAATTGGCAAAGGGATATGTGGAAGCCCATAGAGGGCTATGGTGAAAAAGGAAATATCTTCCGTTCAAAACTCAAAAGAAGCTTTCTGAGAAACTGCTCTGTGTTCTGTTAATTCATCTCACAGAGTTACATCTTTCCCTTCCAGAAGCCTTTCGCTAAGGCTGTTCTTGTGGAATTGGCAAAGGGATATTTGAAAGCCCATAGATGGCGATGGTGAAAAAGGAAATATCTTCCGTTCAAAACTGGAAAGAAGCTATCAGAGAAACTGCTCTGTGTTCTGTTAATTCATCTCACAGAGTTACATCTTTCCCTTCAAGAAGCCTTTCGCTAAGGCTGTTCTTGTGGAATTGGCAAAGGGATATTTGGAAGCCCATAGAGGGCTATGGTGAAAAAGGAAATATCTTCCGTTCAAAACTGGAAAGAAGCTTTCTGAGAAACTGCTCTGTGTTCTGTTAATTCATCTCACAGAGTTACATCTTTCCCTTCAAGAAGCCTTTCGCTAAGGCTGTTCTTGTGGAATTGGCAAAGGGATATTTGGAAGCCCATAGAGGGCTATGGTGAAAAAGGAAATATCTTCCGTTCAAAACTGGAAAGAAGCATTCTGAGAAACTACTCTGTGTTCTGTTAATTCATCTCACAGAGTTACATCTTTCCCTTCAAGAAGCCTTTCGCTAAGGCTGTTCTTGTGGAATTGGCAAAGGGATATTTGGAAGCCCATAGAGGGCTATGGTGAAAAAGGAAATATCTTCCGTTCAAAACTGGAAAGAAGCTTTCTGAGAAACTGCTCTGTGTTCTGTTAATTCATCTCACAGAGTTACATCTTTCCCTTCAAGAAGCCTTTCGCTAAGGCTGTTCTTGTGGAATTGGCAAAGGGATATTTGTAGGCCCATAGAGGGCTATGGTGAAAAAGGAAATATCTTCCGTTCAAAACTGGAAAGAAGCTTTCTGAGAAACTGCTCTGTGTTCTGTTAGTTCATCTCAGAGAGTTACATCTTTCCCTTGAAGAAGCCTTTCGCTAAGGCTGTTCTTGTGGAATTGGCAAAGGGATATTTGGAAGCCCATAGAGGGCTATGGTGAAAAAGGAAATATCTTCCGTTCAAAACTGGAAAGAAGCTTTCTGAGAAACTGCTCTGTGTTCTGTTAATTCATCTCACAGAGTTACATCTTTCCCTTCAAGAAACCTTTCGCTAAGGCTGTTCTTGTGGAATTGGCAAAGGGATATTTGGAAGCCCATAGAGGGCTACGGTGAAAAAGGAAATATCTTCCGTTCAAAACTGGAAAGAAGCTTTCTGAGAAACTACTCTGTGTTCTGTTAATTCATCTCACAGAGTTACATCTTTCCCTTCAAGAAGCCTTTCGCTAAGGCTGTTCTTGTGGAATTGGCAAAGGGATATTTGGAGGCCCATAGAGGGCTATGGTGAAAAAGGAAATATCTTCCGTTCAAAAGTGGAAAGAAGCTTTCTGAGAAACTGCTCTGTGTTCTGTTAGTTCATCTCACAGAGTTACATCTTTCCCTTCAAGAAGCCTTTCGCTAAGGCTGTTCTTGTGGAATTGGCAAAGGGATATGTGGAAGCCCATAGAGGGCTATGGTGAAAAAGGAAATATCTTCCGTTCAAAACTGGAAAGAAGCTTTCTGAGAAACTGCTCTGTGTTCTGTTAATTCATCTCACAGAGTTACATCTTTCCCTTCAAGAAGCCTTTCGCTAAGGCTGTTCTTGTGGAATTGGCAAAGGGATATTTGGAAGCCCATAGAGGGCTATGGTGAAAAAGGAAATATCTTCCGTTCAAAACTGGAAAGAAGCTTTCTGAGAAACTGCTCTGTGTTCTGTTAATTCATCTCACAGAGTTACATCTTTCCCTTCAAGAAGCCTTTCGCTAAGGCTGTTCTTGTGGAATTGGCAAAGGGATATTTCGAAGCCCATAGAGGGCTATGGTGAAAATGGAAATATCTTCCGTTCGAAACTGGAAAGAAGCTTTCTGAGAAACTGCTCTGTGTTCTGTTAATTCATCTCACAGAGTTACATCTTTCCCTTGAAGAAGCCTTTCGCTAAGGCTGTTCTTGTGGAATTGGCAAAGGGATATTTGGAGGCCCATAGAGGGCTATGGTGAAAAAGTAAACATCTTCCGTTCAAAACTGGAAAGAAGCTTTCAGAGAAACTGCTCTGTGTTATGTTAATTCATCTCACAGAGTTACATCTTTCCCTTCAAGAAGCCTTTCGCTAAGGCTGTTCTTGTGGAATGGGCAAAGGGATATTTGGAAGCCCATAGAGGGCTATGGTGAAAAAGGAAATATCTTCCGTTCAAAACTGGAAAAAAGCTTTCTGAGAAACTGCTCTGTGTTCTGTTAATTCATCTCACAGAGTTACATCTTTCCCTTCAAGAAGCCTTTCGCTAAGGCTGTTCTTGTGGAATTGGCAAAGGGATATTTGGAAGCCCATAGAGGGCTATGGTGAAAATGGAAATATCTTCCGTTCAAAACTGGAAAGAAGCTTTCTGAGAAACTGCTCTGTGTTCTGTTAATCCATCTCACAGAGTTACATCTTTCCCTTCAAGAAGCCTTTCGCTAAGGCTGTTCTTGTGGAATTGGCAAAGGGATATTTGGAGGCCCATAGAGGGCTATGGTGAAAAAGGAAATATCTTCCGTTCAAAACTGGAAAGAAGCTTTCAGAGAAACTGCTCTGTGTTCTGTTAATTCATCTCAGAGAGTTACATCTTTCCCTTCAAGAAGCCTTTCGCTAAGGCTGTTCTTGTGGAATTGGAAAAGGGATATTTGGAAGCCCATAGAGGGCTATGGTGAAAAAGGAAATATCTTCCGTTCAAAACTGGAAAGAAGCTTTCTGAGAAACTGCTCTGTGTTCTGTTAATTCGTCTCACAGAGTTACATCTTTCCCTTCAAGGAGCCTTTCGCAAAGGCTGTTCTTGTGGAATTGGCAAAGGGATATTTGGAAGCCCATAGATTGCTATGGTGAAAAAGGAAATATCTTCCCTTCAAAACTGGAAAGAAGCTTTCTGAGAAACCGCTCTGTGTTCTGTTAATTCATCTCACAGAGTTACATCTTTCCCTTCAAGAAGCCTTTCGCTAAGGCTGTTCTTGTGGAATTGGCAAAGGGATATTTGGAAGCCCATAGAGGGCTATGGTGAAAAAGGAAATATCTTCCGTTCAAAACTGGAAAGAAGCTATCAGAGAAACTGCTCTGTGTTCTGTTAATTCATCTCACAGAGTTACATCTTTCCCTTCAAGAAGCCTTTCGCTAAGGCTGTTCTTGTGGAATTGGTAAAGGGATATTTGGAAGCCCATAGAGGGCTATGGTGAAAAAGGAAATATCTTCCGTTCAAAACTGGAAAGAAGCTTTCTGAGAAACTGCTCTGTGTTCTGTTAATTCATCTCACAGAGTTACATCTTTCCCTTCAAGAAGCCTTTCGCTAAGGCTGTTCTTGTGGAATTGACAAAGGGATATTTGGAAGCCCATAGAGGGCTATGGTGAAAAAGGAAATATCTTCCGTTCAAAACTGGAAAGAAGCTTTCTGAGAAACTGCTCTGTGTTCTGTTAATTCATCTCACAGAGTTACATCTTTCCCTTCAAGAAGCCTTTCGCTAAGGCTGTTCTTGTGGAATTGGCAAAGGGATATTTGGAAGCCCATAGAGGGCTATGGTGAAAAAGGAAATATCTTCCGTTCAAAACTGGAAAGAAGCTTTCTGAGAAACTGCTCTGTGTTCTGTTAATTCATCTCACAGAGTTACATCTTTCCCTTCAAGAAGCCTTTCGCTAAGGCTGTTCTTGTGGAATTGGCAAACTGATATTTGGAAGCCCATAGAGGGCTATGGTGAAAAAGGAAATATCTTCCGTTCAAAACTGGAAAGAAGCTTTCTGAGAAACTGCTCTGTGTTCTGTTAATTCATCTCACAGAGTTACATCTTTCCCTTCAAGAAGCCTTTCGCTAAGGCTGTTCTTGTGGAATTGGCAAAGGGATATTTGTAGGCCCTTAGAGGGCTATGGTGAAAAAGGAAATATCTTCCGTTCAAAACTGGAAAGAAGCTTTCTGAGAAACTGCTCTGTGTTCTGTTAATTCATCTCACAGAGTTACATGTTTCCCTTCAAGAAACCTTTCGCTAAGGCTGTTCTTGTGGAATTGGCAAAGGGATATTTGGAAGCCCATAGATGGCTATGGTGAAAAAGGAAATATCTTCCATTCAAAAATGGAAAGAACCTTTCTGAGAAACTGCTCTGTGTTCTGTTAATTCATCTCACAGAGTTACATATTTCCCTTCAAGAAGCCTTTCGCTAAGGCTGTTCTTGTGGAATTGGCAAAGGGATATTTGGAAGCCCATAGAGGGCTATGGTGAAAAAGGAAATATCCTCCGTTCAAAACTGGAAAGAAGCTCTCAGAGAAACTGCTCTGTGTTCTGTTAATCCATCTCACAGAGTTACATCTTTCCCTTCAAGAAGCCTTTCGCTAAGGCTGTTCTTGTGGAATTGGCAACGGGATATTTGGAGGCCCATAGATTGCTATGGTGAAAAAGGAAATATCTTCCGTTCAAAACTGGAAAGAAGCTTTCAGAGAAACTGCTCTGTGTTCTATTAATTCATCTCACAGAGTTACATCTTTCCCTTCAAGAAGCCTTTCGCTAAGGCTGTTCTAGTGGAATTGGCAAAGGGATATTTGGAAGCCCATAGAGGGCTATGGTGAAAAAGGAAATATCTTCCGTTCAAAACTGGAAAGAAGCTATCAGAGAAACTGCTCTGTGTTCTGTTAATTCATCTCACAGAGTTACATCTTTCCCTTCAAGAAGCCTTTCGCTAAGGCTGATCTTGTGGAATTGGCAAAGGGATATTTGGAAGCCCATAGAGGGCTATGGTGAAAAAGGAAATATCTTCCGTTCAAAACTGGAAAGAAGCTTTCTGAGAAACTGCTCTGTGTTCTGTTAATTCATCTCACAGAGTTACATCTTTCCCTTCAAGAAGCCTTTCGCTAAGGCTGTTCTTGTGGAATTGGCAAAGGGATATTTGGAAGCCCATAGAGGGCTATGGTGAAAAAGGAAATATCCTCCGTTCAAAACTGGAAAGAAGCTCTCAGAGAAACTGCTCTGTGTTCTGTTAATCCATCTCACAGAGTTACATCTTTCCCTTCAAGAAGCCTTTCGCTAAGGCTGTTCTTGTGGAATTGGCAAAGGGATATTTGGAGGCCCATAGATTGCTATGGTGAAAAAGGAAATATCTTCCGTTCAAAACTGGAAAGAAGCTTTCAGAGAAACTGCTCTGTGTTCTATTAATTCATCTCACAGAGTTACATCTTTCCCTTCAAGAAGCCTTTCGCTAAGGCTGTTCTAGTGGAATTGGCAAAGGGATATTTGGAAGCCCATAGAGGGCTATGGTGAAAAAGGAAATATCTTCCGTTCAAAACTGGAAAGAAGCTATCAGAGAAACTGCTCTGTGTTCTGTTAATTCATCTCACAGAGTTACATCTTTCCCTTCAAGAAGCCTTTCGCTAAGGCTGATCTTGTGGAATTGGCAAAGGGATATTTGGAAGCCCATAGAGGGCTATGGTGAAAAAGGAAATATCTTCCGTTCAAAACTGGAAAGAAGCTTTCTGAGAAACTGCTCTGTGTTCTGTTAATTCATCTCACAGAGTTACATCTTTCCCTTCAAGAAGCCTTTCGCTAAGGCTGTTCTTGTGGAATTGGCAAAGGGATATTTGGAAGCCCATAGAGGGCTATGGTGAAAAAGGAAATATCTTCCGTTCAAAACTGGAAAGAAGCTTTCTGAGAAACTGCTCTGTGTTCTGTTAATTCATCTCACAGAGTTACATCTTTCCCTTCAAGAAGCCTTTCGCTAAGGCTGTTCTTGTGGAATTGGCAAAGGGATATTTGTAGGCCCTTAAGGGCTATGGTGAAAAGGAAATATCTTCCGTTCAAAACTGGAAAGAAGCTTTCTGAGAAACTGCTCTGTGTTCTGTTAGTTCATCTCAGAGAGTTACATCTTTCCCTTGAAGAAGCCTTTCGCTAAGGCTGTTCTTGTGGAATTGGCAAAGGGATATTTGGAAGCCCATAGAGGGCTATGGTGAAAAAGGAAATATCTTCCGTTCAAAACTGGAAAGAAGCTTTCTGAGAAACTGCTCTGTGTTCTGTTAATTCATCTCACAGAGTTACATCTTTCCCTTCAAGAAACCTTTCGCTAAGGCTGTTCTTGTGGAATTGGCAAAGGGATATTTGGAAGCCCATAGAGGGCTACGGTGAAAAAGGAAATATCTTCCGTTCAAAACTGGAAAGAAGCTTTCTGAGAAACTGCTCTGTGTTCTGTTAATTCATCTCACAGAGTTACATCTTTCCCTTCAAGAAGCCTTTCGCTAAGGCTGTTCTTGTGGAATTGGCAAAGGGATATTTGGAGGCCCATAGAGGGCTATGGTGAAAAAGGAAATATCTTCCGTTCAAAAGTGGAAAGAAGCTTTCTGAGAAACTGCTCTGTGTTCTGTTAGTTCATCTCACAGAGTTACATCTTTCCCTTCAAGAAGCCTTTCGCTAAGGCTGTTCTTGTGGAATTGGCAAAGGGATATTTGGAAGCCCATAGAGGGCTATGGTGAAAAAGGAAATATCTTCCGTTCAAAACTGGAAAGAAGCTTTCTGAGAAACTGCTCTGTGTTCTGTTAATTCATCTCACAGAGTTACATCTTTTCCTTCAAGAAACCTTTCGCTAAGGCTGTTCTTGTGGAATTGGCAAAGGGATATTTGGAAGCCCATAGAGGGCTATGGTGAAAAAGGAAATATCTTCCATTCAAAACTGGAAAGAACCTTTCTGAGAAACTGCTCTGTGTTCTGTTAATTCATCTCACAGAGTTACATCTTTCCCTTCAAGAAGCCTTTCGCTAAGGCTGTTCTTGTGGAATTGGCAAAGGGATATTTGTAGGCCCTTAGAGGGCTATGGTGAAAAAGGAAATATCTTCCGTTCAAAACTGGAAAGAAGCTTTCTGAGAAACTGCTCTGTGTTCTGTTAATTCATCTCACAGAGTTACATGTTTCCCTTCAAGAAACCTTTCGCTAAGGCTGTTCTTGTGGAATTGGCAAAGGGATATTTGGAAGCCCATAGATGGCTATGGTGAAAAAGGAAATATCTTCCATTCAAAAATGGAAAGAACCTTTCTGAGAAACTGCTCTGTGTTCTGTTAATTCATCTCACAGAGTTACATCTTTCCCTTCAAGAAGCCTTTCGCTAAGGCTGTTCTTGTGGAATTGGCAAAGGGATATTTGGAAGCCCATAGAGGGCTATGGTGAAAAAGGAAATATCCTCCGTTCAAAACTGGAAAGAAGCTCTCAGAGAAACTGCTCTGTGTTCTGTTAATCCATCTCACAGAGTTACATCTTTCCCTTCAAGAAGCCTTTCGCTAAGGCTGTTCTTGTGGAATTGGCAACGGGATATTTGGAGGCCCATAGATTGCTATGGTGAAAAAGGAAATATCTTCCGTTCAAAACTGGAAAGAAGCTTTCAGAGAAACTGCTCTGTGTTCTATTAATTCATCTCACAGAGTTACATCTTTCCCTTCAAGAAGCCTTTCGTTAAGGCTGTTCTAGTGGAATTGGCAAAGGGATATTTGGAAGCCCATAGAGGGCTATGGTGAAAAAGGAAATATCTTCCGTTCAAAACTGGAAAGAAGCTATCAGAGAAACTGCTCTGTGTTCTGTTAATTCATCTCACAGAGTTACATCTTTCCCTTCAAGAAGCCTTTCGCTAAGGCTGATCTTGTGGAATTGGCAAAGGGATATTTTGAAGCCCTTAGAGGGCTATGGTGAAAAAGGAAATATCTTCCGTTCAAAACTGGAAAGAAGCTTTCTGAGAAACTGCTCTGTGTTCTGTTAATTCATCTCACAGAGTTACATCTTTCCCTTCAAGAAGCCTTTCGCTAAGGCTGTTCTTGTGGAATTGGCAAAGGGATATTTGGAAGCCCATAGAGGGCTATGGTGAAAAAGGAAATATCCTCCGTTCAAAACTGGAAAGAAGCTCTCAGAGAAACTGCTCTGTGTTCTGTTAATCCATCTCACAGAGTTACATCTTTCCCTTCAAGAAGCCTTTCGCTAAGGCTGTTCTTGTGGAATTGGCAAAGGGATATTTGGAGGCCCATAGATTGCTATGGTGAAAAAGGAAATATCTTCCGTTCAAAACTGGAAAGAAGCTTTCAGAGAAACTGCTCTGTGTTCTATTAATTCATCTCACAGAGTTACATCTTTCCCTTCAAGAAGCCTTTCGCTAAGGCTGTTCTAGTGGAATTGGCAAAGGGATATTTGGAAGCCCATAGAGGGCTATGGTGAAAAAGGAAATATCTTCCGTTCAAAACTGGAAAGAAGCTATCAGAGAAACTGCTCTGTGTTCTGTTAATTCATCTCACAGAGTTACATCTTTCCCTTCAAGAAGCCTTTCGCTAAGGCTGATCTTGTGGAATTGGCAAAGGGATATTTGGAAGCCCATAGAGGGCTATGGTGAAAAAGGAAATATCTTCCGTTCAAAACTGGAAAGAAGCTTTCTGAGAAACTGCTCTGTGTTCTGTTAATTCATCTCACAGAGTTACATCTTTCCCTTCAAGAAGCCTTTCGCTAAGGCTGTTCTTGTGGAATTGGCAAAGGGATATTTGGAAGCCCATAGAGGGCTATGGTGAAAAAGGAAATATCTTCCGTTCAAAACTGGAAAGAAGCTTTCTGAGAAACTGCTCTGTGTTCTGTTAATTCATCTCACAGAGTTACATCTTTCCCTTCAAGAAGCCTTTCGCTAAGGCTGTTCTTGTGGAATTGGCAAAGGGATATTTGTAGGCCCTTAAGGGCTATGGTGAAAAGGAAATATCTTCCGTTCAAAACTGGAAAGAAGCTTTCTGAGAAACTGCTCTGTGTTCTGTTAGTTCATCTCAGAGAGTTACATCTTTCCCTTGAAGAAGCCTTTCGCTAAGGCTGTTCTTGTGGAATTGGCAAAGGGATATTTGGAAGCCCATAGAGGGCTATGGTGAAAAAGGAAATATCTTCCGTTCAAAACTGGAAAGAAGCTTTCTGAGAAACTGCTCTGTGTTCTGTTAATTCATCTCACAGAGTTACATCTTTCCCTTCAAGAAACCTTTCGCTAAGGCTGTTCTTGTGGAATTGGCAAAGGGATATTTGGAAGCCCATAGAGGGCTACGGTGAAAAAGGAAATATCTTCCGTTCAAAACTGGAAAGAAGCTTTCTGAGAAACTGCTCTGTGTTCTGTTAATTCATCTCACAGAGTTACATCTTTCCCTTCAAGAAGCCTTTCGCTAAGGCTGTTCTTGTGGAATTGGCAAAGGGATATTTGGAGGCCCATAGAGGGCTATGGTGAAAAAGGAAATATCTTCCGTTCAAAAGTGGAAAGAAGCTTTCTGAGAAACTGCTCTGTGTTCTGTTAGTTCATCTCACAGAGTTACATCTTTCCCTTCAAGAAGCCTTTCGCTAAGGCTGTTCTTGTGGAATTGGCAAAGGGATATTTGGAAGCCCATAGAGGGCTATGGTGAAAAAGGAAATATCTTCCGTTCAAAACTGGAAAGAAGCTTTCTGAGAAACTGCTCTGTGTTCTGTTAATTCATCTCACAGAGTTACATCTTTTCCTTCAAGAAACCTTTCGCTAAGGCTGTTCTTGTGGAATTGGCAAAGGGATATTTGGAAGCCCATAGAGGGCTATGGTGAAAAAGGAAATATCTTCCATTCAAAACTGGAAAGAACCTTTCTGAGAAACTGCTCTGTGTTCTGTTAATTCATCTCACAGAGTTACATCTTTCCCTTCAAGAAGCCTTTCGCTAAGGCTGTTCTTGTGGAATTGGCAAAGGGATATTTGGAAGCCCATAGAGGGCTATGGTGAAAAAGGAAATATCCTCCGTTCAAAACTGGAAAGAAGCTCTCAGAGAAACTGCTCTGTGTTCTGTTAATTCATCTCACAGAGTTACATCTTTCCTTTCAAGAAGCCTTTCGCTAAGGCTGTTCTTGTGGAATTGGCAAAGGGATATGTGGAATCCCATAGAGGGCTATGGTGAAAAAGGAAATATCTTCCGTTCAAAACTGGAAAGAAGCTTTCTGAGAAACTGCTCTGTGTTCTGTTAATTCATCTCACAGAGTTACATCTTTCCCTTCAAGAAGCCTTTCGCTAAGGCTGTTCTTGTGGAATTGGCAAAGGGATATTTGAAAGCCCATAGATGGCTATGGTGAAAAAGGAAATATCTTCCGTTCAAAACTGGAAAGAAGCTTTCTGAGAAACTGCTCTGTGTTCTGTTAATTCATCTCACAGAGTTACATCTTTCCCTTCAAGAAGCCTTTCGCTAAGGCTGTTCTTGTGGAATTGGCAAAGGGATATTTGGAAGCCCATAGAGGGCTATGGTGAAAAAGGAAATATCTTCCGTTCAAAACTGGAAAGAAGCTTTCTGAGAAACTGCTCTGTGTTCTGTTAATTCATCTCACAGAGTTACATCTTTCCCTTCAAGAAGCCTTTCGCTAAGGCTGTTCTTGTGGAATTGGCAAAGGGATATTTGGAAGCCCATAGAGGGCTATGGTGAAAAAGGAAATATCCTCCGTTCAAAACTGGAAAGAAGCTCTCAGAGAAACTGCTCTGTGTTCTGTTAATTCATCTCACAGAGTTACATCTTTCCTTTCAAGAAGCCTTTCGCTAAGGCTGTTCTTGTGGAATTGGCAAAGGGATATGTGGAAGCCCATAGAGGGCTATGGTGAAAAAGGAAATATCTTCCGTTCAAAACTGGAAAGAAGCTTTCTGAGAAACTGCTCTGTGTTCTGTTAATTCATCTCACAGAGTTACATCTTTCCCTTCCAGAAGCCTTTCGCTAAGGCTGTTCTTGTGGAATTGGCAAAGGGATATTTGAAAGCCCATAGATGGCTATGGTGAAAAAGGAAATATCTTCCGTTCAAAACTGGAAAGAAGCTTTCTGAGAAACTGCTCTGTGTTCTGTTAATTCATCTCACAGAGTTACATCTTTCCCTTCAAGAAGCCTTTCGCTAAGGCTGTTCTTGTGGAATTGGCAAAGGGATATTTGGAAGCCCATAGAGGGCTATGGTGAAAAAGGAAATATCTTCCGTTCAAAACTGGAAAGAAGCTTTCTGAGAAACTGCTCTGTGTTCTGTTAATTCATCTCACAGAGTTACATCTTTCCCTTCAAGAAGCCTTTCGCTAAGGCTGTTCTTGTGGAATTGGCAAAGGGATATTTGGAAGCCCATAGAGGGCTATGGTGAAAAAGGAAATATCTTCCGTTCAAAACTGGAAAGAAGCATTCTGAGAAACTGCTCTGTGTTCTGTTAATTCATCTCACAGAGTTACATCTTTCCCTTCAAGAAGCCTTTCGCTAAGGCTGTTCTTGTGGAATTGGCAAAGGGATATTTGGAAGCCCATAGAGGGCTATGGTGAAAAAGGAAATATCTTCCGTTCAAAACTGGAAAGAAGCTTTCTGAGAAACTGCTCTGTGTTCTGTTAATTCATCTCACAGAGTTACATCTTTCCCTTCAAGAAGCGTTTCGCTAAGGCTGTTCTTGTGGAATTGGCAAAGGGATATTTGTAGGCCCATAGAGGGCTATGGTGAAAAAGGAAATATCTTCCGTTCAAAACTGGAAAGAAGCTCTCAGAGAAACTGCTCTGTGTTCTGTTAGTTCATCTCAGAGAGTTACATCGTTCCCTTGAAGAAGCCTTTCGCTAAGGCTGTTCTTGTGGAATTGGCAAAGGGATATTTGGAAGCCCATAGAGGGCTATGGTGAAAAAGGAAATATCTTCCGTTCAAAACTGGAAAGAAGCTTTCTGAGAAACTGCTCTGTGTTCTGTTAATTCATCTCACAGAGTTACATCTTTCCCTTCAAGAAACCTTTCGCTAAGGCTGTTCTTGTGGAATTGGCAAAGGGATATTTGGAAGCCCATAGAGGGCTACGGTGAAAAAGGAAATATCTTCCGTTCAAAACTGGAAAGAAGCTTTCTGAGAAACTACTCTGTGTTCTGTTAATTCATCTCACAGAGTTACATCTTTCCCTTCAAGAAGCCTTTCGCTAAGGCTGTTCTTGTGGAATTGGCAAAGGGATATTTGGAAGCCCATAGAGGGCTATGGTGAAAAAGGAAATATCTTCCGTTCAAAAGTGGAAAGAAGCTTTCTGAGAAACTGCTCTGTGTTCTGTTAGTTCATCTCACAGAGTTACATCTTTCCCTTCAAGAAGCCTTTCGCTAAGGCTGTTCTTGTGGAATTGGCAAAGGGATATGTGGAAGCCCATAGAGGGCTATGGTGAAAAAGGAAATATCTTCCGTTCAAAACTGGAAAGAAGCTTTCTGAGAAACTGCTCTGTGTTCTGTTAATTCATCTCACAGAGTTACATCTTTCCCTTCAAGAAGCCTTTCGCTAAGGCTGTTCTTGTGGAATTGGCAAAGGGATATTTGGAAGCCCATAGAGGGCTATGGTGAAAAAGGAAATATCTTCCGTTCAAAACTGGAAAGAAGCTTTCTGAGAAACTGCTCTGTGTTCTGTTAATTCATCTCACAGAGTTACATCTTTCCCTTCAAGAAGCCTTTCGCTAAGGCTGTTCTTGTGGAATTGGCAAAGGGATATTTCGAAGCCCATAGAGGGCTATGGTGAAAATGGAAATATCTTCCGTTCGAAACTGGAAAGAAGCTTTCTGAGAAACTGCTCTGTGTTCTGTTAATTCATCTCACAGAGTTACATCTTTCCCTTGAAGAAGCCTTTCGCTAAGGCTGTTCTTGTGGAATTGGCAAAGGGATATTTGGAGGCCCATAGAGGGCTATGGTGAAAAAGTAAACATCTTCCGTTCAAAACTGGAAAGAAGCTTTCAGAGAAACTGCTCTGTGTTATGTTAATTCATCTCACAGAGTTACATCTTTCCCTTCAAGAAGCCTTTCGCTAAGGCTGTTCTTGTGGAATTGGCAAAGGGATATTTGGAAGCCCATAGAGGGCTATGGTGAAAAAGGAAATATCTTCCGTTCAAAACTGGAAAAAAGCTTTCTGAGAAACTGCTCTGTGTTCTGTTAATTCATCTCACAGAGTTACATCTTTCCCTTCAAGAAGCCTTTCGCTAAGGCTGTTCTTGTGGAATTGGCAAAGGGATATTTGGAAGCCCATAGAGGGCTATGGTGAAAATGGAAATATCTTCCGTTCAAAACTGGAAAGAAGCTTTCTGAGAAACTGCTCTGTGTTCTGTTAATCCATCTCACAGAGTTACATCTTTCCCTTCAAGAAGCCTTTCGCTAAGGCTGTTCTTGTGGAATTGGCAAAGGGATATTTGGAGGCCCATAGAGGGCTATGGTGAAAAAGGAAATATCTTCCGTTCAAAACTGGAAAGAAGCTTTCAGAGAAACTGCTCTGTGTTCTGTTAATTCATCTCAGAGAGTTACATCTTTCCCTTCAAGAAGCCTTTCGCTAAGGCTGTTCTTGTGGAATTGGCAAAGGGATATTTGGAAGCCCATAGAGGGCTATGGTGAAAAAGGAAATATCTTCCGTTCAAAACTGGAAAGAAGCTTTCTGAGAAACTGCTCTGTGTTCTGTTAATTCGTCTCACAGAGTTACATCTTTCCCTTCAAGGAGCCTTTCGCAAAGGCTGTTCTTGTGGAATTGGCAAAGGGATATTTGGAAGCCCATAGATTGCTATGGTGAAAAAGGAAATATCTTCCCTTCAAAACTGGAAAGAAGCTTTCTGAGAAACCGCTCTGTGTTCTGTTAATTCATCTCACAGAGTTACATCTTTCCCTTCAAGAAGCCTTTCGCTAAGGCTGTTCTTGTGGAATTGGCAAAGGGATATTTGGAAGCCCATAGAGGGCTATGGTGAAAAAGGAAATATCTTCCGTTCAAAACTGGAAAGAAGCTATCAGAGAAACTGCTCTGTGTTCTGTTAATTCATCTCACAGAGTTACATCTTTCCCTTCAAGAAGCCTTTCGCTAAGGCTGTTCTTGTGGAATTGGTAAAGGGATATTTGGAAGCCCATAGAGGGCTATGGTGAAAAAGGAAATATCTTCCGTTCAAAACTGGAAAGAAGCTTTCTGAGAAACTGCTCTGTGTTCTGTTAATTCATCTCACAGAGTTACATCTTTCCCTTCAAGAAGCCTTTCGCTAAGGCTGTTCTTGTGGAATTGACAAAGGGATATTTGGAAGCCCATAGAGGGCTATGGTGAAAAAGGAAATATCTTCCGTTCAAAACTGGAAAGAAGCTTTCTGAGAAACTGCTCTGTGTTCTGTTAATTCATCTCACAGAGTTACATCTTTCCCTTCAAGAAGCCTTTCGCTAAGGCTGTTCTTGTGGAATTGGCAAAGGGATATTTGGAAGCCCATAGAGGGCTATGGTGAAAAAGGAAATATCTTCCATTCAAAACTGGAAAGAAGCTTTCTGAGAAACTGCTCTGTGTTCTGTTAATTCATCTCACAGAGTTACATCTTTCCCTTCAAGAAGCCTTTCGCTAAGGCTGTTCTTGTGGAATTGGCAAACTGATATTTGGAAGCCCATAGAGGGCTATGGTGAAAAAGGAAATATCTTCCGTTCAAAACTGGAAAGAAGCTTTCTGAGAAACTGCTCTGTGTTCTGTTAATTCATCTCACAGAGTTACATCTTTCCCTTCAAGAAGCCTTTCGCTAAGGCTGTTCTTGTGGAATTGGCAAAGGGATATTTGTAGGCCCTTAGAGGGCTATGGTGAAAAAGGAAATATCTTCCGTTCAAAACTGGAAAGAAGCTTTCTGAGAAACTGCTCTGTGTTCTGTTAGTTCATCTCAGAGAGTTACATCTTTCCCTTGAAGAAGCCTTTCGCTAAGGCTGTTCTTGTGGAATTGGCAAAGGGATATTTGGAAGCCCATAGAGGGTTATGGTGAAAAAGGAAATATCTTCCGTTCAAAACTGGAAAGAAGCTTTCTGAGAAACTGCTCTGTGTTCTGTTAATTCATCTCACAGAGTTACATCTTTCCCTTCAAGAAACCTTTCGCTAAGGCTGTTCTTGTGGAATTGGCAAAGGGATATTTGGAAGCCCATAGAGGGCTACGGTGAAAAAGGAAATATCTTCCGTTCAAAACTGGAAAGAAGCTTTCTGAGAAACTGCTCTGTGTTCTGTTAGTTCATCTCACAGAGTTACATCTTTCCCTTCAAGAAGCCTTTCGCTAAGGCTGTTCTTGTGGAATTGGCAAAGGGATATTTGGAAGCCCATAGAGGGCTATGGTGAAAAAGGAAATATCTTCCGTTCAAAACTGGAAAGAAGCTTTCTGAGAAACTGCTCTGCGTTCTGTTAATTCATCTCACAGAGTTACATGTTTCCCTTCAAGAAACCTTTCGCTAAGGCTGTTCTTGTGGAATTGGCAAAGGGATATTTGGAAGCCCATAGAGGGCTATGGTGAAAAAGGAAATATCTTCCATTCAAAAATGGAAAGAACCTTTCTGAGAAACTGCTCTGTGTTCTGTTAATTCATCTCACAGAGTTACATCTTTCCCTTCAAGAAGCCTTTCGCTAAGGCTGTTCTTGTGGAATTGGCAAAGGGATATTTGGAAGCCCATAGAGGGCTATGGTGAAAAAGGAAATATCCTCCGTTCAAAACTGGAAAGAAGCTCTCAGAGAAACTGCTCTGTGTTCTGTTAATTCATCTCACAGAGTTACATCTTTCCTTTCAAGAAGCCTTTCGCTAAGGCTGTTCTTGTGGAATTGGCAAAGGGATATGTGGAAGCCCATAGAGGGCTATGGTGAAAAAGGAAATATCTTCCGTTCAAAACTGGAAAGAAGCTTTCTGAGAAACTGCTCTGTGTTCTGTTAATTCATCTCACAGAGTTACATCTTTCCCTTCAAGAAGCCTTTCGCTAAGGCTGTTCTTGTGGAATTGGCAAAGGGATATTTGGAAGCCCATAGAGGGCTATGGTGAAAAAGGAAATATCTTCCGTTCAAAACTGGAAAGAAGCTTTCTGAGAAACTGCTCTGTGTTCTGTTAATTCATCTCACAGAGTTACATCTTTCCCTTCAAGAAGCCTTTCGCTAAGGCTGTTCTTGTGGAATTGGCAAAGGGATATTTCGAAGCCCATAGAGGGCTATGGTGAAAATGGAAATATCTTCCGTTCAAAACTGGAAAGAAGCTTTCTGAGAAACTGCTCTGTGTTCTGTTAATTCATCTCACAGAGTTACATCTTTCCCTTCAAGAAGCCTTTCGCTAAGGCTGTTCTTGTGGAATTGGCAAAGGGATATTTGGAGGCCCATAGAGGGCTATGGTGAAAAAGTAAACATCTTCCGTTCAAAACTGGAAAGAAGCTTTCAGAGAAACTGCTCTGTGTTCTGTTAATTCATCTCACAGAGTTACATCTTTCCCTTCAAGAAGCCTTTCGCTAAGGCTGTTCTTGTGGAATTGGCAAAGGGATATTTGGAAGCCCATAGAGGGCTATGGTGAAAAAGGAAATATCTTCCGTTCAAAACTGGAAAGAAGCTTTCTGAGAAACTGCTCTGTGTTCTGTTAATTCGTCTCACAGAGTTACATCTTTCCCTTCAAGAAGCCTTTCGCAAAGGCTGTTCTTGTGGAATTGGCAAAGGGATATTTGGAAGCCCATAGAGGGCTATGGTGAAAAAGGAAATATCTTCCATTCAAAACTGGAAAGAAGCTTTCTGAGAAACCGCCCTGTGTTCTGTTAATTCATCTCACAGAGTTACATCTTTCCCTTCAAGAAGCCTTTCGCTAAGGCTGTTCTTGTGGAATTGACAAAGGGATATTTGGAAGCCCATAGAGGGCTATGGTGAAAAAGGAAATATCTTCCGTTCAAAACTGGAAAGAAGCTTTCTGAGAAACTGCTCTGTGTTCTGTTAATTCATCTCACAGAGTTACATCTTTCCCTTCAAGAAGCCTTTCGCTAAGGCTGTTCTTGTGGAATTGGCAAAGGGATATTTGGAAGCCCGTAGAGGGCTATGGTGAAAAAGGAAATATCTTCCGTTCAAAACTGGAAAGAAGCTTTCTGAGAAACTGCTCTGTGTTCTGTTAATTCATCTCACAGAGTTACATCTTTCCCTTCAAGAAGCCTTTCGCTAAGGCTGTTCTTGTGGAATTGGCAAAGGGATATTTCGAAGCCCATAGAGGGCTATGGTGAAAATGGAAATATCTTCCGTTCGAAACTGGAAAGAAGCTTTCTGAGAAACTGCTCTGTGTTCTGTTAATTCATCTCACAGAGTTACATCTTTCCCTTCAAGAAGCCTTTCGCTAAGGCTGTTCTTGTGGAATTGGCAAAGGGATATTTGGAGGCCCATAGAGGGCTATGGTGAAAAAGTAAACATCTTCCGTTCAAAACTGGAAAGAAGCTTTCAGACAAACTGCTCTGTGTTATGTTAATTCATCTCACAGAGTTACATCTTTCCCTTCAAGAAGCCTTTCGCTAAGGCTGTTCTTGTGGAATTGGCAAAGGGATATTTGGAAGCCCATAGAGGGCTATGGTGAAAAAGGAAATATCTTCCGTTCAAAACTGGAAAGAAGCTTTCTGAGAAACTGCTCTGTGTTCTGTTAATTCATCTCACAGAGTTACATCTTTCCCTTCAAGAAGCCTTTCGCTAAGGCTGTTCTTGTGGAATTGGCAAAGGGATATTTGGAAGCCCATAGAGGGCTATGGTGAAAATGGAAATATCTTCCGTTCAAAACGGAAAGAAGCTTTCTGAGAAACTGCTCTGTGTTCTGTTAATCCAGCTCACAGAGTTACATCTTTCCCTTCAAGAAGCCTTTCGCTAAGGCTGTTCTTGTGGAATTGGCAAAGGGATATTTGGAGGCCCATAGAGGGCTATGGTGAAAAAGGAAATATCTTCCGTTCAAAACTGGAAAGAAGCTTTCAGAGAAACTGCTCTGTGTTCTGTTAATTCATCTCAGAGAGTTACATCTTTCCCTTCAAGAAGCCTTTCGCTAAGGCTGTTCTTGTGGAATTGGCAAAGGGATATTTGGAAGCCCATAGAGGGCTATGGTGAAAAAGGAAATATCTTCCGTTCAAAACTGGAAAGAAGCTTTCTGAGAAACTGCTCTGTGTTCTGTTAATTCGTCTCACAGAGTTACTCTTTCCCTTCAAGAAGCCTTTCGCAAAGGCTGTTCTTGTGGAATTGGCAAAGGGATATTTGGAAGCCCATAGATTGCTATGGTGAAAAAGGAAATATCTTCCCTTCAAAACTGGAAAGAAGCTTTCTGAGAAACCGCTCTGTGTTCTGTTAATTCATCTCACGGAGTTACATCTTTCCCTTCAAGAAGCCTTTCGCTAAGGCTGTTCTTGTGGAATTGGCAAAGGGATATTTGGAAGCCCATAGAGGGCTATGGTGAAAAAGGAAATATCTTCCGTTCAAAACTGGAAAGAAGCTATCAGAGAAACTGCTCTGTGTTCTGTTAATTCATCTCACAGAGTTACATCTTTCCCTTCAAGAAGCCTTTCGCTAAGGCTGTTCTTGTGGAATTGGTAAAGGGATATTTGGAAGCCCATAGAGGGCTATGGTGAAAAAGGAAATATCTTCCGTTCAAAACTGGAAAGAAGCTTTCTGAGAAACTGCTCTGTGTTCTGTTAATTCATCTCACAGAGTTACATCTTTCCCTTCAAGAAGCCTTTCGCTAAGGCTGTTCTTGTGGAATTGACAAAGGGATATTTGGAAGACCATAGAGGGCTATGGTGAAAAAGGAAATATCTTCCCTTCAAAACTGGAAAGAAGCTTTCTGAGAAACTGCTCTGTGTTCTGTTAATTCATCTCACAGAGTTACATCTTTCCCTTCAAGAAGCCTTTCGCTAAGGCTGTTCTTGTGGAATTGGCAAAGGGATATTTGTAGGCCCTTAGAGGGCTATGGTGAAAAAGGAAATATCTTCCGTTCAAAACTGGAAAGAAGCTTTCTGAGAAACTGCTCTGTGTTCTGTTAGTTCATCTCAGAGAGTTACATCTTTCCCTTGAAGAAGCCTTTCGCTAAGGCTGTTCTTGTGGAATTGGCAAAGGGATATTTGGAAGCCCATAGAGGGCTATGGTGAAAAAGGAAATATCTTCCGTTCAAAACTGGAAAGAAGCTTCTGAGAAACTGCTCTGTGTTCTGTTAATTCATCTCACAGAGTTACATCTTTCCCTTCAAGAAGCCTTTCGCTAAGGCTGTTCTTGTGGAATTGGCAAAGGGATATTTGGAAGCCCATAGAGGGCTATGGTGAAAAAGGAAATATCTTCCGTTCAAAACTGGAAAGAAGCTTTCTGAGAAACTGCTCTGTGTTCTGTTAATTCATCTCACAGAGTTACATCTTTCCCTTCAAGAAGCCTTTCGCTAAGGCTGTTCTTGTGGAATTGGCAAAGGGATATTTGGAAGCCCATAGAGGGCTATGGTGAAAAAGGAAATATCTTCCGTTCAAAACTGGAAAGAAGCTTTCTGAGAAACTGCTCTGTGTTCTGTTAATTCATCTCACAGAGTTACATCTTTCCCTTCAAGAAGCCTTTCGCTAAGGCTGTTCTTGTGGAATTGGCAAAGGGATATTTGTAGGCCCTTAGAGGGCTATGGTGAAAAAGGAAATATCTTCCGTTCAAAACTGGAAAGAAGCTTTCTGAGAAACTGCTCTGTGTTCTGTTAGTTCATCTCAGAGAGTTACATCTTTCCCTTGAAGAAGCCTTTCGCTAAGGCTGTTCTTGTGGAATTGGCAAAGGGATATGTGGAAGCCCATAGAGGGCTATGGTGAAAAAGGAAATATCTTCCGTTCAAAACTGGAAAGAAGCTTTCTGAGAAACTGCTCTGTGTTCTGTTAATTCATCTCACAGAGTTACATCTTTCCCTTCAAGAAGCCTTTCGCTAAGGCTGTTCTTGTGGAATTGGCAAAGGGATATTTGGAAGCCCATAGAGGGCTATGGTGAAAAAGGAAATATCTTCCGTTCAAAACTGGAAAGAAGCTTTCTGAGAAACTGCTCTGTGTTCTGTTAATTCATCTCACAGAGTTACATCTTTCCCTTCAAGAAGCCTTTCGCTAAGGCTGTTCTTGTGGAATTGGCAAAGGGATATTTCGAGGCCCATAGAGGGCTATGGTGAAAATGGAAATATCTTCCGTTCGAAACTGGAAAGAAGCTTTCTGAGAAACTGCTCTGTGTTCTGTTAATTCATCTCACAGACTTACATCTTTCCCTTCAAGAAGCCTTTCGCTAAGGCTGTTCTTGTGGAATTGGCAAAGGGATATTTGGAGGCCCATAGAGGGCTATGGTGAAAAAGGAAATATCTTCCGTTCAAAACTGGAAAGAAGCTTTCAGAGAAACTGCTCTGTGTTCTGTTAATTCATCTCAGAGAGTTACATCTTTCCCTTCAAGAAGCCTTTCGCTAAGGCTGTTCTTGTGGAATTGGCAAAGGGATATTTGGAAGCCCATAGAGGGCTATGGTGAAAAAGGAAATATCTTCCGTTCAAAACTGGAAAGAAGCTTTCTGAGAAACTGCTCTGTGTTCTGTTAATTCGTCTCACAGAGTTACATCTTTCCCTTCAAGAAGCCTTTCGCAAAGGCTGTTCTTGTGGAATTGGCAAAGGGATATTTGGAAGCCCATAGATTGCTTTGGTGAAAAAGGAAATATCTTCCCTTCAAAACTGGAAAGAAGCTTTCTGAGAAACCGCTCTGTGTTCTGTTAATTCATCTCACAGAGTTACATCTTTCCCTTCAAGAAGCCTTTCGCTAAGGCTGTTCTTGTGGAATTGGCAAAGGGATATTTGGAAGCCCATAGAGGGCTATGGTGAAAAAGGAAATATCTTCCGTTCAAAACTGGAAAGAAGCTATCAGAGAAACTGCTCTGTGTTCTGTTAATTCATCTCACAGAGTTACATCTTTCCCTTCAAGAAGCCTTTCGCTAAGCCTGTTCTTGTGGAATTGGTAAAGGGATATTTGGAAGCCCATAGAGGGCTATGGTGAAAAGGGAAATATCTTCCGTTCAAAACTGGAAAGAAGCTTTCAGAGAAACCGCTCTGTGTTCTGTTAATTCGTCTCACAGAGTTACATCTTTCCCTTCAAGAAGCCTTTCGCTAAGGCTGTTCTTGTGGAATTGGCAAAGGGATATTTGGAAGCCCATAGAGGGCTATGGTGAAAATGGAAATATCTTCCGTTCAAAACTGGAAAGAAGCTTTCTGAGAAACTGCTCTGTGTTCTGTTAATTCATCTCACAGAGTTACATCTTTCCCTTCAAGAAGCCTTTCGCTAAGGCTGTTCTTGTGGAATTGGAAAAGGGATATTTGGAGGCCCATAGAGGGCTATGGAGAAAAAGGAAATATCTTCCGTTCAAAACTGGAAAGAAGCTCTCAGAGAAACTGCTCTGTGTTCTGTTAATTCATCTCACAGAGTTACATCTTTCCCTTCAAGAAGCCTTTCGCTAAGGCTGTTCTTGTGGAATTGGCAAAGGGATATTTGGAGGCCCATAGAGGGCTATGGTCAAAAAGGAAATATGTTCCGTTCAAAAGTGGAAAGAAGCTTTCTGAGAAACTGCTCTGTGTTCTGTTAGTTCATCTCACAGAGTTACATCTTTCCCTTCAAGAAGCCTTTCGCTAAGGCTGTTCTTGTGGAATTGGCAAAGGGATATTTGGAAGCCCATAGAGGGCTATGGTGAAAAAGGAAATATCTTCCGTTCAAAACTGGAAAGAAGCTTTCTGAGAAACTGCTCTGTGTTCTGTTAATTCATCTCACAGAGTTACATCTTTCCCTTCAAGAAACCTTTCGCTAAGGCTGTTCTTGTGGAATTGGCAAAGGGATATTTGGAAGCCCATAGAGGGCTATGGTGAAAAAGGAAATATCTTCCATGCAAAACTGAAAAGAACCTTTCTGAGACACTGCTCTGTGTTCTGTTAATTCATCTCACAGAGTTACATCTTTCCCTTCAAGAAGCCTTTCGCTAAGGCTGTTCTTGTGGAATTGGCAAAGGGATATTTGGAAGCCCATAGAGGGCTATGGTGAAAAAGGAAATATCCTCCGTTCAAAACTGGAAAGAAGCTCTCAGAGAAACTGCTCTGTGTTCTGTTAATTCATCTCACAGAGTTACATCTTTCCTTTCAAGAAGCATTTCGCTAAGGCTGTTCTTGTGGAATTGGCAAAGGGATATGTGGAAGCCCATAGAGGGCTATGGTGAAAAAGGAAATATCTTCCGTTCAAAACTGGAAAGAAGCTTTCTGAGAAACTGCTCTGTGTTCTGTTAATTCATCTCACAGAGTTACATCTTTCCCTTCAAGAAACCTTTCGCTAAGGCTGTTCTTGTGGAATTGGCAAAGGGATATTTGGAAGCCCATAGAGGGCTACGGTGAAAAAGGAAATATCTTCCGTTCAAAACTGGAAAGAAGCTTTCTGAGAAACTGCTCTGTGTTCTGTTAATTTATCTCACAGAGTTACATCTTTCCCTTCAAGAAGCCTTTCGCTAAGGCTGTTCTTGTGGAATTGGCAAAGGGATATTTGGAGGCCCATAGAGGGCTATGGTGAAAAAGGAAATATCTTCCGTTCAAAAGTGGAAAGAAGCTTTCTGAGAAACTGCTCTGTGTTCTGTTAGTTCATCTCACAGAGTTACATCTTTCCCTTCAAGAAGCCTTTCGCTAAGGCTGTTCTTGTGGAATTGGCAAAGGGATATTTGGAAGCCCATAGAGGGCTATGGTGAAAAAGGAAATATCTTCCGTTCAAAACTGGAAAGAAGCTTTCTGAGAAACTGCTCTGTGTTCTGTTAATTCATCTCACAGAGTTACATGTTTCCCTTCAAGAAAACTTTCGCTAAGGCTGTTCTTGTGGAATTGGCAAAGGGATATTTGGAAGCCCATAGAGGGCTATGGTGACAAAGGAAATATCTTCCATTCAAAAATGGAAAGAACCTTTCTGAGAAACTGCTCTGTGTTCTGTTAATTCATCTCACAGAGTTACATCTTTCCCTTCAAGAAGCCTTTCGCTAAGGCTGTTCTTGTGGAATTGGCAAAGGGATATTTGGAAGCCCATAGAGGGCTATGGTGAAAAAGGAAATATCCTCCGTTCAAAACTGGAAAGAAGCTCTCAGAGAAACTGCTCTGTGTTCTGTTAATTCATCTCACAGAGTTACATCTTTCCCTTCAAGAAGCCTTTCGCTAAGGCTGTTCTTGTGTAATTGGCAAAGGGATATTTGGAAGCCCATAGAGGGCTATGGTGAAAAAGGAAATATCTTCCGTTCAAAACTGGAAAGAAGCTTTCTGAGAAACTGCTCTGTGTTCTGTTAATTCATCTCACAGAGTTACATCTTTCCCTTCAAGAAGCCTTTCGCTAAGGCTGTTCTTGTGGAATTGGCAAAGGGATATTTCGAAGCCCATAGAGGGCTATGGTGAAAATGGAAATATCTTCCGTTCAAAACTGGAAAGAAGCTTTCTGAGAAACTCCTCTGTGTTCTGTTAATTCATCTCACAGAGTTACATCTTTCCCTTCAAGAAGCCTTTCGCTAAGGCTGTTCTTGTGGAATTGGCAAAGGGATATTTGGAGGCCCATAGAGGGCTATGGTGAAAAAGTAAACATCTTCCGTTCAAAACTGGAAAGAAGCTTTCAGAGAAACCGCTCTGTGTTATGTTAATTCATCTCACAGAGTTACATCTTTCCCTTCAAGAAGCCTTTCGCTAAGGCTGTTCTTGTGGAATTGGCAAAGGGATATTTGGAAGCCCTTAGAGGGCTATGGTGAAAAAGGAAATATCTTCCCTTCAAAACTGGAAAGAAGCTTTCTGAGAAACCGCTCTGTGTTCTGTTAATTCATCTCACAGAGTTACATCTTTCCCTTCAAGAAGCCTTTCGCTAAGGCTGTTCTTGTGTAATTGGCAAAGGGATATTTGGAAGCCCATAGAGGGCTATGGTGAAAAAGGAAATATCTTCCGTTCAAAACTGGAAAGAAGCTTTCTGAGAAACTGCTCTGTGTTCTGTTAATTCATCTCACAGAGTTACATCTTTCCCTTCAAGAAGCCTTTCGCTAAGGCTGTTCTTGTGGAATTGGCAAAGGGATATTTGGAAGCCCATAGAGGGCTATGGTGAAAAAGGAAATATCTTCCGTTCAAAACTGGAAAGAAGCTTTCTGAGAAACCGCTCTGTGTTCTGTTAATTCGTCTCACAGAGTTACATCTTTCCCTTCAAGAAGCCTTTCGCTAAGGCTGTTCTTGTGGAATTGGCAAAGGGATATTTGGAAGCCCATAGAGGGCTATGGTGAAAAAGGAAATGTCTTCCGTTCAAAACTGGAAAGAAGCTATCAGAGAAACTGCTCTGTGTTCTGTTAATTCATCTCACAGAGTTACATCTTTCCCTTCAAGAAGCCTTTCGCTAAGGCTGATCTTGTGGAATTGGCAAAGGGATATTTGGAAGCCGATAGAGGGCTATGGTGAAAAAGGAAATATCTTCCGTTCAAAACTGGAAAGAAGCTTTCTGAGAAACTGCTCTGTGTTCTGTTAATTCATCTCACAGAGTTACATCTTTCCCTTCCAGAAGCCTTTCGCTAAGGCTGTTCTTGTGGAATTGGCAAAGGGATATTTGGAAGCCCATAGAGGGCTATGGTGAAAAAGGAAATATCTTCCGTTCAAAACTGGAAAGAAGCTTTCTGAGAAACTGCTCTGTGTTGTGTTAATTCATCTCACAGAGTTACATGTTTCCCTTCAAGAAGCCTTTCGCTAAGGCTGTTCTTGTGGAATTGGCAAAGGGATATTTGTAGGCCCTTAAGGGCTATGGTGAAAAAGGAAATATCTTCCGTTCAAAACTGGAAAGAAGCTTTCTGAGAAACTGCTCTGTGTTCTGTTAGTTCATCTCAGAGAGTTACATCTTTCCCTTGAAGAAGCCTTTCGCTAAGGCTGTTCTTGTGGAATTGGCAAAGGGATATTTGGAAGCCCATAGAGGGCTATGGTGAAAAAGGAAATATCTTCCGTTCAAAACTGGAAAGAAGCTTTCTGAGAAACTGCTCTGTGTTCTGTTAATTCATCTCACAGAGTTACATCTTTCCCTTCAAGAAACCTTTCGCTAAGGCTGTTCTTGTGGAATTGGCAAAGGGATATTTGGAAGCCCATAGAGGGCTACGGTGAAAAAGGAAATATCTTCCGTTCAAAACTGGAAAGAAGCTTTCTGAGAAACTGCTCTGTGTTCTGTTAATTCATCTCACAGAGTTACATCTTTCCCTTCAAGAAGCCTTTCGCTAAGGCTGTTCTTGTGGAATTGGCAAAGGGATATTTGGAGGCCCATAGAGGGCTATGGTGAAAAAGGAAATATCTTCCGTTCAAAAGTGGAAAGAAGCTTTCTGAGAAACTGCTCTGTGTTCTGTTAGTTCATCTCACAGAGTTACATCTTTCCCTTCAAGAAGCCTTTCGCTAAGGCTGTTCTTGTGGAATTGGCAAAGGGATATTTGGAAGCCCATAGAGGGCTATGGTGAAAAAGGAAATATCTTCCGTTCAAAACTGGAAAGAAGCTTTCTGAGAAACTGCTCTGTGTTCTGTTAATTCATCTCACAGAGTTACATCTTTCCCTTCAAGAAACCTTTCGCTAAGGCTGTTCTTGTGGAATTGGCAAAGGGATATTTGGAAGCCCATAGAGGGCTATGGTGAAAAAGGAAATATCTTCCATTCAAAACTGGAAAGAACCTTTCTGAGAAACTGCTCTGTGTTCTGTTAATTCATCTCACAGACTTACATCTTTCCCTTCAAGAAGCCTTTCGCTAAGGCTGTTCTTGTGGAATTGGCAAAGGGATATTTGTAGGCCCTTAGAGGGCTATGGTGAAAAAGAAAATATCTTCCGTTCAAAACTGGAAAGAAGCTTTCTGAGAAACTGCTCTGTGTTCTGTTAGTTCATCTCAGAGAGTTACATCTTTCCCTTGAAGAAGCCTTTCGCTAAGGCTGTTCTTGTGGAATTGGCAAAGGGATATTTGGAAGCCCATAGAGGGCTATGGTGAAAAAGGAAATATCTTCCGTTCAAAACTGGAAAGAAGCTTTCTGAGAAACTGCTCTGTGTTCTGTTAATTCATCTCACAGAGTTACATCTTTCCCTTCAAGAAGCCTTTCGCTAAGGCTGTTCTTGTGGAATTGGCAAAGGGATATTTGGAGGCCCATAGAGGGCTATGGTGAAAAAGGAAATATCTTCCGTTCAAAAGTGGAAAGAAGCTTTCTGAGAAACTGCTCTGTGTTCTGTTAGTTCATCTCACAGAGTTACATCTTTCCCTTCAAGAAGCCTTTCGCTAAGGCTGTTCTTGTGGAATTGGCAAAGGGATATTTGGAAGCCCATAGAGGGCTATGGTGAAAAAGGAAATATCTTCCGTTCAAAACTGGAAAGAAGCTTTCTGAGAAACTGCTCTGTGTTCTGTTAATTCATCTCACAGAGTTACATCTTTCCCTTCAAGAAACCTTTCGCTAAGGCTGTTCTTGTGGAATTGGCAAAGGGATATTTGGAAGCCCATAGAGGGCTATGGTGAAAAAGGAAATATCTTCCATTCAAAACTGGAAAGAACCTTTCTGAGAAACTGCTCTGTGTTCTGTTAATTCATCTCACAGAGTTACATCTTTCCCTTCAAGAAGCCTTTCGCTAAGGCTGTTCTTGTGGAATTGGCAAAGGGATATTTGGAAGCCCTTAGAGGGCTATGGTGAAAAAGGAAATATCCTCCGTTCAAAACTGGAAAGAAGCTCTCAGAGAAACTGCTCTGTGTTCTGTTAATTCATCTCACAGAGTTACATCTTTCCTTTCAAGAAGCCTTTCGCTAAGGCTGTTCTTGTGGAATTGGCAAAGGGATATGTGGAAGCCCATAGAGGGCTATGGTGAAAAAGGAAATATCTTCCGTTCAAAACTGGAAAGAAGCTTTCTGAGAAACTGCTCTGTGTTCTGTTAATTCATCTCACAGAGTTACATCTTTCCCTTCAAGAAGCCTTTCGCTAAGGCTGTTCTTGTGGAATTGGCAAAGGGATATTTGGAGGCCCATAGAGGGCTATGGTGAAAAAGGAAATATCTTCCGTTCAAAAGTGGAAAGAAGCTTTCTGAGAAACTGCTCTGTGTTCTGTTAGTTCATCTCACAGAGTTACATCTTTCCCTTCAAGAAGCCTTTCGCTAAGGCTGTTCTTGTGGAATTGGCAAAGGGATATTTGGAAGCCCATAGAGGGCTATGGTGAAAAAGGAAATATCTTCCGTTCAAAACTGGAAAGAAGCTTTCTGAGAAACTGCTCTGTGTTCTGTTAATTCATCTCACAGAGTTACATCTTTCCCTTCAAGAAACCTTTCGCTAAGGCTGTTCTTGTGGAATTGGCAAAGGGATATTTGGAAGCCCATAGAGGGCTATGGTGAAAAAGGAAATATCTTCCATTCAAAACTGGAAAGAACCTTTCTGAGAAACTGCTCTGTGTTCTGTTAATTCATCTCACAGACTTACATCTTTCCCTTCAAGAAGCCTTTCGCTAAGGCTGTTCTTGTGGAATTGGCAAAGGGATATTTGTAGGCCCTTAGAGGGCTATGGTGAAAAAGAAAATATCTTCCGTTCAAAACTGGAAAGAAGCTTTCTGAGAAACTGCTCTGTGTTCTGTTAGTTCATCTCAGAGAGTTACATCTTTCCCTTGAAGAAGCCTTTCGCTAAGGCTGTTCTTGTGGAATTGGCAAAGGGATATTTGGAAGCCCATAGAGGGCTATGGTGAAAAAGGAAATATCTTCCGTTCAAAACTGGAAAGAAGCTTTCTGAGAAACTGCTCTATGTTCTGTTAATTCATCTCACAGAGTTACATCTTTCCCTTCAAGAAGCCTTTCGCTAAGGCTGTTCTTGTGGAATTGGCAAAGGGATATTTGGAGGCCCATAGAGGGCTATGGTGAAAAAGGAAATATCTTCCGTTCAAAAGTGGAAAGAAGCTTTCTGAGAAACTGCTCTGTGTTCTGTTAGTTCATCTCACAGAGTTACATCTTTCCCTTCAAGAAGCCTTTCGCTAAGGCTGTTCTTGTGGAATTGGCAAAGGGATATTTGGAAGCCCATAGAGGGCTATGGTGAAAAAGGAAATATCTTCCGTTCAAAACTGGAAAGAAGCTTTCTGAGAAACTGCTCTGTGTTCTGTTAATTCATCTCACAGAGTTACATCTTTCCCTTCAAGAAACCTTTCGCTAAGGCTGTTCTTGTGGAATTGGCAAAGGGATATTTGGAAGCCCATAGAGGGCTATGGTGAAAAAGGAAATATCTTCCATTCAAAACTGGAAAGAACCTTTCTGAGAAACTGCTCTGTGTTCTGTTAATTCATCTCACAGAGTTACATCTTTCCCTTCAAGAAGCCTTTCGCTAAGGCTGTTCTTGTGGAATTGGCAAAGGGATATTTGGAAGCCCTTAGAGGGCTATGGTGAAAAAGGAAATATCCTCCGTTCAAAACTGGAAAGAAGCTCTCAGAGAAACTGCTCTGTGTTCTGTTAATTCATCTCACAGAGTTACATCTTTCCTTTCAAGAAGCCTTTCGCTAAGGCTGTTCTTGTGGAATTGGCAAAGGGATATGTGGAAGCCCATAGAGGGCTATGGTGAAAAAGGAAATATCTTCCGTTCAAAACTGGAAAGAAGCTTTCTGAGAAACTGCTCTGTGTTCTGTTAATTCATCTCACAGAGTTACATCTTTCCCTTCAAGAAGCCTTTCGCTAAGGCTGTTCTTGTGGAATTGGCAAAGGGATATTTGAAAGCCCATAGAGGGCTATGGTGAAAAAGGAAATATCTTCCGTTCAAAACTGGAAAGAAGCTTTCTGAGAAACTGCTCTGTGTTCTGTTAATTCATCTCACAGAGTTACATCTTTCCCTTCAAGAAGCCTTTCGCTAAGGCTGTTCTTGTGGAATTGGCAAAGGGATATTTGGAAGCCCATAGAGGGCTATGGTGAAAAAGGAAATATCTTCCGTTCAAAACTGGAAAGAAGCTTTCTGAGAAACTGCTCTGTGTTCTGTTAATTCATCTCACAGAGTTACATCTTTCCCTTCAAGAAGCCTTTCGCTAAGGCTGTTCTTGTGGAATTGGCAAAGGGATATTTGGAAGCCCATAGAGGGCTATGGTGAAAAAGGAAATATCCTCCGTTCAAAACTGGAAAGAAGCTCTCAGAGAAACTGCTCTGTGTTCTGTTAATTCATCTCACAGAGTTACATCTTTCCTTTCAAGAAGCCTTTCGCTAAGGCTGTTCTTGTGGAATTGGCAAAGGGATATGTGGAAGCCCATAGAGGGCTATGGTGAAAAAGGAAATATCTTCCGTTCAAAACTGGAAAGAAGCTTTCTGAGAAACTGCTCTGTGTTCTGTTAATCCATCTCACAGAGTTACATCTTTCCCTTCAAGAAGCCTTTCGCTAAGGCTGTTCTTGTGGAATTGGCAAAGGGATATTTGGAGGCCCATAGAGGGCTATGGTGAAAAAGGAAATATCTTCCGTTCAAAACTGGAAAGAAGCTTTCAGAGAAACTGCTCTGTGTTCTGTTAATTCATCTCAGAGAGTTACATCTTTCCCTTCAAGAAGCCTTTCGCTAAGGCTGTTCTTGTGGAATTGGCAAAGGGATATTTGGAAGCCCATAGAGGGCTATGGTGAAAAAGGAAATATCTTCCGTTCAAAACTGGAAAGAAGCTTTCTGAGAAACTGCTCTGTGTTCTGTTAATTCATCTCACAGAGTTACATCTTTCCCTTCAAGAAGCCTTTCGCTAAGGCTGTTCTTGTGGAATTGGCAAAGGGATATTTGGAGGCCCATAGAGGGCTATGGTGAAAAAGGAAATATCTTCCGTTCAAAAGTGGAAAGAAGCTTTCTGAGAAACTGCTCTGTGTTCTGTTAGTTCATCTCACAGAGTTACATCTTTCCCTTCAAGAAGCCTTTCGCTAAGGCTGTTCTTGTGGAATTGGCAAAGGGATATTTGGAAGCCCATAGAGGGCTATGGTGAAAAAGGAAATATCTTCCGTTCAAAACTGGAAAGAAGCTTTCTGAGAAACTGCTCTGTGTTCTGTTAATTCATCTCACAGAGTTACATCTTTCCCTTCAAGAAACCTTTCGCTAAGGCTGTTCTTGTGGAATTGGCAAAGGGATATTTGGAAGCCCATAGAGGGCTATGGTGAAAAAGGAAATATCTTCCATTCAAAACTGGAAAGAACCTTTCTGAGAAACTGCTCTGTGTTCTGTTAATTCATCTCACAGAGTTACATCTTTCCCTTCAAGAAGCCTTTCGCTAAGGCTGTTCTTGTGGAATTGGCAAAGGGATATTTGGAAGCCCTTAGAGGGCTATGGTGAAAAAGGAAATATCCTCCGTTCAAAACTGGAAAGAAGCTCTCAGAGAAACTGCTCTGTGTTCTGTTAATTCATCTCACAGAGTTACATCTTTCCTTTCAAGAAGCCTTTCGCTAAGGCTGTTCTTGTGGAATTGGCAAAGGGATATGTGGAAGCCCATAGAGGGCTATGGTGAAAAAGGAAATATCTTCCGTTCAAAACTGGAAAGAAGCTTTCTGAGAAACTGCTCTGTGTTCTGTTAATCCATCTCACAGAGTTACATCTTTCCCTTCAAGAAGCCTTTCGCTAAGGCTGTTCTTGTGGAATTGGCAAAGGGATATTTGGAGGCCCATAGAGGGCTATGGTGAAAAAGGAAATATCTTCCGTTCAAAACTGGAAAGAAGCTTTCAGAGAAACTGCTCTGTGTTCTGTTAATTCATCTCAGAGAGTTACATCTTTCCCTTCAAGAAGCCTTTCGCTAAGGCTGTTCTTGTGGAATTGGCAAAGGGATATTTGGAAGCCCATAGAGGGCTATGGTGAAAAAGGAAATATCTTCCGTTCAAAACTGGAAAGAAGCTTTCTGAGAAACTGCTCTGTGTTCTGTTAATTCGTCTCACAGAGTTACATCTTTCCCTTCAAGGAGCCTTTCGCAAAGGCTGTTCTTGTGGAATTGGCAAAGGGATATTTGGAAGCCCATAGATTGCTATGGTGAAAAAGGAAATATCTTCCCTTCAAAACTGGAAAGAAGCTTTCTGAGAAACCGCTCTGTGTTCTGTTAATTCATCTCACAGAGTTACATCTTTCCCTTCAAGAAGCCTTTCGCTAAGGCTGTTCTTGTGGAATTGGCAAAGGGATATTTGGAAGCCCATAGAGGGCTATGGTGAAAAAGGAAATATCTTCCGTTCAAAACTGGAAAGAAGCTATCAGAGAAACTGCTCTTGTTCTGTTAATTCATCTCACAGAGTTACATCTTTCCCTTCAAGAAGCCTTTCGCTAAGGCTGTTCTTGTGGAATTGGTAAAGGGATATTTGGAAGCCCATAGAGGGCTATGGTGAAAAAGGAAATATCTTCCGTTCAAAACTGGAAAGAAGCTTTCTGAGAAACTGCTCTGTGTTCTGTTAATTCATCTCACAGAGTTACATCTTTCCCTTCAAGAAGCCTTTCGCTAAGGCTGTTCTTGTGGAATTGACAAAGGGATATTTGGAAGCCCATAGAGGGCTATGGTGAAAAAGGAAATATCTTCCGTTCAAAACTGGAAAGAAGCTTTCTGAGAAACTGCTCTGTTTTCTGTTAATTCATCTCACAGAGTTACATCTTTCCCTTCAAGAAGCCTTTCGCTAAGGCTGTTCTTGTGGAATTGGCAAAGGGATATTTGGAAGCCCATAGAGGGCTATGGTGAAAAAGGAAATATCTTCCGTTCAAAACTGGAAAGAAGCTTTCTGAGAAACTGCTCTGTGTTCTGTTAATTCATCTCACAGAGTTACATCTTTCCCTTCAAGAAGCCTTTCGCTAAGGCTGTTCTTGTGGAATTGGCAAAGGGATATTTGGAAGCCCATAGAGGGCTATGGTGAAAAAGGAAATATCTTCCGTTCAAAACTGGAAAGAAGCTTTCTGAGAAACTGCTCTGTGTTCTGTTAATTCATCTCACAGAGTTACATCTTTCCCTTCAAGAAGCCTTTCGCTAAGGCTGTTCTTGTGGAATTGGCAAAGGGATATTTGTAGGCCCTTAGAGGGCTATGGTGAAAAAGGAAATATCTTCCGTTCAAAACTGGAAAGAAGCTTTCTGAGAAACTGCTCTGTGTTCTGTTAGTTCATCTCAGAGAGTTACATCTTTCCCTTGAAGAAGTCTTTCGCTAAGGCTGTTCTTGTGGAATTGGCAAAGGGATATTTGGAAGCCCATAGAGGGTTATGGTGAAAAAGGAAATATCTTCCGTTCAAAACTGGAAAGAAGCTTTCTGAGAAACTGCTCTGTGTTCTGTTAATTCATCTCACAGAGTTACATCTTTCCCTTCAAGAAACCTTTCGCTAAGGCTGTTCTTGTGGAATTGGCAAAGGGATATTTGGAAGCCCATAGAGGGCTACGGTGAAAAAGGAAATATCTTCCGTTCAAAACTGGAAAGAAGCTTTCTGAGAAACTGCTCTGTGTTCTGTTAATTCATCTCACAGAGTTACATCTTTCCCTTCAAGAAGCCTTTCGCTAAGGCTGTTCTTCTGGAATTGGAAAAGGGATATTTGGAGGCCCATAGAGGGCTATGGTGAAAAAGGAAATATCTTCCGTTCAAAAGTGGAAAGAAGCTTTCTGAGAAACTGCTCTGTGTTCTGTTAGTTCATCTCACAGAGTTACATCTTTCCCTTCAAGAAGCCTTTCGCTAAGGCTGTTCTTGTGGAATTGGCAAAGGGATATTTGGAAGCCCATAGAGGGCTATGGTGAAAAAGGAAATATCCTCCGTTCAAAACTGGAAAGAAGCTCTCAGAGAAACTGCTCTGTGTTCTGTTAATTCATCTCACAGAGTTACATCTTTCCTTTCAAGAAGCCTTTCGCTAAGGCTGTTCTTGTTGAATTGGCAAAGGGATATGTGGAAGCCCATAGAGGGCTATGGTGAAAAAGGAAATATCTTCCGTTCAAAACTGGAAAGAAGCTTTCTGAGAAACTGCTCTGTGTTCTGTTAATTCATCTCACAGAGTTACATCTTTCCCTTCAAGAAGCCTTTCGCTAAGGCTGTTCTTGTGGAATTGGCAAAGGGATATTTGGAGGCCCATAGAGGGCTATGGTGAAAAAGTAAACATCTTCCGTTCAAAACTGGAAAGAAGCTTTCAGGGAAACTGCTCTGTGTTATGTTAATTCATCTCACAGAGTTACATCTTTCCCTTCAAGAAGCCTTTCGCTAAGGCTGTTCTTGTGGAATTGGCAAAGGGATATTTGGAAGCCCATACAGGGCTATGGTGAAAAAGGAAATATCTTCCGTTCAAAACTGGAAAGAAGCTTTCTGAGAAACTGCTCTGTGTTCTGTTAATTCGTCTCACAGAGTTACATCTTTCCCTTCAAGAAGCCTTTCGCAAAGGCTGTTCTTGTGGAATTGGCAAAGGGATATTTGGAAGCCCATAGAGGGCTATGGTGAAAAAGGAAATATCTTCCATTCAAAACAGGAAAGAAGCTTTCTGAGAAACCGCTCTGTGTTCTGTTAATTCATCTCACAGAGTTACATCTTTCCCTTCAAGAAGCCTTTCGCTAAGGCTGTTCTTGTGGAATTGACAAAGGAATATTTGGAAGCCCATAGAGGGCTATGGTGAAAAAGGAAATATCTTCCGTTCAAAACTGGAAAGAAGCTTTCTGAGAAACTGCTCTGTGTTCTGTTAGTTCATCTCAGAGAGTTACATCTTTCCCTTGAAGAAGCCTTTCGCTAAGGCTGTTCTTGTGGAATTGGCAAAGGGATATTTGGAAGCCCATAGAGGGCTATGGTGAAAAAGGAAATATCTTCCGTTCAAAACTGGAAAGAAGCTTTCTGAGAAACTGCTCTGTGTTCTGTTAATTCATCTCACAGAGTTACATCTTTCCCTTCAAGAAGCCTTTCGCTAAGGCTGTTCTTGTGGAATTGACAAAGGGATATTTGGAAGCCCTTAGAGGGCTATGGTGAAAAAGGAAATATCTTCCGTTCAAAACTGGAAAGAAGCTTTCTGAGAAACTGCTCTGTGTTCTGTTAATTCATCTCACAGAGTTACATCTTTCCCTTCAAGAAGCCTTTCGCTAAGGCTGTTCTTGTGGAATTGGCAAAGGGATATTTGGAAGCCCATAGAGGGCTATGGTGAAAAAGGAAATATCTTCCGTTCAAAACTGGAAAGAAGCTTTCTGAGAAACTGCTCTGTGTTCTGTTAATTCATCTCACAGAGTTACATCTTTCCCTTCAAGAAGCCTTTCGCTAAGGCTGTTCTTGTGGAATTGGCAAAGGGATATTTGGAAGCCCATAGAGGGCTATGGTGAAAAAGGAAATATCTTCCGTTCAAAACTGGAAAGAAGCTTTCTGAGAAACTGCTCTGTGTTCTGTTAATTCATCTCACAGAGTTACATCTTTCCCTTCAAGAAGCCTTTCGCTAAGGCTGTTCTTGTGGAATTGGCAAAGGGATATTTGTAGGCCCTTAGAGGGCTATGGTGAAAAAGGAAATATCTTCCGTTCAAAACTGGAAAGAAGCTTTCTGAGAAACTGCTCTGTGTTCTGTTAGTTCATCTCAGAGAGTTACATCTTTCCCTTGAAGAAGCCTTTCGCTAAGGCTGTTCTTGTGGAATTGGCAAAGGGATATTTGGAAGCCCATAGAGGGTTATGGTGAAAAAGGAAATATCTTCCGTTCAAAACTGGAAAGAAGCTTTCTGAGAAACTGCTCTGTGTTCTGTTAATTCATCTCACAGAGTTACATCTTTCCCTTCAAGAAACCTTTCGCTAAGGCTGTTCTTGTGGAATTGGCAAAGGGATATTTGGAAGCCCATAGAGGGCTACGGTGAAAAAGGAAATATCTTCCGTTCAAAACTGGAAAGAAGCTTTCTGAGAAACTGCTCTGTGTTCTGTTAATTCATCTCACAGAGTTACATCTTTCCCTTCAAGAAGCCTTTCGCTAAGGCTGTTCTTGTGGAATTGGCAAAGGGATATTTGGAGGCCCATAGAGGGCTATGGTGAAAAAGGAAATATCTTCCGTTCAAAAGTGGAAAGAAGCTTTCTGAGAAACTGCTCTGTGTTCTGTTAGTTCATCTCACAGAGTTACATCTTTCCCTTCAAGAAGCCTTTCGCTAAGGCTGTTCTTGTGGAATTGGCAAAGGGATATTTGGAAGCCCATAGAGGGCTATGGTGAAAAAGGAAATATCTTCCGTTCAAAACTGGAAAGAAGCTTTCTGAGAAACTGCTCTGTGTTCTGTTAATTCATCTCACAGAGTTACATGTTTCCCTTCAAGAAACCTTTCGCTAAGGCTGTTCTTGTGGAATTGGCAAAGGGATATTTGGAAGCCCATAGAGGGCTATGGTGAAAAAGGAAATATCTTCCATTCAAAAATGGAAAGAACCTTTCTGAGAAACTGCTCTGTGTTCTGTTAATTCATCTCACAGAGTTACATCTTTCCCTTCAAGAAGCCTTTCGTTAAGGCTGTTCTTGTGGAATTGGCAAAGGGATATTTGGAAGCCCATAGAGGGCTATGGTGAAAAAGGAAATATCCTCCGTTCAAAACTGGAAAGAAGCTCTCAGAGAAACTGCTCTGTGTTCTGTTAATTCATCTCACAGAGTTACATCTTTCCTTTCAAGAAGCCTTTCGCTAAGGCTGTTCTTGTGGAATTGGCAAAGGGATATGTGGAAGCCCATAGAGGGCTATGGTGAAAAAGGAAATATCTTCCGTTCAAAACTGGAAAGAAGCTTTCTGAGAAACTGCTCTGTGTTCTGTTAATTCATCTCACAGAGTTACATCTTTCCCTTCAAGAAGCCTTTCGCTAAGGCTGTTCTTGTGGAATTGGCAAAGGGATATTTGGAGGCCCATAGAGGGCTATGGTGAAAAAGTAAACATCTTCCGTTCAAAACTGGAAAGAAGCTTTCAGAGAAACTGCTCTGTGTTATGTTAATTCATCTCACAGAGTTACATCTTTCCCTTCAAGAAGCCTTTCGCTAAGGCTGTTCTTGTGGAATTGGCAAAGGGATATTTGGAAGCCCATAGAGGGCTATGGTGAAAAAGGAAATATCTTCCGTTCAAAACTGGAAAGAAGCTTTCTGAGAAACTGCTCTGTGTTCTGTCAATTCGTCTCACAGAGTTACATCTTTCCCTTCAAGAAGCCTTTCGCAAAGGCTGTTCTTGTGGAATTGGCAAAGGGATATTTGGAAGCCCATAGAGGGCTATGGTGAAAAAGGAAATATCTTCCATTCAAAACTGGAAAGAAGCTTTCTGAGAAACCGCTCTGTGTTCTGTTAATTCATCTCACAGAGTTACATCTTTCCCTTCAAGAAGCCTTTCGCTACGGCTGTTCTTGTGGAATTGACAAAGGAATATTTGGAAGCCCATAGAGGGCTATGGTGAAAAAGGAAATATCTTCCGTTCAAAACTGGAAAGAAGCTTTCTGAGAAACTGCTCTGTGTTCTCTTAATTCATCTCACAGAGTTACATCTTTCCCTTCAAGAAGCCTTTCGCTAAGGCTGTTCTTGTGGAATTGGCAAAGGGATATTTGGAAGCCCATAGAGGGCTATGGTGAAAAAGGAAATATCTTCCGTTCAAAACTGGAAAGAAGCTTTCTGAGAAACCGCTCTGTGTTCTGTTAATTCGTCTCACAGAGTTACATCTTTCCCTTCAAGAAGCCTTTCGCTAAGGCTGTTCTTGTGGAATTGGCAAAGGGATATTTGGAAGCCCATAGAGGGCTATGGTGAAAAAGGAAATATCTTCCGTTCAAAACTGGAAAGAAGCTTTCTGAGAAACTGCTCTGTGTTCTGTTAATTCATCTCACAGAGTTACATCTTTCCCTTCAAGAAGCCTTTCGCTAAGGCTGTTCTTGTGGAATTGGCAAAGGGATATTTGGAAGCCCATAGAGGGCTGTGGTGAAAATGGAAATATCTTCCGTTCAAAACTGGAAAGAAGCTTTCTGAGAAACTGCTCTGTGTTCTGTTAATCCATCTCACAGAGTTACATCTTTCCCTTCAAGAAGCCTTTCGCTAAGGCTGTTCTTGTGGAATTGGCAAAGGGATATTTGGAGGCCCATAGATTGCTATGGTGAAAAAGGAAATATCTTCCGTTCAAAACTGGAAAGAAGCTTTCAGAGAAACTGCTCTGTGTTCTGTTAATTCATCTCACAGAGTTACATCTTTCCCTTCAAGAAGCCTTTCGCTAAGGCTGTTCTTGTGGAATTGGCAAAGGGATATTTGGAAGCCCATAGAGGGCTATGGTGAAAAAGGAAATATCTTCCGTTCAAAACTGGAAAGAAGCTTTCTGAGAAACTGCTCTGTGTTCTGTTAATTCGTCTCACAGAGTTACATCTTTCCCTTCAAGAAGCCTTTCGCAAAGGCTGTTCTTGTGGAATTGGCAAAGGGATATTTGGAAGCCCATAGAGGGCTATGGTGAAAAAGGAAATATCTTCCCTTCAAAACTGGAAAGAAGCTTTCTGAGAAACCGCTCTGTGTTCTGTTAATTCATCTCACAGAGTTACATCTTTCCCTTCAAGAAGCCTTTCGCTAAGGCTGTTCTTGTGGAATTGGCAAAGGGATATTTGGAAGCCCATAGAGGGCTATGGTGAAAAAGGAAATATCTTCCGTTCAAAACTGGAAAGAAGCTATCAGAAAAACTGCTCTGTGTTCTGTTAATTCATCTCACAGAGTTACATCTTTCCCTTCAAGAAGCCTTTCGCTAAGGCTGATCTTGTGGAATTGGCAAAGGGATATTTGGAAGCCCATAGAGGGCTATGGTGAAAAAGGAAATATCTTCCGTTCAAAACTGGAAAGAAGCTTTCTGAGAAACTGATCTGTGTTCTGTTAATTCATCTCACAGAGTTACACCTTTCCCTTCAAGAAGCCTTTCGCTAAGGCTGTTCTTGTGGAATTGGCAAAGGGATATTTGGAAGCCCATAGAGGGCTATGGTGAAAAAGGAAATATCTTCCGTTCAAAACTGGAAAGAAGCTTTCTGAGAAACTGCTCTGTGTTCTGTTAATTCATCTCACAGAGATACATCTTTCCCTTCAAGAAGCCTTTCGCTAAGGCTGTTCTTGTGGAATTGGCAAAGGGATATTTGTAGGCCCTTAGAGGGCTATGGTGAAAAAGGAAATATCTTCCGTTCAAAACTGGAAAGAAGCTTTCTGAGAAACTGCTCTGTGTTCTGTTAGTTCATCTCAGAGAGTTACATCTTTCCCTTGAAGAAGCCTTTCGCTAAGGCTGTTCTTGTGGAATTGGCAAAGGGATATTTGGAAGCCCATAGAGGGCTATGGTGAAAAAGGAAATATCTTCCGTTCAAAACTGGAAAGAAGCTTTCTGAGAAACTGCTCTGTGTTCTGTTAATTCATCTCACAGAGTTACATCTTTCCCTTCAAGAAACCTTTCGCTAAAGCTGTTCTTGTGGAATTGGCAAAGGGATATTTGGAAGCCCATAGAGGGCTACGGTGAAAAAGGAAATATCTTCCGTTCAAAACTGGAAAGAAGCTTTCTGAGAAACTGCTCTGTGTTCTGTTAATTCATCTCACAGAGTTACATCTTTCCCTTCAAGAAGCCTTTCGCTAAGGCTGTTCTTGTGGAATTGACAAAGGGATATTTGGAGGCCCATAGAGGGCTATGGTGAAAAAGGAAATATCTTCCGTTCAAAAGTGGAAAGAAGCGTTCTGAGAAACTGCTCTGTGTTCTGTTAGTTCATCTCACAGAGTTACATCTTTCCCTTCAAGAAGCCTTTCGCTAAGGCTGTTCTTGTGGAATTGGCAAAGGGATATGTGGAAGCCCATAGAGGGCTATGGTGAAAAAGGAAATATCTTCCGTTCAAAACTGGAAAGAAGCTTTCTGAGAAACTGCTCTGTGTTCTGTTAATTCATCTCACAGAGTTACATCTTTCCCTTCAAGAAGCCTTTCGCTAAGGCTGTTCTTGTGGAATTGGCAAAGGGATATTTGGAAGCCCATAGAGGGCTATGGTGAAAAAGGAAATATCTTCCGTTCAAAACTGGAAAGAAGCTTTCTGAGAAACTGCTCTGTGTTCTGTTAATTCATCTCACAGAGTTACATCTTTCCCTTCAAGAAGCCTTTCGCTAAGGCTGTTCTTGTGGAATTGGCAAAGGGATATTTCGAAGCCCATAGAGGGCTATGGTGAAAATGGAAATATCTTCCGTTCGAAACTGGAAAGAAGCATTCTGAGAAACTGCTCTGTGTTCTGTTAATTCATCTCACAGAGTTACATCTTTCCCTTCAAGAAGCCTTTCGCTAAGGCTGTTCTTGTGGAATTGGCAAAGGGATATTTGGAGGCCCATAGAGGGCTATGGTGAAAAAGTAAACATCTTCCGTTCAAAACTGGAAAGAAGCTTTCAGAGAAACTGCTCTGTGTTCTGTTAATTCATCTCACAGAGTTACATCTTTCCCTTCAAGAAGCCTTTCGCTACGGCTGTTCTTGTGGAATTGGCAAAGGGATATTTGGAAGCCCATAGAGGGCTATGGTGAAAAAGGAAATATCTTCCGTTCAAAACTGGAAAGAAGCTTTCTGAGAAACTGCTCTGTGTTCTGTTAATTCATCTCACAGAGTTACATCTTTCCCTTCAAGAAGCCTTTCGCTAAGGCTGTTCTTGTGGAATTGGCAAAGGGATATTTGGAAGCCCATAGAGGGCTATGGTGAAAATGGAAATATCTTCCGTTCAAAACTGGAAAGAAGCTTTCTGAGAAACTGCTCTGTGTTCTGTTAATCCAGCTCACAGAGTTACATCTTTCCCTTCAAGAAGCCTTTCGCTAAGGCTGTTCTTGTGGAATTGGCAAAGGAATATTTGGAGGCCCATAGAGGGCTATGGTGAAAAAGGAAATATCTTCCGTTCAAAACTGGAAAGAAGCTTTCAGAGAAACTGCTCTGTGTTCTGTTAATTCATCTCAGAGAGTTACATCTTTCCCTTCAAGAAGCCTTTCGCTAAGGCTGTTCTTGTGGAATTGGCAAAGGGATATTTGGAAGCCCATAGAGGGCTATGGTGAAAAAGGAAATATCTTCCGTTCAAAACTGGAAAGAAGCTTTCTGAGAAACTGCTCTGTGTTCTGTTAATTCGTCTCACAGAGTTACTCTTTCCCTTCAAGAAGCCTTTCGCAAAGGCTGTTCTTGTGGAATTGGCAAAGGGATATTTGGAAGCCCATAGATTGCTATGGTGAAAAAGGAAATATCTTCCCTTCAAAACTGGAAAGAAGCTTTCTGAGAAACCGCTCTGTGTTCTGTTAATTCATCTCACAGAGTTACATCTTTCCCTTCAAGAAGCCTTTCGCTAAGGCTGTTCTTGTGGAATTGGCAAAGGGATATTTGGAAGCCCATAGAGGGCTATGGTGAAAAAGGAAATATCTTCCGTTCAAAACTGGAAAGAAGCTATCAGAGAAACTGCTCTGTGTTCTGTTAATTCATCTCACAGAGTTACATCTTTCCCTTCAAGAAGCCTTTCGCTAAGGCTGTTCTTGTGGAATTGGTAAAGGGATATTTGGAAGCCCATAGAGGGCTATGGTGAAAAAGGAAATATCTTCCGTTCAAAACTGGAAAGAAGCTTTCTGAGAAACTGCTCTGTGTTCTGTTAATTCATCTCACAGAGTTACATCTTTCCCTTCAAGAAGCCTTTCGCTAAGGCTGTTCTTGTGGAATTGACAAAGGGATATTTGGAAGACCATAGAGGGCTATGGTGAAAAAGGAAATATCTTCCGTTCAAAACTGGAAAGAAGCTTTCTGAGAAACTGCTCTGTGTTCTGTTAATTCATCTCACAGAGTTACATCTTTCCCTTCAAGAAGCCTTTCGCTAAGGCTGTTCTTGTGGAATTGGCAAAGGGATATTTGGAAGCCCATAGAGGGCTATGGTGAAAAAGGAAATATCTTCCGTTCAAAACTGGAAAGAAGCTTTCTGAGAAACTGCTCTGTGTTCTGTTAATTCATCTCACAGAGTTACATCTTTCCCTTCAAGAAGCCTTTCGCTAAGGCTGTTCTTGTGGAATTGGCAAAGGGATATTTGGAAGCCCATAGAGGGCTATGGTGAAAAAGGAAATATCTTCCGTTCAAAACTGGAAAGAAGCTTTCTGAGAAACTGCTCTGTGTTCTGTTAATTCATCTCACAGAGTTACATCTTTCCCTTCAAGAAGCCTTTCGCTAAGGCTGTTCTTGTGGAATTGGCAAAGGGATATTTGTAGGCCCTTAGAGGGCTGTGGTGAAAAAGGAAATATCTTCCGTTCAAAACTGGAAAGAAGCTTTCTGAGAAACTGCTCTGTGTTCTGTTAGTTCATCTCAGAGAGTTACATCTTTCCCTTGAAGAAGCCTTTCGCTAAGGCTGTTCTTGTGGAATAGGCAAAGGGATATTTGGAAGCCCATAGAGGGCTATGGTGAAAAAGGAAATATCTTCCGTTCAAAACTGGAAAGAAGCTTTCTGAGAAACTGCTCTGTGTTCTGTTAATTCATCTCACAGAGTTACATCTTTCCCTTCAAGAAGCCTTTCGCTAAGGCTGTTCTTGTGGAATTGGCAAAGGGATATTTGGAAGCCCCTAGAGGGCTATGGTGAAAAAGGAAATATCTTCCGTTCAAAACTGGAAAGAAGCTTTCTGAGAAACTGCTCTGTGTTCTGTTAATTCATCTCACAGAGTTACATCTTTCCCTTGAAGAAGCCTTTCGCTAAGGCTGTTCTTGTGGAATTGGCAAAGGGATATTTGGAAGCCCATAGAGGGCTATGGTGAAAAAGGAAATATCTTCCGTTCAAAACTGGAAAGAAGCTTTCTGAGAAACTGCTCTGTGTTCTGTTAATTCATCTCACAGAGTTACATAATTCCTTTCAAGAAGCCTTTCGCTAAGGCTGTTCTTGTGGAATTGGCAAAGGGATATTTGTAGGCCCTTAGAGGGCTATGGTGAAAAAGGAAATATCTTCCGTTCAAAACTGGAAAGAAGCTTTCTGAGAAACTGCTCTGTGTTCTGTTAGTTCATCTCAGAGAGTTACATCTTTCCCTTGAAGAAGCCTTTCGCTAAGGCTGTTCTTGTGGAATTGGCAAAGGGATATGTGGAAGCCCATAGAGGGCTATGGTGAAAAAGGAAATATCTTCCGTTCAAAACTGGAAATAAGCTTTCTGAGAAACTGCTCTGTGTTCTGTTAATTCATCTCACAGAGTTACATCTTTCCCTTCAAGAAGCCTTTCGCTAAGGCTGTTCTTGTGGAATTGGCAAAGGGATATTTGGAAGCCCATAGAGGGCTATGGTGAAAAAGGAAATATCTTCCGTTCAAAACTGGAAAGAAGCTTTCTGAGAAACTGCTCTGTGTTCTGTTAATTCATCTCACAGAGTTACATCTTTCCCTTCAAGAAGCCTTTCGCTAAGGCTGTTCTTGTGGAATTGGCAAAGGGATATTTCGAGGCCCATAGAGGGCTATGGTGAAAATGGAAATATCTTCCGTTCGAAACTGGAAAGAAGCTTTCTGAGAAACTGCTCTGTGTTCTGTTAATTCATCTCACAGAGTTACATCTTTCCCTTCAAGAAGCCTTTCGCTAAGGCTGTTCTTGTGGAATTGGCAAAGGGATATTTGGAGGCCCATAGAGGGCTATGGTGAAAAAGTAAACATCTTCCGTTCAAAACTGGAAAGAAGCTTTCAGAGAAACTGCTCTGTGTTATGTTAATTCATCTCACAGAGTTACATCTTTCCCTTCAAGAAGCCTTTCGCAAAGGCTGTTCTTGTGGAATTGGCAAAGGGATATTTGGAAGCCCATAGATTGCTATGGTGAAAAAGGAAATATCTTCCCTTCAAAACTGGAAAGAAGCTTTCTGAGAAACCGCTCTGTGTTCTGTTAATTCATCTCACAGAGTTACATCTTTCCCTTCAAGAAGCCTTTCGCTAAGGCTGTTCTTGTGGAATTGGTAAAGGGATATTTGGAAGCCCATAGAGGGCTATGGTGAAAAAGGAAATATCTTCCGTTCAAAACTGGAAAGAAGCTATCAGAGAAACTGCTCTGTGTTCTGTTAATTCATCTCACAGAGTTACATCTTTCCCTTCAAGAAGCCTTTCGCTAAGCCTGTTCTTGTGGAATTGGTAAAGGGATATTTGGAAGCCCATAGAGGGCTATGGTGAAAAAGGAAATATCTTCCGTTCAAAACTGGAAAGAAGCTTTCAGAGAAACCGCTCTGTGTTCTGTTAATTCGTCTCACAGAGTTACATCTTTCCCTTCAAGAAGCCTTTCGCTAAGGCTGTTCTTGTGGAATTGGCAAAGGGATATTTGGAAGCCCATAGAGGGCTATGGTGAAAATGGAAATATCTTCCGTTCAAAACTGGAAAGAAGCTTTCTGAGAAACTGCTCTTTGTTTTGTTAATTCATCTCACAAAGTTACATCTTTCCCTTCAAGAAGCCTTTCGCTAAGGCTGTTCTTGTGGAATTGGAAAAGGGATATTTGGAGGCCCTTAGAGGGCTATGGAGAAAAAGGAAATATCTTCCGTTCAAAACTGGAAAGAAGCTCTCAGAGAAACTGCTCTGTGTTCTGTTAATTCATCTCACAGAGTTACATCTTTCCCTTCAAGAAGCCTTTCGCTAAGGCTGTTCTTGTGGAATTGGCAAAGGGATATTTGGAGGCCCACAGAGGGCTATGGTCAAAAAGGAAATATGTTCCGTTCAAAAGTGGAAAGAAGCTTTCTGAGAAACTGCTCTGTGTTCTGTTAGTTCATCTCACAGAGTTACATCTTTCCCTTCAAAAAGCCTTTCGCTAAGGCTGTTCTTGTGGAATTGGCAAAGGGATATTTGGAAGCCCATAGAGGGCTATGGTGAAAAAGGAAATATCTTCCGTTCAAAACTGGAAAGAAGCTTTCTGAGAAACTGCTCTGTGTTCTGTTAATTCATCTCACAGAGTTACATCTTTCCCTTCAAGAAACCTTTCGCTAAGGCTGTTCTTGTGGAATTGGCAAAGGGATATTTGGAAGCCCATAGAGGGCTATGGTGAAAAAGGAAATATCTTCCATGCAAAACTGGAAAGAACCTTTCTGAGACACTGCTCTGTGTTCTGTTAATTCATCTCACAGAGTTACATCTTTCCCTTCAAGAAGCCTTTCGCTAAGGCTGTTCTTGTGGAATTGGCAAAGGGATATTTGGAAGCCCATAGAGGGCTATGGTGAAAAAGGAAATATCCTCCGTTCAAAACTGGAAAGAAGCTCTCAGAGAAACTGCTCTGTGTTCTGTTAATTCATCTCACAGAGTTACATCTTTCCCTTCAAGAAGCCTTTCGCTAAGGCTGTTCTTGTGGAATTGGCAAAGGGATATTTCGAAGCCCATAGAGGGCTATGGTGAAAATGGAAATATCTTCCGTTCGAAACTGGAAAGAAGCTTTCTGAGAAACTGCTCTGTGTTCTGTTAATTCATCTCACAGAGTTACATCTTTCCCTTCAAGAAGCCTTTCGCTAAGGCTGTTCTTGTGGAATTGGCAAAGGGATATTTGGAAGCCCATAGAGGGCTATGGTGAAAAAGGAAATATCTTCCCTTCAAAACTGGAAAGAAGCTTTCTGAGAAACCGCTCTGTGTTCTGTTAATTCATCTCACAGTATTACATCTTTCCCTTCAAGAAGCCTTTCGCTAAGGCTGTTCTTGTGGAATTGGCAAAGGGATATTTGGAAGCCCATAGAGGGCTATGGTGAAAAAGGAAATATCTTCCGTTCAAAACTGGAAAGAAGCTTTCTGAGAAACTACTCTGTGTTCTGTTAATTCATCTCACAGAGTTACATCTTTCCCTTCAAGAAGCCTTTCGCTAAGGCTGTTCTTGTGGAATTGGCAAAGGGATATTTGGAAGCCCATAGAGGGCTATGGTGAAAAAGGAAATATCTTCCGTTCAAAACTGGAAAGAAGCTTTCTGAGAAACTGCTCTGTGTTCTGTTAATTCATCTCACAGAGTTACATCTTTCCCTTCAAGAAGCCTTTCGCTAAGGCTGTTCTTGTGGAATTGGCAAAGGGATATTTGTAGGCCCTTAGAGGGCTATGGTGAAAAAGGAAATATCTTCCGTTCAAAACTGGAAAGAAGCTTTCTGAGAAACTGCTCTGTGTTCTGTTAGTTCATCTCAGAGAGTTACATCTTTCCCTTGAAGAAGCCTTTCGCTAAGGCTGTTCTTGTGGAATTGGCAAAGGGATATTTGGAAGCCCATAGAGGGCTATGGTGAAAAAGGAAATATCTTCCGTTCAAAACTGGAAAGAAGCTTTCTGAGAAACTGCTCTGTGGTCTGTTAATTCATCTCACAGAGTTACATCTTTCCCTTCAAGAAACCTTTCGCTAAGGCTGTTCTTGTGGAATTGGCAAAGGGATATTTGGAAGCCCATAGAGGGCTACGGTGAAAAAGGAAATATCTTCCGTTCAAAACTGGAAAGAAGCTTTCTGAGAAACTGCTCTGTGTTCTGTTAATTCATCTCACAGAGTTACATCTTTCCCTTCAAGAAGCCTTTCGCTAAGGCTGTTCTTGTGGAATTGGCAAAGGGATATTTGGAGGCCCATAGAGGGCTATGGTGAAAAAGGAAATATGTTCCGTTCAAAAGTGGAAAGAAGCTTTCTGAGAAACTGCTCTGTGATCTGTTAGTTCATCTCACAGAGTTACATCTTTCCCTTCAAGAAGCCTTTCGCTAAGGCTGTTCTTGTGGAATTGGAAAAGGGATATTTGGAGGCCCATAGAGGGCTATGGTGAAAAAGTAAACATCTTCCGTTCAAAACTGGAAAGAAGCTTTCTGAGAAACTGCTCTGTGGTCTGTTAATTCATCTCACAGAGTTACATCTTTCCCTTCAAGAAACCTTTCGCTAAGGCTGTTCTTGTGGAATTGGCAAAGGGATATTTGGAAGCCCATAGAGGGCTACGGTGAAAAAGGAAATATCTTCCGTTCAAAACTGGAAAGAAGCTTTCTGAGAAACTGCTCTGTGTTCTGTTAATTCATCTCACAGAGTTACATCTTTCCCTTCAAGAAGCCTTTCGCTAAGGCTGTTCTTGTGGAATTGGCAAAGGGATATTTGGAAGCCCATAGAGGGCTACGGTGAAAAAGGAAATATCTTCCGTTCAAAACTGGAAAGAAGCTTTCTGAGAAACTGCTCTGTGTTCTGTTAATTCATCTCACAGAGTTACATCTTTCCCTTCAAGAAGCCTTTCGCTAAGGCTGTTCTTGTGGAATTGGCAAAGGGATATTTCGAAGCCCTTAGAGGGCTATGGTGAAAATGGAAATATCTTCCGTTCAAAACTGGAAAGAAGCTTTCTGAGAAACTGCTCTGTGTTCTGTTAATTCATCTCACAGAGTTACATCTTTCCCTTCAAGAAGCCTTTCGCTAAGGCTGTTCTTGTGGAATTGGAAAAGGGATATTTGGAGGCCCATAGAGGGCTATGGTGAAAAAGTAAGCATCTTCCGTTCAAAACTGGAAAGAAGCTTTCAGAGAAACTGCTCTGTGTTATGTTAATTCATCTCACAGAGTTACATCTTTCCCTTCAAGAAGCCTTTCGCTAAGGCTGTTCTTGTGGAATTGGCAAAGGGATATTTGGAAGCCCAAGGAGGGCTATGGTGAAAAAGGAAATATCTTCCCTTCAAAACTGGAAAGAAGTTTTCTGAGAAACCGCTCTGTGTTCTGTTAATTCATCTCACAGAGTTACATCTTTCCCTTCAAGAAGCCTTTCGCTAAGGCTGTTCTTGTGGAATTGACAAAGGGATATTTGGAAGCCCATAGAGGGCTATGGTGAAAAAGGAAATATCTTCTGTTCAAAACTGGAAAGAAGCTTTATGAGAAACTGCTCTGTGTTCTGTTAATTCATCTCACAGAGTTACATCTTTCCCTTCAAGAAGCCTTTCGCTAAGGCTGTTCTTGTGGAATTGGCAAAGGGATATTTGGAAGCCCATAGAGGGTTATGGTGAAAAAGGAAATATCTTCCGTTCAAAACTGGAAAGAAGCTTTCTGAGAAACCGCTCTGTGTTCTGTTAATTCGTCTCACAGAGTTACATCTTTCCCTTCAAGAAGCCTTTCGCTAAGGCTGTTCTTGTGTAATTGGCAAAGGGATATTTGGAAGCCCATAGAGGGCTATGGTGAAAAAGGAAATATCTTCCGTTCAAAACTGGAAAGAAGCTTTCTGAGAAACTGCTCTGTGTTCTGTTAATTCATCTCACAGAGTTACATCTTTCCCTTCAAGAAGCCTTTCGCTAAGGCTGTTCTTGTGGAATTGGCAAAGGGATATTTGGAAGCCCATAGAGGGCTATGGTGAAAATGGAAATATCTTCCGTTCAAAACTGGAAAGAAGCTTTCTGAGAAACTGCTCTGTGTTCTGTTAATCCATCTCACAGAGTTACATCTTTCCCTTCAAGAAGCCTTTCGCTAAGGCTGTTCTTGTGGAATTGGCAAAGGGATATTCGGAGGCCCATAGATTGCTATGGTGAAAAAGGAAATATCTTCCGTTCAAAACTGGAAAGAAGCTTTCAGAGAAACTGCTCTGTGTTCTATTAATTCATCTCACAGAGTTACATCTTTCCCTTCAAGAAGCCTTTCGCTAAGGCTGTTCTTGTGGAATTGGCAAAGGGATATTTGGAAGCCCATAGAGGGCTATGGTGAAAAAGGAAATATCTTCCGTTCAAAACTGGAAAGAAGCTTTCTGAGAAACTGCTCTGTGTTCTGTTAATTCGTCTCACAGAGTTACATCTTTCCCTTCAAGAAGCCTTTCGCAAAGGCTGTTCTTGTGGAATTGGCAAAGGGATATTTGGAAGCCCATAGAGGGCTATGGTGAAAAAGTAAATATCTTCCCTTCAAAACTGGAAAGAAGCTTTCTGAGAAACCGCTCTGTGTTCTGTTAATTCATCTCACAGAGTTACATCTTTCCCTTCAAGAAGCCTTTCGCTAAGGCTGTTCTAGTGGAATTGGCAAAGGGATATTTGGAAGCCCATAGAGGGCTATGGTGAAAAAGGAAATATCTTCCGTTCAAAACTGGAAAGAAGCTATCAGAGAAACTGCTCTGTGTTCTGTTAATTCATCTCACAGTGTTACATCTTTCCCTTCAAGAAGCCTTTCGCTAAGGCTGATCTTGTGGAATTGGCAAAGGGATATTTGGAAGCCCATAGAGGGCTATGGTGAAAAAGGAAATATCTTCCGTTCAAAACTGGAAAGAAGCTTTCTGAGAAACTGCTCTGTGTTCTGTTAATTCATCTCACAGAGTTACATCTTTCCCTTCAAGAAGCCTTTCGCTAAGGCTGTTCTTGTGGAATTGGCAAAGGGATATTTGGAAGCCCATAGAGGGCTATGGTGAAAAAGGAAATATCTTCCGTTCAAAACTGGAAAGAAGCTTTCTGAGAAACTGCTCTGTGTTCTGTTAATTCATCTCACAGAGTTACATCTTTCCCTTCAAGAAGCCTTTCGCTAAGGCTGTTCTTGTGGAATTGGCAAAGGGATATTTGTAGGCCCTTAAGGGCTATGGTGAAAAAGGAAATATCTTCCGTTCAAAACTGGAAAGAAGCTTTCTGAGAAACTGCTCTGTGTTCTGTTAGTTCATCTCAGAGAGTTACATCTTTCCCTTGAAGAAGCCTTTCGCTAAGGCTGTTCTTGTGGAATTGGCAAAGGGATATTTGGAAGCCCATAGAGGGCTATGGTGAAAAAGGAAATATCTTCCGTTCAAAACTGGAAAGAAGCTTTCAGAGAAACTGCTCTGTGTTATGTTAATTCATCTCACAGAGTTACATCTTTCCCTTCAAGAAGCCTTTCGCAAAGGCTGTTCTTGTGGAATTGGCAAAGGGATATTTGGAAGCCCATAGATTGCTATGGTGAAAAAGGAAATATCTTCCCTTCAAAACTGGAAAGAAGCTTTCTGAGAAACCGCTCTGTGTTCTGTTAATTCATCTCACAGAGTTACATCTTTCCCTTCAAGAAGCCTTTCGCTAAGGCTGTTCTTGTGGAATTGGTAAAGGGATATTTGGAAGCCCATAGAGGGCTATGGTGAAAAAGGAAATATCTTCCGTTCAAAACTGGAAAGAAGCTATCAGAGAAACTGCTCTGTGTTCTGTTAATTCATCTCACAGAGTTACATCTTTCCCTTCAAGAAGCCTTTCGCTAAGCCTGTTCTTGTGGAATTGGCAAAGGGATATTTGGAAGCCCATAGAGGGCTATGGTGAAAATGGAAATATCTTCCGTTCAAAACTGGAAAGAAGCTTTCTGAGAAACTGCTCTTTGTTTTGTTAATTCATCTCACAAAGTTACATCTTTCCCTTCAAGAAGCCTTTCGCTAAGGCTGTTCTTGTGGAATTGGAAAAGGGATATTTGGAGGCCCTTAGAGGGCTATGGAGAAAAAGGAAATATCTTCCGTTCAAAACTGGAAAGAAGCTCTCAGAGAAACTGCTCTGTGTTCTGTTAATTCATCTCACAGAGTTACATCTTTCCCTTCAAGAAGCCTTTCGCTAAGGCTGTTCTTGTGGAATTGGCAAAGGGATATTTGGAGGCCCACAGAGGGCTATGGTCAAAAAGGAAATATGTTCCGTTCAAAAGTGGAAAGAAGCTTTCTGAGAAACTGCTCTGTGTTCTGTTAGTTCATCTCACAGAGTTACATCTTTCCCTTCAAAAAGCCTTTCGCTAAGGCTGTTCTTGTGGAATTGGCAAAGGGATATTTGGAAGCCCATAGAGGGCTATGGTGAAAAAGGAAATATCTTCCGTTCAAAACTGGAAAGAAGCTTTCTGAGAAACTGCTCTGTGTTCTGTTAATTCATCTCACAGAGTTACATCTTTCCCTTCAAGAAACCTTTCGCTAAGGCTGTTCTTGTGGAATTGGCAAAGGGATATTTGGAAGCCCATAGAGGGCTATGGTGAAAAAGGAAATATCTTCCATGCAAAACTGGAAAGAACCTTTCTGAGACACTGCTCTGTGTTCTGTTAATTCATCTCACAGAGTTACATCTTTCCCTTCAAGAAGCCTTTCGCTAAGGCTGTTCTTGTGGAATTGGCAAAGGGATATTTGGAAGCCCATAGAGGGCTATGGTGAAAAAGGAAATATCCTCCGTTCAAAACTGGAAAGAAGCTCTCAGAGAAACTGCTCTGTGTTCTGTTAATTCATCTCACAGAGTTACATCTTTCCCTTCAAGAAGCCTTTCGCTAAGGCTGTTCTTGTGGAATTGGCAAAGGGATATTTCGAAGCCCATAGAGGGCTATGGTGAAAATGGAAATATCTTCCGTTCGAAACTGGAAAGAAGCTTTCTGAGAAACTGCTCTGTGTTCTGTTAATTCATCTCACAGAGTTACATCTTTCCCTTCAAGAAGCCTTTCGCTAAGGCTGTTCTTGTGGAATTGGCAAAGGGATATTTGGAAGCCCATAGAGGGCTATGGTGAAAAAGGAAATATCTTCCCTTCAAAACTGGAAAGAAGCTTTCTGAGAAACCGCTCTGTGTTCTGTTAATTCATCTCACAGTATTACATCTTTCCCTTCAAGAAGCCTTTCGCTAAGGCTGTTCTTGTGGAATTGGCAAAGGGATATTTGGAAGCCCATAGAGGGCTATGGTGAAAAAGGAAATATCTTCCGTTCAAAACTGGAAAGAAGCTTTCTGAGAAACTACTCTGTGTTCTGTTAATTCATCTCACAGAGTTACATCTTTCCCTTCAAGAAGCCTTTCGCTAAGGCTGTTCTTGTGGAATTGGCAAAGGGATATTTGGAAGCCCATAGAGGGCTATGGTGAAAAAGGAAATATCTTCCGTTCAAAACTGGAAAGAAGCTTTCTGAGAAACTGCTCTGTGTTCTGTTAATTCATCTCACAGAGTTACATCTTTCCCTTCAAGAAGCCTTTCGCTAAGGCTGTTCTTGTGGAATTGGCAAAGGGATATTTGTAGGCCCTTAGAGGGCTATGGTGAAAAAGGAAATATCTTCCGTTCAAAACTGGAAAGAAGCTTTCTGAGAAACTGCTCTGTGTTCTGTTAGTTCATCTCAGAGAGTTACATCTTTCCCTTGAAGAAGCCTTTCGCTAAGGCTGTTCTTGTGGAATTGGCAAAGGGATATTTGGAAGCCCATAGAGGGCTATGGTGAAAAAGGAAATATCTTCCGTTCAAAACTGGAAAGAAGCTTTCTGAGAAACTGCTCTGTGGTCTGTTAATTCATCTCACAGAGTTACATCTTTCCCTTCAAGAAACCTTTCGCTAAGGCTGTTCTTGTGGAATTGGCAAAGGGATATTTGGAAGCCCATAGAGGGCTACGGTGAAAAAGGAAATATCTTCCGTTCAAAACTGGAAAGAAGCTTTCTGAGAAACTGCTCTGTGTTCTGTTAATTCATCTCACAGAGTTACATCTTTCCCTTCAAGAAGCCTTTCGCTAAGGCTGTTCTTGTGGAATTGGCAAAGGGATATTTGGAGGCCCATAGAGGGCTATGGTGAAAAAGGAAATATGTTCCGTTCAAAAGTGGAAAGAAGCTTTCTGAGAAACTGCTCTGTGATCTGTTAGTTCATCTCACAGAGTTACATCTTTCCCTTCAAGAAGCCTTTCGCTAAGGCTGTTCTTGTGGAATTGGAAAAGGGATATTTGGAGGCCCATAGAGGGCTATGGTGAAAAAGTAAACATCTTCCGTTCAAAACTGGAAAGAAGCTTTCTGAGAAACTGCTCTGTGGTCTGTTAATTCATCTCACAGAGTTACATCTTTCCCTTCAAGAAACCTTTCGCTAAGGCTGTTCTTGTGGAATTGGCAAAGGGATATTTGGAAGCCCATAGAGGGCTACGGTGAAAAAGGAAATATCTTCCGTTCAAAACTGGAAAGAAGCTTTCTGAGAAACTGCTCTGTGTTCTGTTAATTCATCTCACAGAGTTACATCTTTCCCTTCAAGAAGCCTTTCGCTAAGGCTGTTCTTGTGGAATTGGCAAAGGGATATTTGGAAGCCCATAGAGGGCTACGGTGAAAAAGGAAATATCTTCCGTTCAAAACTGGAAAGAAGCTTTCTGAGAAACTGCTCTGTGTTCTGTTAATTCATCTCACAGAGTTACATCTTTCCCTTCAAGAAGCCTTTCGCTAAGGCTGTTCTTGTGGAATTGGCAAAGGGATATTTCGAAGCCCTTAGAGGGCTATGGTGAAAATGGAAATATCTTCCGTTCAAAACTGGAAAGAAGCTTTCTGAGAAACTGCTCTGTGTTCTGTTAATTCATCTCACAGAGTTACATCTTTCCCTTCAAGAAGCCTTTCGCTAAGGCTGTTCTTGTGGAATTGGAAAAGGGATATTTGGAGGCCCATAGAGGGCTATGGTGAAAAAGTAAGCATCTTCCGTTCAAAACTGGAAAGAAGCTTTCAGAGAAACTGCTCTGTGTTATGTTAATTCATCTCACAGAGTTACATCTTTCCCTTCAAGAAGCCTTTCGCTAAGGCTGTTCTTGTGGAATTGGCAAAGGGATATTTGGAAGCCCAAGGAGGGCTATGGTGAAAAAGGAAATATCTTCCCTTCAAAACTGGAAAGAAGTTTTCTGAGAAACCGCTCTGTGTTCTGTTAATTCATCTCACAGAGTTACATCTTTCCCTTCAAGAAGCCTTTCGCTAAGGCTGTTCTTGTGGAATTGACAAAGGGATATTTGGAAGCCCATAGAGGGCTATGGTGAAAAAGGAAATATCTTCTGTTCAAAACTGGAAAGAAGCTTTATGAGAAACTGCTCTGTGTTCTGTTAATTCATCTCACAGAGTTACATCTTTCCCTTCAAGAAGCCTTTCGCTAAGGCTGTTCTTGTGGAATTGGCAAAGGGATATTTGGAAGCCCATAGAGGGTTATGGTGAAAAAGGAAATATCTTCCGTTCAAAACTGGAAAGAAGCTTTCTGAGAAACCGCTCTGTGTTCTGTTAATTCGTCTCACAGAGTTACATCTTTCCCTTCAAGAAGCCTTTCGCTAAGGCTGTTCTTGTGTAATTGGCAAAGGGATATTTGGAAGCCCATAGAGGGCTATGGTGAAAAAGGAAATATCTTCCATGCAAAACTGGAAAGAACCTTTCTGAGACACTGCTCTGTGTTCTGTTAATTCATCTCACAGAGTTACATCTTTCCCTTCAAGAAGCCTTTCGCTAAGGCTGTTCTTGTGGAATTGGCAAAGGGATATTTGGAAGCCCATAGAGGGCTATGGTGAAAAAGGAAATATCCTCCGTTCAAAACTGGAAAGAAGCTCTCAGAGAAACTGCTCTGTGTTCTGTTAATTCATCTCACAGAGTTACATCTTTCCCTTCAAGAAGCCTTTCGCTAAGGCTGTTCTTGTGGAATTGGCAAAGGGATATTTCGAAGCCCATAGAGGGCTATGGTGAAAATGGAAATATCTTCCGTTCGAAACTGGAAAGAAGCTTTCTGAGAAACTGCTCTGTGTTCTGTTAATTCATCTCACAGAGTTACATCTTTCCCTTCAAGAAGCCTTTCGCTAAGGCTGTTCTTGTGGAATTGGCAAAGGGATATTTGGAAGCCCATAGAGGGCTATGGTGAAAAAGGAAATATCTTCCCTTCAAAACTGGAAAGAAGCTTTCTGAGAAACCGCTCTGTGTTCTGTTAATTCATCTCACAGTATTACATCTTTCCCTTCAAGAAGCCTTTCGCTAAGGCTGTTCTTGTGGAATTGGCAAAGGGATATTTGGAAGCCCATAGAGGGCTATGGTGAAAAAGGAAATATCTTCCGTTCAAAACTGGAAAGAAGCTTTCTGAGAAACTACTCTGTGTTCTGTTAATTCATCTCACAGAGTTACATCTTTCCCTTCAAGAAGCCTTTCGCTAAGGCTGTTCTTGTGGAATTGGCAAAGGGATATTTGGAAGCCCATAGAGGGCTATGGTGAAAAAGGAAATATCTTCCGTTCAAAACTGGAAAGAAGCTTTCTGAGAAACTGCTCTGTGTTCTGTTAATTCATCTCACAGAGTTACATCTTTCCCTTCAAGAAGCCTTTCGCTAAGGCTGTTCTTGTGGAATTGGCAAAGGGATATTTGTAGGCCCTTAGAGGGCTATGGTGAAAAAGGAAATATCTTCCGTTCAAAACTGGAAAGAAGCTTTCTGAGAAACTGCTCTGTGTTCTGTTAGTTCATCTCAGAGAGTTACATCTTTCCCTTGAAGAAGCCTTTCGCTAAGGCTGTTCTTGTGGAATTGGCAAAGGGATATTTGGAAGCCCATAGAGGGCTATGGTGAAAAAGGAAATATCTTCCGTTCAAAACTGGAAAGAAGCTTTCTGAGAAACTGCTCTGTGGTCTGTTAATTCATCTCACAGAGTTACATCTTTCCCTTCAAGAAACCTTTCGCTAAGGCTGTTCTTGTGGAATTGGCAAAGGGATATTTGGAAGCCCATAGAGGGCTACGGTGAAAAAGGAAATATCTTCCGTTCAAAACTGGAAAGAAGCTTTCTGAGAAACTGCTCTGTGTTCTGTTAATTCATCTCACAGAGTTACATCTTTCCCTTCAAGAAGCCTTTCGCTAAGGCTGTTCTTGTGGAATTGGCAAAGGGATATTTGGAGGCCCATAGAGGGCTATGGTGAAAAAGGAAATATGTTCCGTTCAAAAGTGGAAAGAAGCTTTCTGAGAAACTGCTCTGTGATCTGTTAGTTCATCTCACAGAGTTACATCTTTCCCTTCAAGAAGCCTTTCGCTAAGGCTGTTCTTGTGGAATTGGAAAAGGGATATTTGGAGGCCCATAGAGGGCTATGGTGAAAAAGTAAACATCTTCCGTTCAAAACTGGAAAGAAGCTTTCTGAGAAACTGCTCTGTGGTCTGTTAATTCATCTCACAGAGTTACATCTTTCCCTTCAAGAAACCTTTCGCTAAGGCTGTTCTTGTGGAATTGGCAAAGGGATATTTGGAAGCCCATAGAGGGCTACGGTGAAAAAGGAAATATCTTCCGTTCAAAACTGGAAAGAAGCTTTCTGAGAAACTGCTCTGTGTTCTGTTAATTCATCTCACAGAGTTACATCTTTCCCTTCAAGAAGCCTTTCGCTAAGGCTGTTCTTGTGGAATTGGCAAAGGGATATTTGGAAGCCCATAGAGGGCTACGGTGAAAAAGGAAATATCTTCCGTTCAAAACTGGAAAGAAGCTTTCTGAGAAACTGCTCTGTGTTCTGTTAATTCATCTCACAGAGTTACATCTTTCCCTTCAAGAAGCCTTTCGCTAAGGCTGTTCTTGTGGAATTGGCAAAGGGATATTTCGAAGCCCTTAGAGGGCTATGGTGAAAATGGAAATATCTTCCGTTCAAAACTGGAAAGAAGCTTTCTGAGAAACTGCTCTGTGTTCTGTTAATTCATCTCACAGAGTTACATCTTTCCCTTCAAGAAGCCTTTCGCTAAGGCTGTTCTTGTGGAATTGGAAAAGGGATATTTGGAGGCCCATAGAGGGCTATGGTGAAAAAGTAAGCATCTTCCGTTCAAAACTGGAAAGAAGCTTTCAGAGAAACTGCTCTGTGTTATGTTAATTCATCTCACAGAGTTACATCTTTCCCTTCAAGAAGCCTTTCGCTAAGGCTGTTCTTGTGGAATTGGCAAAGGGATATTTGGAAGCCCAAGGAGGGCTATGGTGAAAAAGGAAATATCTTCCCTTCAAAACTGGAAAGAAGTTTTCTGAGAAACCGCTCTGTGTTCTGTTAATTCATCTCACAGAGTTACATCTTTCCCTTCAAGAAGCCTTTCGCTAAGGCTGTTCTTGTGGAATTGACAAAGGGATATTTGGAAGCCCATAGAGGGCTATGGTGAAAAAGGAAATATCTTCTGTTCAAAACTGGAAAGAAGCTTTATGAGAAACTGCTCTGTGTTCTGTTAATTCATCTCACAGAGTTACATCTTTCCCTTCAAGAAGCCTTTCGCTAAGGCTGTTCTTGTGGAATTGGCAAAGGGATATTTGGAAGCCCATAGAGGGTTATGGTGAAAAAGGAAATATCTTCCGTTCAAAACTGGAAAGAAGCTTTCTGAGAAACCGCTCTGTGTTCTGTTAATTCGTCTCACAGAGTTACATCTTTCCCTTCAAGAAGCCTTTCGCTAAGGCTGTTCTTGTGTAATTGGCAAAGGGATATTTGGAAGCCCATAGAGGGCTATGGTGAAAAAGGAAATATCTTCCGTTCAAAACTGGAAAGAAGCTTTCTGAGAAACTGCTCTGTGTTCTGTTAATTCATCTCACAGAGTTACATCTTTCCCTTCAAGAAGCCTTTCGCTAAGGCTGTTCTTGTGGAATTGGCAAAGGGATATTTGGAAGCCCATAGAGGGCTATGGTGAAAATGGAAATATCTTCCGTTCAAAACTGGAAAGAAGCTTTCTGAGAAACTGCTCTGTGTTCTGTTAATCCATCTCACAGAGTTACATCTTTCCCTTCAAGAAGCCTTTCGCTAAGGCTGTTCTTGTGGAATTGGCAAAGGGATATTCGGAGGCCCATAGATTGCTATGGTGAAAAAGGAAATATCTTCCGTTCAAAACTGGAAAGAAGCTTTCAGAGAAACTGCTCTGTGTTCTATTAATTCATCTCACAGAGTTACATCTTTCCCTTCAAGAAGCCTTTCGCTAAGGCTGTTCTTGTGGAATTGGCAAAGGGATATTTGGAAGCCCATAGAGGGCTATGGTGAAAAAGGAAATATCTTCCGTTCAAAACTGGAAAGAAGCTTTCTGAGAAACTGCTCTGTGTTCTGTTAATTCGTCTCACAGAGTTACATCTTTCCCTTCAAGAAGCCTTTCGCAAAGGCTGTTCTTGTGGAATTGGCAAAGGGATATTTGGAAGCCCATAGAGGGCTATGGTGAAAAAGTAAATATCTTCCCTTCAAAACTGGAAAGAAGCTTTCTGAGAAACCGCTCTGTGTTCTGTTAATTCATCTCACAGAGTTACATCTTTCCCTTCAAGAAGCCTTTCGCTAAGGCTGTTCTAGTGGAATTGGCAAAGGGATATTTGGAAGCCCATAGAGGGCTATGGTGAAAAAGGAAATATCTTCCGTTCAAAACTGGAAAGAAGCTATCAGAGAAACTGCTCTGTGTTCTGTTAATTCATCTCACAGTGTTACATCTTTCCCTTCAAGAAGCCTTTCGCTAAGGCTGATCTTGTGGAATTGGCAAAGGGATATTTGGAAGCCCATAGAGGGCTATGGTGAAAAAGGAAATATCTTCCGTTCAAAACTGGAAAGAAGCTTTCTGAGAAACTGCTCTGTGTTCTGTTAATTCATCTCACAGAGTTACATCTTTCCCTTCAAGAAGCCTTTCGCTAAGGCTGTTCTTGTGGAATTGGCAAAGGGATATTTGGAAGCCCATAGAGGGCTATGGTGAAAAAGGAAATATCTTCCGTTCAAAACTGGAAAGAAGCTTTCTGAGAAACTGCTCTGTGTTCTGTTAATTCATCTCACAGAGTTACATCTTTCCCTTCAAGAAGCCTTTCGCTAAGGCTGTTCTTGTGGAATTGGCAAAGGGATATTTGTAGGCCCTTAAGGGCTATGGTGAAAAAGGAAATATCTTCCGTTCAAAACTGGAAAGAAGCTTTCTGAGAAACTGCTCTGTGTTCTGTTAGTTCATCTCAGAGAGTTACATCTTTCCCTTGAAGAAGCCTTTCGCTAAGGCTGTTCTTGTGGAATTGGCAAAGGGATATTTGGAAGCCCATAGAGGGCTATGGTGAAAAAGGAAATATCTTCCGTTCAAAACTGGAAAGAAGCTTTCTGAGAAACTGCTCTGTGTTATGTTAATTCATCTCACAGAGTTACATCTTTCCCTTCAAGAAACCTTTCGCTAAGGCTGTTCTTGTGGAATTGGCAAAGGGATATTTGGAAGCCCATAGAGGGCTACGGTGAAAAAGGAAATATCTTCCGTTCAAAACTGGAAAGAAGCTTTCTGAGAAACTGCTCTGTGTTCTGTTAATTCATCTCACAGAGTTACATCTTTCCCTTCAAGAAGCCTTTCGCTAAGGCTGTTCTTGTGGAATTGGCAAAGGGATATTTGGAGGCCCATAGAGGGCTATGGTGAAAAAGGAAATATCTTCCGTTCAAAAGTGGAAAGAAGCTTTCTGAGAAACTGCTCTGTGTTCTGTTAGTTCATCTCACAGAGTTACATCTTTCCCTTCAAGAAGCCTTTCGCTAAGGCTGTTCTTGTGGAATTGGCAAAGGGATATTTGGAAGCCCATAGAGGGCTATGGTGAAAAAGGAAATATCTTCCGTTCAAAACTGGAAAGAAGCTTTCTGAGAAACTGCTCTGTGTTCTGTTAATTCATCTCACAGAGTTACATCTTTCCCTTCAAGAAACCTTTCGCTAAGGCTGTTCTTGTGGAATTGGCAAAGGGATATTTGGAAGCCCATAGAGGGCTATGGTGAAAAAGGAATTATCTTCCATTCAAAACTGGAAAGAACCTTTCTGAGAAACTGCTCTGTGTTCTGTTAATTCATCTCACAGAGTTACATCTTTCCCTTCAAGAAGCCTTTTGCTAAGGCTGTTCTTGTGGAATTGGCAAAGGGATATTTGGAAGCCCATAGACGGCTATGGTGAAAAAGGAAATATCTTCCGTTCAAAACTGGAAAGAAGCTTTCTGAGAAACTGCTCTGTGTTCTGTTAATTCATCTCACAGAGTTACATCTTTCCCTTCAAGAAGCCTTTCGCTAAGGCTGTTCTTGTGGAATTGGCAAAGGGATATTTGTAGGCCCTTAGAGGGCTATGGTGAAAAAGGAAATATCTTCCGTTCAAAACTGGAAAGAAGCTTTCTGAGAAACTGCTCTGTGTTCTGTTAGTTCATCTCAGAGAGTTACATCTTTCCCTTGAAGAAGCCTTACGCTAAGGCTGTTCTTGTGGAATTGGCAAAGGGATATTTGGAAGCCCATAGAGGGCTATGGTGAAAAAGGAAATATCTTCCGTTCAAAACTGGAAAGAAGCTTTCTGAGAAACTGCTCTGTGGTCTGTTAATTCATCTCACAGAGTTACATCTTTCCCTTCAAGAAACCTTTCGCTAAGGCTGTTCTTGTGGAATTGGCAAAGGGATATTTGGAAGCCCATAGAGGGCTACGGTGAAAAAGGAAATATCTTCCGTTCAAAACTGGAAAGCAACTTTCTGAGAAACTGCTCTGTGTTCTGTTAATTCATCTCACAGAGTTACATCTTTCCCTTCAAGAAGCCTTTCGCTAAGGCTGTTCTTGTGGAATTGGCAAAGGGATATTTGGAGGCCCATAGAGGGCTATGGTGAAAAAGGAAATATCTTCCGTTCAAAACTGGAAAGAAGCTTTCTGAGAAACTGCTCTGTGTTCTGTTAATTCATCTCACAGAGTTACATCTTTCCCTTCAAGAAGCCTTTCGCTAAGGCTGTTCTTGTGGAATTGGCAAAGGGATATTTGGAAGCCCATAGAGGGCTATGGTGAAAAAGGAAATATCTTCCGTTCAAAACTGGAAAGAAGCTTTCTGAGAAACTACTCTGTGTTCTGTTAATTCATCTCACAGAGTTACATCTTTCCCTTCAAGAAGCCTTTCGCTAAGGCTGTTCTTGTGGAATTGGCAAAGGGATATTTGGAAGCCCATAGACGGCTATGGTGAAAAAGGAAATATCTTCCGTTCAAAACTGGAAAGAAGCTTTCTGAGAAACTGCTCTGTGTTCTGTTAATTCATCTCACAGAGTTACATCTTTCCCTTCAAGAAGCCTTTCGCTAAGGCTGTTCTTGTGGAATTGGCAAAGGGATATTTGTAGGCCCTTAGAGGGCTATGGTGAAAAAGGAAATATCTTCCGTTCAAAACTGGAAAGAAGCTTTCTGAGAAACTGCTCTGTGTTCTGTTAGTTCATCTCAGAGAGTTACATCTTTCCCTTGAAGAAGCCTTTCGCTAAGGCTGTTCTTGTGGAATTGGCAAAGGGATATTTGGAAGCCCATAGAGGGCTATGGTGAAAAAGGAAATATCTTCCGTTCAAAACTGGAAAGAAGCTTTCTGAGAAACTGCTCTGTGGTCTGTTAATTCATCTCACAGAGTTACATCTTTCCCTTCAAGAAACCTTTCGCTAAGGCTGTTCTTGTGGAATTGGCAAAGGGATATTTGGAAGCCCATAGAGGGCTACGGTGAAAAAGGAAATATCTTCCGTTCAAAACTGGAAAGAAGCTTTCTGAGAAACTGCTCTGTGTTCTGTTAATTCATCTCACAGAGTTACATCTTTCCCTTCAGGAAGCCTTTCGCTAAGGCTGTTCTTGTGGAATTGGCAAAGGGATATTTGGAGGCCCATAGAGGGCTATGGTGAAAAAGGAAATATCTTCCGTTCAAAAGTGGAAAGAAGCTTTCTGAGAAACTGCTCTGTGTTCTGTTAGTTCATCTCACAGAGTTACATCTTTCCCTTCAAGAAGCCTTTCGCTAAGGCTGTTCTTGTGGAATTGGCAAAGGGATATGTGGAAGCCCATAGAGGGCTATGGTGAAAAAGGAAATATCTTCCGTTCAAAACTGGAAAGAAGCTTTCTGAGAAACTGCTCTGTGTTCTGTTAATTCATCTCACAGAGTTACATCTTTCCCTTCAAGAAGCCTTTCGCTAAGGCTGTTCTTGTGGAATTGGCAAAGGGATATTTGGAAGCCCATAGAGGGCTATGGTGGAAAAGGAAATATCTTCCGTTCAAAACTGGAAAGAAGCTTTCTGAGAAACTGCTCTGTGTTCTGTTAATTCATCTCACAGAGTTACATCTTTCCCTTCAAGAAGCCTTTCGCTAAGGCTGCTCTTGTGGAATTGGCAAAGGGATATTTCGAAGCCCATAGAGGGCTATGGTGAAAATGGAAATATCTTCCGTTCGAAACTGGAAAGAAGCTTTCTGAGAAACTGCTCTGTGTTCTGTTAATTCATCTCACAGAGTTACATCTTTCCCTGCAAGAAGCCTTTCGCTAAGGCTGTTCTTGTGGAATTGGCAAAGGGATATTTGGAGGCCCATAGAGGGCTATGGTGAAAAAGCAAACATCTTCCGTTCAAAACTGGAAAGAAGCTTTCAGAGAAACTGCTCTGTGTTATGTTAATTCATCTCACAGAGTTACATCTTTCCCTTCAAGAAGCCTTTCGCTAAGGCTGTTTTGTGGAATTGGCAAAGGGATATTAGGAAGCCCATAGAGGGCTATGGTGAAAAAGGAAATATCTTCCGTTCAAAACTGGAAAAAAGCTTTCTGAGAAACTGCTCTGTGTTCTGTTAATTCATCTCACAGAGTTACATCTTTCCCTTCAAGAAGCCTTTCGCTAAGGCTGTTCTTGTGGAATTGGCAAAGGGATATTTGGAAGCCCATAGAGGGCTATGGTGAAAATGGAAATATCTTCCGTTCAAAACTGGAAAGAAGCTTTCTGAGAAACTGCTCTGTGTTCTGTTAATCCATCTCACAGAGTTACATCTTTCCCTTCAAGAAGCCTTTCGCTAAGGCTGTTCTTGTGGAATTGGCAAAGGGATATTTGGAGGCCCATAGAGGGCTATGGTGAAAAAGGAAATATCTTCCGTTCAAAACTGGAAAGAAGCTTTCAGAGAAACTGCTCTGTGTTCTGTTAATTCATCTCAGAGAGTTACATCTTTCCCTTCAAGAAGCCTTTCGCTAAGGCTGTTCTTGTGGAATTGGCAAAGGGATATTTGGAAGCCCATAGAGGGCTATGGTGAAAAAGGAAATATCTTCCGTTCAAAACTGGAAAGAAGCTTTCTGAGAAACTGCTCTGTGTTCTGTTAATTCGTCTCACAGAGTTACATCTTTCCCTTCAAGAAGCCTTTCGCAAAGGCTGTTCTTGTGGAATTGGCAAAGGGAAATTTTTTAAGCCCATAGATTGCTATGGTGAAAAAGGAAATATCTTCCCTTCAAAACTGGAAAGAAGCTTTCTGAGAAACCGCTCTGTGTTCTGTTAATTCATCTCACAGAGTTACATCTTTCCCTTCAAGAAGCCTTTCGCTAAGGCTGTTCTTGTGGAATTGGCAAAGGGATATTTGGAAGCCCATAGAGGGCTATGGTGAAAAAGGAAATATCTTCCGTTCAAAACTGGAAAGAAGCTATCAGAGAAACTGCTCTGTGTTCTGTTAATTCATCTCACAGAGTTACATCTTTCCCTTCAAGAAGCCTTTCGCTAAGGCTGTTCTTGTGGAATTGGTAAAGGGATATTCGGAAGCCCATAGAGGGCTATGGTGAAAAAGGAAATATCTTCCGTTCAAAACTGGAAAGAAGCTTTCGGAGAAACTGCTCTGTGTTCTGTTAATTCATCTCACAGAGTTACATCTTTCCCTTCAAGAAGCCTTTCGCTAAGGCTGTTCTTGTGGAATTGACAAAGGGATATTTGGAAGCCCATAGAGGGCTATGGTGAAAAAGGAAATATCTTCCGTTCAAAACTGGAAAGAAGCTTTCTGAGAAACTGCTCTGTGTTCTGTTAATTCATCTCACAGAGTTACATCTTTCCCTTCAAGAAGCCTTTCGCTAAGGCTGTTCTTGTGGAATTGGCAAAGGGATATTTGGAAGCCCATAGAGGGCTATGGTGAAAAAGGAAATATCTTCCGTTCAAAACTGGAAAGAAGCTTTCTGAGAAACTGCTCTGTGTTCTGTTAATTCATCTCACAGAGATACATCTTTCCCTTCAAGAAGCCTTTCGCTAAGGCTGTTCTTGTGGAATTGGCAAAGGGATATTTGGAAGCCCATAGAGGGCTATGGTGAAAAAGGAAATATCTTCCGTTCAAAACTGGAAAGAAGCTTTCTGAGAAACTGCTCTGTGTTCTGTTAATTCATCTCACAGAGTTACATCTTTCCCTTCAAGAAGCCTTTCGCTAAGGCTGTTCTTGTGGAATTGGCAAAGGGATATTTGGAGGCCCATAGAGGGCTATGGTGAAAAAGTAAACATCTTCCGTTCTAAACTGGAAAGAAGCTTTCAGAGAAACTGCTCTGTGTTATGTTAATTCATCTCACAGAGTTACATCTTTCCCTTCAAGAAGCCTTTCGCTAAGGCTGTTCTTGTGGAATTGGCAAAGGGATATTTGGAAGCCCATAGAGGGCTATGGTGAAAAAGGAAATATCTTCCGTTCAAAACTGGAAAAAAGCTTTCTGAGAAACTGCTCTGTGTTCTGTTAATTCATCTCACAGAGTTACATCTTTCCCTTCAAGAAGCCTTTCGCTAAGGCTGTTCTTGTGGAATTGGCAAAGGGATATTTGGAAGCCCATAGAGGGCTATGGTGAAAATGGAAATATCTTCCGTTCAAAACTGGAAAGAAGCTTTCTGAGAAACTGCTCTGTGTTCTGTTAATCCATCTCACAGAGTTACATCTTTCCCTTCAAGAAGCCTTTCGCTAAGGCTGTTCTTGTGGAATTGGCAAAGGGATATTTGGAAGCCCATAGAGGGCTATGGTGAAAAAGGAAATATCTTCCGTTCAAAACTGGAAAGAAGCTTTCTGAGAAACTGCTCTGTGTTCTGTTAATTCGTCTCACAGAGTTACATCTTTCCCTTCAAGAAGCCTTTCGCAAAGGCTGTTCTTGTGGAATTGGCAAAGGGATATTTGGAAGCCCATAGATTGCTATGGTGAAAAAGGAAATATCTTCCGTTCAAAACTGGAAAGAAGCTTTCTGAGAAACCGCTCTGTGTTCTGTTAATTCATCTCACAGAGTTACATCTTTCCCTTCAAGAAGCCTTTCGCTAAGGCTGTTCTTGTGGAATTGGCAAAGGGATATTTGGAAGCCCATAGAGGGCTATGGTGAAAAAGGAAATATCTTCCGTTCAAAACTGGAAAGAAGCTATCAGAGAAACTGCTCTGTGTTCTGTTAATTCATCTCACAGAGTTACATCTTTCCCTTCAAGAAGCCTTTCGCTAAGGCTGTTCTTGTGGAATTGGTAAAGGGATATTTGGAAGCCCATAGAGGGCTATGGTGAAAAAGGAAATATCTTCCGTTCAAAACTGGAAAGAAGCTTTCTGAGAAACTGCTCTGTGTTCTATTAATTCATCTCACAGAGTTACATCTTTCCCTTCAAGAAGCCTTTCGCTAAGGCTGTTCTTGTGGAATTGACAAAGGGATATTTGGAAGCCCATAGAGGGCTATGGTGAAAAAGGAAATATCTTCCGTTCAAAACTGGAAAGAAGCTTTCTGAGAAACTGCTCTGTGTTCTGTTAATTGATCTCACAGAGTTACATCTTTCCCTTCAAGAAGCCTTTCGCTAAGGCTGTTCTTGTGGAATTGGCAAAGGGATATTTGGAAGCCCATAGAGGGCTATGGTGAAAAAGGAAATATCTTCCGTTCAAAACTGGAAAGAAGCTTTCTGAGAAACTGCTCTGTGTTCTGTTAATTCATCTCACAGAGTTACATCTTTCCCTTGAAGAAGCCTTTCGCTAAGGCTGTTCTTGTGGAATTGGCAAAGGGATATTTGGAGGCCCATAGAGGGCTATGGTGAAAAAGTAAACATCTTCCGTTCTAAACTGGAAAGAAGCTTTCAGAGAAACTGCTCTGTGTTATGTTAATTCATCTCACAGAGTTACATCTTTCCCTTCAAGAAGCCTTTCGCTAAGGCTGTTCTTGTGGAATTGGCAAAGGGATATTTGGAAGCCCATAGAGGGCTATGGTGAAAAAGGAAATATCTTCCGTTCAAAACTGGAAAAAAGCTTTCTGAGAAACTGCTCTGTGTTCTGTTAATTCATCTCACAGAGTTACATCTTTCCCTTCAAGAAGCCTTTCGCTAAGGCTGTTCTTGTGGAATTGGCAAAGGGATATTTGGAAGCCCATAGAGGGCTATGGTGAAAATGGAAATATCTTCCGTTCAAAACTGGAAAGAAGCTTTCTGAGAAACTGCTCTGTGTTCTGTTAATCCATCTCACAGAGTTACATCTTTCCCTTCAAGAAGCCTTTCGCTAAGGCTGTTCTTGTGGAATTGGCAAAGGGATATTTGGAGGCCCATAGAGGGCTATGGTGAAAAAGGAAATATCTTCCGTTCAAAACTGGAAAGAAGCTTTCAGAGAAACTGCTCTGTGTTCTGTTAATTCATCTCAGAGAGTTACATCTTTCCCTTCAAGAAGCCTTTCGCTAAGGCTGTTCTTGTGGAATTGGCAAAGGGATATTTGGAAGCCCATAGAGGGCTATGGTGAAAAAGGAAATATCTTCCGTTCAAAACTGGAAAGAAGCTTTCTGAGAAACTGCTCTGTGTTCTGTTAATTCGTCTCACAGAGTTACATCTTTCCCTTCAAGAAGCCTTTCGCAAAGGCTGTTCTTGTGGAATTGGCAAAGGGATATTTGGAAGCCCATAGATTGCTATGGTGAAAAAGGAAATATCTTCCGTTCAAAACTGGAAAGAAGCTTTCTGAGAAACCGCTCTGTGTTCTGTTAATTCATCTCACAGACTTACATCTTTCCCTTCAAGAAGCCTTTCGCTAAGGCTGTTCTTGTGGAATTGGCAAAGGGATATTTGGAAGCCCATAGAGGGCTATGGTGAAAAAGGAAATATCTTCCGTTCAAAACTGGAAAGAAGCTATCAGAGAAACTGCTCTGTGTTCTGTTAATTCATCTCACAGAGTTACATCTTTCCCTTCAAGAAGCCTTTCGCTAAGGCTGTTCTTGTGGAATTGGTAAAGGGATATTTGGAAGCCCATAGAGGGCTATGGTGAAAAAGGAAATATCTTCCGTTCAAAACTGGAAAGAAGCTTTCTGAGAAACTGCTCTGTGTTCTATTAATTCATCTCACAGAGTTACATCTTTCCCTTCAAGAAGCCTTTCGCTAAGGCTGTTCTTGTGGAATTGACAAAGGGATATTTGGAAGCCCATAGAGGGCTATGGTGAAAAAGGAAATACCTTCCGTTCAAAACTGGAAAGAAGCTTTCTGAGAAACTGCTCTGTGTTCTGTTAATTCATCTCACAGAGTTACATCTTTCCCTTCAAGAAGCCTTTCGCTAAGGCTGTTCTTGTGGAATTGGCAAAGGGATATTTGGAAGCCCATAGAGGGCTATGGTGAAAAAGGAAATATCTTCCGTTCAAAACTGGAAAGAAGCTTTCTGAGAAACTGCTCTGTGTTCTGTTAATTCATCTCACAGAGTTACATCTTTCCCTTGAAGAAGCCTTTCGCTAAGGCTGTTCTTGTGGAATTGGCAAAGGGATATTTGGAAGCCCATAGAGGGCTATGGTGAAAAAGGAAATATCTTCCGTTCAAAACTGGAAAGAAGCTTTCTGAGAAACTGCTCTGTGTTCTGTTAATTCATCTCACAGAGTTACATCTTTCCCTTCAAGAAGCCTTTCGCTAAGGCTGTTCTTGTGGAATTGGCAAAGGGATATTTGTAGGCCCTTAGAGGGCTATGGTGAAAAAGGAAATATCTTCCGTTCAAAACTGGAAAGAAGCTTTCTGAGAAACTGCTCTGTGTTCTGATAGTTCATCTCAGAGAGTTACATCTTTCCCTTGAAGAAGCCTTTCGCTAAGGCTGTTCTTGTGGAATTGGCAAAGGGATATGTGGAAGCCCATAGAGGGCTATGGTGAAGAAGGAAATATCTTCCGTTCAAAACTGGAAAGAAGCTTTCTGAGAAACTGCTCTGTGTTCTGTTAATTCATCTCACAGAGTTACATCTTTCCCTTCAAGAAGCCTTTCGCTAAGGCTGTTCTTCTGGAATTGGCAAAGGGATATTTGGAAGCCCATAGAGGGCTATGGTGAAAAAGGAAATATCTTCCGTTCAAAACTGGAAAGAAGCTTTCTGAGAAACTGCTCTGTGTTCTGTTAATTCATCTCACAGAGTTACATCTTTCCCTTCAAGAAGCCTTTCGCTAAGGCTGTTCTTGTGGAATTGGCAAAGGGATATTTCGAGGCCCATAGAGGGCTATGGTGAAAATGGAAATATCTTCCGTTCGAAACTGGAAAGAAGCTTTCTGAGAAACTGCTCTGTGTTCTGTTAATTCATCTCACAGAGTTACATCTTTCCCTTCAAGAAGCCTTTCGCTAAGGCTGTTCTTGTGGAATTGGCAAAGGGATATTTGGAGGCCCATAGAGGGCTATGGTGAAAAAGTAAACATCTTCCGTTCAAAACTGGAAAGAAGCTTTCAGAGAAACTGCTCTGTGTTATGTTAATTCATGTCACAGAGTTACATCTTTCCCTTCAAGAAGCCTTTCGCTAAGGCTGTTCTTGTGGAATTGGCAAAGGGATATTTGGAAGCCCATAGAGGGCTATGGTGAAAAAGGAAATATCTTCCGTTCAAAACTGGAAAAAAGCTTTCTGAGAAACTGCTCTGTGTTCTGTTAATTCATCTCACAGAGTTACATCTTTCCCTTCAAGAAGCCTTTCGCTAAGGCTGTTCTTGTGGAATTGGCAAAGGGATATTTGGAAGCCCATAGAGGGCTATGGTGAAAATGGAAATATCTTCCGTTCAAAACTGGAAAGAAGCTTTCTGAGAAACTGCTCTGTGTTCTGTTAATCCATCTCACAGAGTTACATCTTTCCCTTCAAGAAGCCTTTCGCTAAGGCTGTTCTTGTGGAATTGGCAAAGGGATATTTGTAGGCCCTTAGAGGGCTATGGTGAAAAAGGAAATATCTTCCGTTCAAAACTGGAAAGAAGCTTTCAGAGAAACTGCTCTGTGTTCTGTTAATTCTTCTCAGAGAGTTACATCTTTCCCTTCAAGAAGCCTTTCGCTAAGGCTGTTCTTGTGGAATTGGCAAAGGGATATTTGGAAGCCCATAGAGGGCTATGGTGAAAAAGGAAATATCTTCCGTTCAAAACTGGAAAGAAGCTTTCTGAGAAACTGCTCTGTGTTCTGTTAATTCGTCTCACAGAGTTACATCTTTCCGTTCAAGAAGCCTTTCGCAAAGGCTGTTCTTGTGGAATTGGCAAAGGGATATTTGGAAGCCCATAGATTGCTATGGTGAAAAAGGAAATATCTTCCCTTCAAAACTGGAAGGAAGCTTTCTGAGAAACCGCTCTGTGTTCTGTTAATTCATCTCACAGAGTTACATCTTTCCCTTCAAGAAGCCTTTCGCTAAGGCTGTTCTTGTGGAATTGGCAAAGGGATATATGGAGGCCCATAGATGGCTATGGTGAAAATGGAAATATCTTCCGTTCGAAACTGGAAAGAAGCTTTCTGAGAAACTGCTCTGTGTTCTGTTAATTCATCTCACAGAGTTACATCTTTCCCTTCAAGAAGCCTTTCGCTAAGGCTGTTCTTGTGGAATTGGCAAAGGGATATTTGGAGGCCCATAGAGGGCTATGGTGAAAAAGTAAACATCTTCCGTTCAAAACTGGAAAGAAGCTTTCAGAGAAACTGCTCTGTGTTATGTTAATTCATCTCACAGAGTTACATCTTTCCCTTCAAGAAGCCTTTCGCTAAGGCTGTTCTTGTGGAATTGGCAAAGGGATATTTGGAAGCCCATAGAGGGCTATGGTGAAAAAGGAAATATCTTCCGTTCAAAACTGGAAAAAAGCTTTCTGAGAAACTGCTCTGTGTTCTGTTAATTCATCTCACAGAGTTACATCTTTCCCTTCAAGAAGCCTTTCGCTAAGGCTGTTCTTGTGGAATTGGCAAAGGGATATTTGGAAGCCCATAGAGGGCTATGGTGAAAATGGAAATATCTTCCGTTCAAAACTGGAAAGAAGCTTTCTGAGAAACTGCTCTGTGTTCTGTTAATCCATCTCACAGAGTTACATCTTTCCCTTCAAGAAGCCTTTCGCTAAGGCTGTTCTTGTGGAATTGGCAAAGGGATATTTGGAGGCCCATAGAGGGCTATGGTGAAAAAGGAAATATCTTCCGTTCAAAACTGGAAAGAAGCTTTCAGAGAAACTGCTCTGTGTTCTGTTAATTCATCTCAGAGAGTTACATCTTTCCCTTCAAGAAGCCTTTCGCTAAGGCTGTTCTTGTGGAATTGGCAAAGGGATATTTGGAAGCCCATAGAGGGCTATGGTGAAAAAGGAAATATCTTCCGTTCAAAACTGGAAAGAAGCTTTCTGAGAAACTGCTCTGTGTTCTGTTAATTCGTCTCACAGAGTTACATCTTTCCCTTCAAGAAGCCTTTCGCAAAGTCTGTTCTTGTGTAATTGGCAAAGGGATATTTGGAAGCCCATAGATTGCTATGGTGAAAAAGGAAATATCTTCCGTTCAAAACTGGAAAGAAGCTTTCAGAGAAACCGCTCTGTGTTCTGTTAATTCGTCTCACAGAGTTACATCTTTCCCTTCAAGAAGCCTTTCGCTAAGGCTGTTCTTGTGGAATTGGCAAAGGGATATTTGGAGGCCCATAGAGGGCTATGGTGAAAATGGAAATATCTTCCGTTCAAAACTGGAAAGAAGCTTTCTGAGAAACTGCTCTGTGTTCTGTTAATTCATCTCACAGAGTTACATCTATCCCTTCAAGAAGCCTTTCGCTAAGGCTGTTCTTGTGGAATTGGAAAAGGGATATTTGGAGGCCCATAGAGGGCTATGGAGAAAAAGGAAATATCTTCCGTTCAAAACTGGAAAGAAGCTCTCAGAGAAACTGCTCTGTGTTCTGTTAATTCATCTCAAAGAGTTACATCTTTCCCTTCAAGAAGCCTTTCGCTAAGGCTGTTCTTGTGGAATTGGCAAAGGGATATTTGGAGGCCCATAGAGGGCTATGGTCAAAAAGGAAATATGTTCCGTTCAAAAGTGGAAAGAAGCTTTCTGAGAAACTGCTCTGTGTTCTGTTAATTCATCTCACAGAGTTACATCTTTCCCTTCAAGAAACCTTTCGCTAAGGCTGTTCTTGTGGAATTGGCAAAGGGATATTTGGAAGCCCATAGAGGGCTATTGTGAAAAAGGAAATATCTTCCATTGAAAACTGGAAAGAACATTTCTGAGACACTGCTCTGTGTTCTGTTAATTCATCTCACAGAGTTACATCTTTCCCTTCAAGAAGCCTTTCGCTAAGGCTGTTCTTGTGGAATTGGCAAAGGGATATTTGGAGGCCCATAGAAGGCTATGGTGAAAAAGGAAATATCCTCCGTTCAAAACTGGAAAGAAGCTCTCAGAGAAACTGCTCTGTGTTCTGTTAATTCATCTCTCAGAGTTACATCTTTCCTTTCAAGAAGCCTTTCGCTAAGGCTGTTCTTGTGGAATTGGCAAAGGGATATGTGGAAGCCCATAGAGGGCTATGGTGAAAAAGGAAATATCTTCCGTTCAAAACTGGAAAGAAGCTTTCTGAGAAACTGCTCTGTGTTCTGTTAATTCATCTCACAGAGTTACATCTTTCCCTTCAAGAAGCCTTTCGCTAAGGCTGTTCTTGTGGAATTGGCAAAGGGATATTTGTAGGCCCTTAGAGGGCTATGGTGAAAAAGGAAATATCTTCCGTTCAAAACTGGAAAGAAGCTTTCAGAGAAACTGCTCTGTGTTATGTTAATTCATCTCACAGAGTTACATCTTTCCCTTCAAGAAGCCTTTCGCTAAGGCTGTTCTTGTGGAATTGGCAAAGGGATATTTGGAAGCCCATAGAGGGCTATGGTGAAAAAGGAAATATCTTCCCTTCAAAACTGGAAAGAAGCTTTCTGAGAAACCGCTCTGTGTTCTGTTAATTCATCTCACAGAGTTACATCTTTCACTTCAAGAAGCCTTTCGCTAAGGCTGTTCTTGTGGAATTGACAAAGGGATATTTGGAAGCCCATAGAGGGCTATGGTGAAAAAGGAAATATCTTCCGTTCAAAACTGGAAAGAAGCTTTCTGAGAAACTGCTCTGTGTTCTGTTAATTCATCTCACAGAGTTACATCTTTCCCTTCAAGAAGCCTTTCGCTAAGGCTGTTCTTGTGGAATTGGCAAAGGGATATTTGGAAGCCCATAGAGGGCTATGGTGAAAAAGGAAATATCTTCCGTTCAAAACTGGAAAGAAGCTTTCTGAGAAACCGCTCTGAGTTCTGTTAATTCGTCTCACAGAGTTACATCTTTCCCTTCAAGAAGCCTTTCGCTAAGGCTGTTCTTGTGGAATTGGCAAAGGGATATTTGGAAGCCCATAGAGGGCTATGGTGAAAAAGGAAATATCTTCCGTTCAAAACTGGAAAGAAGCTTTCTGAGAAACTGCTCTGTGTTCTGTTAATTCATCTCACAGAGTTACATCTTTCCCTTCAAGAAGCCTTTCGCTAAGGCTGTTCTTGTGGAATTGGCAAAGGGATATTTGGAAGCCCATAGAGGGCTATGGTGAAAATGGAAATATCTTCCGTTCAAAACTGGAAAGAAGCTTTCTGAGAAACTGCTCTGTGTTCTGTTAATCCATCTCACAGAGTTACATCTTTCCCTTCAAGAAGCCTTTCGCTAAGGCTGTTCTTGTGGAATTGGCAAAGGGATATTTGGAGGCCCATAGAGGGCTATGGTGAAAAAGTAAACATCTTCCGTTCAAAACTGGAAAGAAGCTTTCAGAGAAACTGCTCTGTGTTCTGTTAATTCATCTCACAGAGTTACATCTTTCCCTTCAAGAAGCCTTTGGCTAAGGCTGTTCTTGTGGAATTGGCAAAGGGATATTTGGAAGCCCATAGAGGGCTATGGTGAAAAAGGAAATATCTTCCGTTCAAAACTGGAAAGAAGCTTTCTGAGAAACTGCTCTGTGTTCTGTTAATTCGTCTCACAGAGTTACATCTTTCCCTTCAAGAAGCCTTTCGCAAAGGCTGTTCTTGTGGAATTGGCAAAGGGATATTTGGAAGCCCATAGAGGGCTATGGTGAAAAAGGAAATATCTTCCATTCAAAACTGGAAAGAAGCTTTCTGAGAAACCGCTCTGTGTTCTGTTAATTCATCTCACAGAGTTACATCTTTCCCTTCAAGAAGCCTTTCGCTAAGGCTGTTCTTGTGGAATTGACAAAGGGATATTTGGAAGCCCATAGAGGGCTATGGTGAAAAAGGAAATATCTTCCGTTCAAAACTGGAAAGAAGCTTTCTGAGAAACTGCTCTGTGTTCTGTTAATTCATCTCACAGAGTTACATCTTTCCCTTCAAGAAGCCTTTCGCTAAGGCTGTTCTTGTGGAATTGGCAAAGGGATATTTGGAAGCCCATAGAGGGCTATGGTGAAAAAGGAAATATCTTCCGTTCAAAACTGGAAAGAAGCTTTCTGAGAAACCGCTCTGTGTTCTGTTAATTCGTCTCACAGAGTTACATCTTTCCCTTCAAGAAGCCTTTCGCTAAGGCTGTTCTTGTGGAATTGGCAAAGGGATATTTGGAAGCCCATAGAGGGCTATGGTGAAAAAGGAAATATCTAACGTTCAAAACTCGAAAGAAGCTTTCTGAGAAAGTGCTCTGTGTTCTGTTAATTCATCTCACAGAGTTACATCTTTCCCTTCAAGAAGCCTTTCGCTAAGGCTGTTCTTGTGGAATTGGCAAAGGGATATTTGGAAGCCCATAGAGGGCTATGGTGACAATGGAAATATCTTCCGTTCAAAACTGGAAAGAAGCTTTCTGAGAAACTGCTCTGTGTTCTGTTAATCCATCTCACAGAGTTACATCTTTCCCTTCAAGAAGCCTTTCGCTAAGGCTGTTCTTGTGGAATTGGCAAAGGGATATTTGGAGGCCCATAGATTGCTATGGTGAAAAAGGAAATATCTTCCGTTCAAAACTGGAAAGAAGCTTTCAGAGAAACTGCTCTGTGTTCTGTTAATTCATCTCACAGAGTTACATCTTTCCCTTCAAGAAGCCTTTCGCTAAGGCTGTTCTTGTGGAATTGGCTAAGGGATATTTGGAAGCCCATAGAGGGCTATGGTGAAAAAGGAAATATCTTCCGTTCAAAACTGGAAAGAAGCTTTCTGAGAAACTGCTCTGTGTTCTGTTAATTCGTCTCACAGAGTTACATCTTTCCCTTCAAGAAGCCTTTCGCAAAGGCTGTTCTTGTGGAATTGGCAAAGGGATATTTGGAAGCCCATAGAGGGCTATGGTGAAAAAGGAAATATCTTCCCTTCAAAACTGGAAAGAAGCTTTCTGAGAAACCGCTCTGTGTTCTGTTAATTCTTCTCACAGAGTTACATCTTTCCCTTCAAGAAGCCTTTCGCTAAGGCTGTTCTTGTGGAATTGGCAAAGGGATATTTGGAAGCCCATAGAGGGCTATGGTGAAAAAGGAAATATCTTCCGTTCAAAACTGGAAAGAAGCTATCAGAAAAACTGCTCTGTGTTCTGTTAATTCATCTCACAGAGTTACATCTTTCCCTTCAAGAAGCCTTTCGCTAAGGCTGATCTTGTGGAATTGGCAAAGGGATATTTGGAAGCCCATAGAGGGCTATGGTGAAAAAGGAAATATCTTCCGTTCAAAACTGGAAAGAAGCTTTCTGAGAAACTGCTCTGTGTTCTGTTAATTCATCTCACAGAGTTACATCTATCCCTTCAAGAAGCCTTTCGCTAAGGCTGTTCTTGTGGAATTGGAAAAGGGATATTTGGAGGCCCATAGAGGGCTATTTAGAAAAAGGAAATATCTTCCGTTCAAAACTGGAAAGAAGCTCTCAGAGAAACTGCTCTGTGTTCTGTTAATTCATCTCAAAGAGTTACATCTTTCCCTTCAAGAAGCCTTTCGCTAAGGCTGTTCTTGTGGAATTGGCAAAGGGATATTTGGAGGCCCATAGAGGGCTATGGTCAAAAAGGAAATATGTTCCGTTCAAAAGTGGAAAGAAGCTTTCTGAGAAACTGCTCTGTGTTCTGTTAGTTCATCTCACAGAGTTACATCTTTCCCTTCAAGAAGCCTTTCGCTAAGGCTGTTCTTGTGGAATTGGCAAAGGGATATTTGGAAGCCCATAGAGGGCTATGGTGAAAAAGGAAATATCTTCCGTTCAAAACTGGAAAGAAGCTTTCTGAGAAACTGCTCTGTGTTCTGTTAATTCATCTCACAGAGTTACATCTTTCCCTTCAAGAAACCTTTCGCTAAGGCTGTTCTTGTGGAATTGGCAAAGGGATATTTGGAAGCCCATAGAGGGCTATGGTGAAAAAGGAAATATCTTCCATGCAAAACTGGAAAGAAGCTTTCTGAGAAACCGCTCTGTGTTCTGTTAATTCGTCTCACAGAGTTACATCTTTCCCTTCAAGAAGCCTTTCGCTAAGGCTGTTCTTGTGGAATTGGCAAAGGGATATTTGGAAGCCCATAGAGGGCTATGGTGAAAAAGGAAATATCTTCCGTTCAAAACTGGAAAGAAGCTTTCTGAGAAACTGCTCTGTGTTCTGTTAATTCATCTCACAGAGTTACATCTTTCCCTTCAAGAAGCCTTTCGCTAAGGCTGTTCTTGTGGAATTGGCAAAGGGATATTTGGAAGCCCATAGAGGGCTATGGTGAAAATGGAAATATCTTCCGTTCAAAACTGGAAAGAAGCTTTCTGAGAAACTGCTCTGTGTTCTGTTAATCCATCTCACAGAGTTACATCTTTCCCTTCAAGAAGCCTTTCGCTAAGGCTGTTCTTGTGGAATTGGCAAAGGGATATTTGGAGGCCCATAGAGGGCTATGGTGAAAAAGTAAACATCTTCCGTTCAAAACTGGAAAGAAGCTTTCAGAGAAACTGCTCTGTGTTCTGTTAATTCATCTCACAGAGTTACATCTTTCCCTTCAAGAAGCCTTTCGCTAAGGCTGTTCTTGTGGAATTGGCAAAGGGATATTTGGAAGCCCATAGAGGGCTATGGTGAAAAAGGAAATATCTTCCGTTCAAAACTGGAAAGAAGCTTTCTGAGAAACTGCTCTGTGTTCTGTTAATTCGTCTCACAGAGTTACATCTTTCCCTTCAAGAAGCCTTTCGCAAAGGCTGTTCTTGTGGAATTGGCAAAGGGATATTTGGAAGCCCATAGAGGGCTATGGTGAAAAAGGAAATATCTTCCATTCAAAACTGGAAAGAAGCTTTCTGAGAAACCGCTCTGTGTTCTGTTAATTCATCTCACAGAGTTACATCTTTCCCTTCAAGAAGCCTTTCGCTAAGGCTGTTCTTGTGGAATTGACAAAGGGATATTTGGAAGCCCATAGAGGGCTATGGTGAAAAAGGAAATATCTTCCGTTCAAAACTGGAAAGAAGCTTTCTGAGAAACTGCTCTGTGTTCTGTTAATTCATCTCACAGAGTTACATCTTTCCCTTCAAGAAGCCTTTCGCTAAGGCTGTTCTTGTGGAATTGGCAAAGGGATATTTGGAAGCCCATAGAGGGCTATGGTGAAAAAGGAAATATCTTCCGTTCAAAACTGGAAAGAAGCTTTCTGAGAAACCGCTCTGTGTTCTGTTAATTCGTCTCACAGAGTTACATCTTTCCCTTCAAGAAGCCTTTCGCTAAGGCTGTTCTTGTGGAATTGGCAAAGGGATATTTGGAAGCCCATAGAGGGCTATGGTGAAAAAGGAAATATCTTCCGTTCAAAACTCGAAAGAAGCTTTCTGAGAAAGTGCTCTGTGTTCTGTTAATTCATCTCACAGAGTTACATCTTTCCCTTCAAGAAGCCTTTCGCTAAGGCTGTTCTTGTGGAATTGGCAAAGGGATATTTGGAAGCCCATAGAGGGCTATGGTGAAAATGGAAATATCTTCCGTTCAAAACTGGAAAGAAGCTTTCTGAGAAACTGCTCTGTGTTCTGTTAATTCATCTCACAGAGTTACATCTTTCCCTTCAAGAAGCCTTTCGCTAAGGCTGTTCTTGTGGAATTGGCAAAGGGATATTTGGAAGCCCATAGAGGGCTATGGTGAAAATGGAAATATCTTCCGTTCAAAACTGGAAAGAAGCTTTCTGAGAAACTGCTCTGTGTTCTGTTAATCCATCTCACAGAGTTACATCTTTCCCTTCAAGAAGCCTTTCGCTAAGGCTGTTCTTGTGGAATTGGCAAAGGGATATTTGGAGGCCAATTAGTTGCTATGGTGAAAAAGGAAATATCTTCCGTTCAAAACTGGAAAGAAGCTTTCAGAGAAACTGCTCTGTGTTCTGTTAATTAATCTCACAGAGTTACATCTTTCCCTTCAAGAAGCCTTTCGCTAAGCCTGTTCTTGTGGAATTGGCAAAGGGATATTTGGAAGCCCATAGAGGGCTATGGTGAAAAAGGAAATATCTTCCGTTCAAAACTGGAAAGAAGCTTTCAGAGAAACCGCTCTGTGTTCTGTTAATTCGTCTCACAGAGTTACATCTTTCCCTTCAAGAAGCCTTTCGCTAAGGCTGTTCTTGTGGAATTGGCAAAGGGATATTTGGAAGCCCATAGAGGGCTATGGTGAAAATGGAAATATCTTCCGTTCAAAACTGGAAAGAAGCTTTCTGAGAAACTGCTCTGTGTTCTGTTAATTCATCTCACAGAGTTACATCTTTCCCTTCAAGAAGCCTTTCGCTAAGGCTGTTCTTGTGGAATTGGCAAAAGGATATTTGGAGGCCCATAGAGGGCTATGGTGAAAAAGGAAATATCTTCCGTTCAAAACTGGAAAGAAGCTTTCTGAGAAACTGCTGTGTGTTCTGTTAATTCATCTCACAGAGTTACATCTTTCCCTTCAAGAAACCTTTCGCTAAGGCTGTTCTTGTGGAATTGGCAAAGGGATATTTGGAAGCCCATAGAGGGCTATGGTGAAAAAGGAAATATCTTCCATTCAAAACTGGAAAGAACCTTTCTGAGAATCTGCTCTGTGTTCTGTTAATTCATCTCACAGAGTTACATCTTTCCCTTCAAGAAGCCTTTCGCTAAGGCTGTTCTTGTGGAATTGGCAAAGGGATATTTGGAAGCCCATAGAGGGCTATGGTGAAAAAGGAAATATCCTCCGTTCAAAACTGGAAAGAAGCTCTCAGAGAAACTGCTCTGTGTTCTGTTAATTCATCTCACAGAGTTACATCTTTCCTTTCAAGAAGCCTTTCGCTAAGGCTGTTCTTGTGGAATTGGCAAAGGGATATGTGGAAGCCCATAGAGGGCTATGGTGAAAAAGGAAATATCTTCCGTTCAAAACTGGAAAGAAGCTTTCTGAGAAACTGCTCTGTGTTCTGTTAATTCATCTCACAGAGTTACATCTTTCCCTTCAAGAAGCCTTTCGCTAAGGCTGTTCTTGTGGAATTGGCAAAGGGATATTTGGAAGCCCATAGATGGCTATGGTGAAAAAGGAAATATCTTCCGTTCAAAACTGGAAAGAAGCTTTCTGAGAAACTGCTCTGTGTTCCGTTAATTCATCTCACAGAGTTACATCTTTCCCTTCAAGAAGCCTTTCGCTAAGGCTGTTCTTGTGGATTTGGCAAAGGGATATTTGGAAGCCCATAGAGGGCTATGGTGAAAAAGGAAATATCTTCCGTTCAAAACTGGAAAGAAGCTTTCTGAGAAACTACCCTGTGTTCTGTTAATTCATCTCACAGAGTTACATCTTTCCCTTCAAGAAGCCTTTCGCTAAGGCTGTTCTTGTGGAATTGGCAAAGGGATATTTGGAAGCCCATAGAGGGCTATGGTGAAAAAGGAAATATCTTCCGTTCAAAACTGGAAAGAAGCTTTCTGAGAAACTGCTCTGTGTTCTGTTAATTCATCTCACAGAGTTACATCTTTCCCTTCAAGAAGCCTTTCGCTAAGGCTGTTCTTGTGGAATTGGCAAAGGGATATTTGGAAGCCCATAGAGGGCTATGGTGAAAATGGAAATATCTTCCCTTCAAAACTGGAAAGAAGCTTTCTGAGAAACTGCTCTGTGTTCTGTTAATCCATCTCACAGAGTTACATCTTTCCCTTCAAGAAGCCTTTCGCTAAGGCTGTTCTTGTGGAATTTTCAAAGGGATATTTGGAGGCCCATAGATTGCTATGGTGAAAAAGGAAATATCTTCCGTTCAAACCTGGAAAGAAGCTTTCAGAGAAACTGCTCTGTGTTCTGTTAATTCATCTCACAGAGTTACATCTTTCCCTTCAAGAAGCCTTTCGCTAAGGCTGTTCTTGTGGAATTGGCAAAGGGATATTTGGAAGCCCATAGAGGGCTATGGTGAAAAAGGAAATATCTTCCGTTCAAAACTGGAAAGAAGCTTTCTGAGAAACCGCTCTGTGTTCTGTTAATTCGTCTCACAGAGTTACATCTTTCCCTTCAAGAAGCCTTTCGCTAAGGCTGTTCTTGTGGAATTGGCAAAGGGATATTTGGAAGCCCATAGAGGGCTATGGTGAGAATGGAAATATCTTCCGTTCAAAACTGGAAAGAAGCTTTCTGAGAAACTGCTCTGTGTTCTATTAATTCATCTCACAGAGTTACATCTTTCGCTTCAAGAAGCCTTTCGCTAAGGCTGTTCTTGTGGAATTGGAAAAGGGATATTTGGAGGCCCATAGAGGGCTACGGAGAAAAAGGAAATATCTTCCGTTCAAAACTGGAAAGAAGCTTTCTGAGAAACTGCTCTGTGTTCTGTTAATTCATCTCACAGAGTTACATCTTTCCCTTCAAGAAGCCTTTCGCTAAGGCTGTTCTTGTGGAATTGGCAAAGGGATATTTGGAGGCCCATAGATTGCTATGGTCAAAAAGGAAATATCTTCCGTTCAAAAGTGGAAAGAAGCTTTCTGAGAAACTGCTCTGTGTTCTGTTAGTTCATCTCACAGAGTTACATCTTTCCCTTCAAGAAGCCTTTCGCTAAGGCTGTTCTTGTGGAATTGGCAAAGGGATATTTGGAAGCCCATAGAGGGCTATGGTGAAAAAGGAAATATCTTCCCTTCAAAACTAGAAAGAAGCTTTCTGAGAAACCGCTCTGTGTTCTGTTAATTCATCTCACAGAGTTACATCTTTCCCTTCAAGAAGCCTTTCGCTAAGGCTGTTCTTGTAGAATTGACAAAGGGATATTTGGAAGCCCATAGAGGGCTATGGTGAAAAAGGAAATATCTTCCGTTCAAAACTGGAAAGAAGCTTTCTGAGAAACCGCTCTGTGTTCTGTTAATTCGTCTCACAGAGTTACATCTTTCCCTTCAAGAAGCCTTTCGCTAAGGCTGTTCTTGTGGAATTGGCAAAGGGATATTTGGAAGCCCATAGAGGGCTATGGTGAAAAAGGAAATATCTTCCGTTCAAAACTGGAAAGAAGCTTTCTGAGAAACTGCTCTGTGTTCTGTTAATTCGTCTCACAGAGTTACATCTTTCCCTTCAAGAAGCCTTTCGCTAAGGCTGTTCTTGTGGAATTGGCAAAGGGATATTTGGAAGCCCATAGAGGGCTATGGTGAAAAAGGAAATATCTTCCGTTCAAAACTGGAAAGAAGCTTTCTGAGAAACTGCTCTGTGTTCTGTTAATTCATCTCACAGAGTTACATCTTTCCCTTCAAGAAGCCTTTCGCTAAGGCTGTTCTTGTGGAATTGGCAAAGGGATATTTGGAAGCCCATAGAGGGCTATGGTGAAAAAGGAAATATCTTCCGTTCAAAACTGGAAAGAAGCTTTCTGAGAAACTGCTCTGTGTTCTGTTAATTCATCTCACAGAGTTACATCTTTCCCTTCAAGAAGCCTTTCGCTAAGGCTGTTCTTGTGGAATTGGCAAAGGGATATTTGGAAGCCCATAGAGGGCTATGGTGAAAATGGAAATATCTTCCGTTCAAAACTGGAAAGAAGCTTTCTGAGAAACTGCTCTGTGTTCTGTTAATCCATCTCACAGAGTTACATCTTTCCCTTCAAGAAGCCTTTCGCTAAGGCTGTTCTTGTGGAATTGGCAAAGGGATATTTGGAGGCCAATAGATTGCTATGGTGAAAAAGGAAATATCTTCCGTTCAAAACTGGAAAGAAGCTTTCAGAGAAACTGCTCTGTGTTCTGTTAATTCATCTCACAGAGTTACATCTTTCCCTTCAAGAAGCCTTTCGCTAAGCCTGTTCTTGTGGAATTGGCAAAGGGATATTTGGAAGCCCATAGAGGGCTATGGTGAAAAAGGAAATATCTTCCGTTCAAAACTGGAAAGAAGCTTTCAGAGAAACCGCTCTGTGTTCTGTTAATTCGTCTCACAGAGTTACATCTTTCCCTTCAAGAAGCCTTTCGCTAAGGCTGTTCTTGTGGAATTGGCAAAGGGATATTTGGAAGCCCATAGAGGGCTATGGTGAAAATGGAAATATCTTCCGTTCAAAACTGGAAAGAAGCTTTCTGAGAAACTGCTCTGTGTTCTGTTAATTCATCTCACAGAGTTACATCTTTCCCTTCAAGAAGCCTTTCGCTAAGGCTGTTCTTGTGGAATTGGCAAAAGGATATTTGGAAGCCCATAGAGGGCTATGGTGAAAAAGGAAATATCTTCCGTTCAAAACTGGAAAGAAGCTTTCTGAGAAACTGCTGTGTGTTCTGTTAATTCATCTCACAGAGTTACATCTTTCCCTTCAAGAAACCTTTCGCTAAGGCTGTTCTTGTGGAATTGGCAAAGGGATATTTGGAAGCCCATAGAGGGCTATGGTGAAAAAGGAAATATCTTCCATTCAAAACTGGAAAGAACCTTTCTGAGAATCTGCTCTGTGTTCTGTTAATTCATCTCACAGAGTTACATCTTTCCCTTCAAGAAGCCTTTCGCTAAGGCTGTTCTTGTGGAATTGGCAAAGGGATATTTGGAAGCCCATAGAGGGCTATGGTGAAAAAGGAAATATCCTCCGTTCAAAACTGGAAAGAAGCTCTCAGAGAAACTGCTCTGTGTTCTGTTAATTCATCTCACAGAGTTACATCTTTCCTTTCAAGAAGCCTTTCGCTAAGGCTGTTCTTGTGGAATTGGCAAAGGGATATGTGGAAGCCCATAGAGGGCTATGGTGAAAAAGGAAATATCTTCCGTTCAAAACTGGAAAGAAGCTTTCTGAGAAACTGCTCTGTGTTCTGTTAATTCATCTCACAGAGTTACATCTTTCCCTTCAAGAAGCCTTTCGCTAAGGCTGTTCTTGTGGAATTGGCAAAGGGATATTTGGAAGCCCATAGATGGCTATGGTGAAAAAGGAAATATCTTCCGTTCAAAACTGGAAAGAAGCTTTCTGAGAAACTGCTCTGTGTTCCGTTAATTCATCTCACAGAGTTACATCTTTCCCTTCAAGAAGCCTTTCGCTAAGGCTGTTCTTGTGGATTTGGCAAAGGGATATTTGGAAGCCCATAGAGGGCTATGGTGAAAAAGGAAATATCTTCCGTTCAAAACTGGAAAGAAGCTTTCTGAGAAACTACTCTGTGTTCTGTTAATTCATCTCACAGAGTTACATCTTTCCCTTCAAGAAGCCTTTCGCTAAGGCTGTTCTTGTGGAATTGGCAAAGGGATATTTGGAAGCCCATAGAGGGCTATGGTGAAAAAGGAAATATCTTCCGTTCAAAACTGGAAAGAAGCTTTCTGAGAAACTGCTCTGTGTTCTGTTAATTCATCTCACAGAGTTACATCTTTCGCTTCAAGAAGCCTTTCGCTAAGGCTGTTCTTGTGGAATTGGCAAAGGGATATTTGTAGGCCCTTAGAGGGCTATGGTGAAAAAGGAAATATCTTCCGTTCAAAACTGGAAAGAAGCTTTCAGAGAAACTGCTCTGTGTTCTGTTAGTTCATCTCAGAGAGTTACATCTTTCCCTTGAAGAAGCCTTTCGCTAAGGCTGTTCTTGTGGAATTGGCAAAGGGATATTTGGAAGCCCATAGAGGGCTATGGTGAAAAAGGAAATATCTTCAGTTCAAAACTGGAAAGAAGCTTTCTGAGAAACTGCTCTGTGGTCTGTTAATTCATCTCACAGAGTTACATCTTTCCCTTCAAGAAACCTTTCGCTAAGGCTGTTCTTGTGGAATTGGCAAAGGGATATTTGGAAGCCCATAGAGGGCTACGGTGAAAAAGGAAATATCTTCCGTTCAAAACTGGAAAGAAGCTTTCTGAGAAACTGCTCTGTGTTCTGTTAATTCATCTCACAGAGTTACATCTTTCCCTTCAAGAAGCCTTTCGCTAAGGCTGTTCTTGTGGAATTGGCAAAGGGATATTTGGAGGCCCATAGAGGGCTATGGTGAAAAAGGAAATATCTTCCGTTCAAAAGTGGAAAGAAGCTTTCTGAGAAACTGCTCTGTGTTCTGTTAGTTCATCTCACAGAGTTACATCTTTCCCTTCAAGAAGCCTTTCGCTAAGGCTGTTCTTGTGGAATTGGCAAAGGGATATGTGGAAGCCCATAGAGGGCTATGGTGAAAAAGGAAATATCTTCCGTTCAAAACTGGAAAGAAGCTTTCTGAGAAACTGCTCTGTGTTCTGTTAATTCATCTCACAGAGTTACATCTTTCCCTTCAAGAAGCCTTTCGCTAAGGCTGTTCTTGTGGAATTGGCAAAGGGATATTTGGAAGCCCATAGAGGGCTATGGTGAAAAAGGAAATATCTTCCGTTCAAAACTGGAAAGAAGCTTTCTGAGAAACTGCTCTGTGTTCTGTTAATTCATCTCACAGAGTTACATCTTTCCCTTCAAGAAGCCTTTCGCTAAGGCTGTTCTTGTGGAATTGGCAAAGGGATATTTGGAAGCCCATAGAGGGCTATGGTGAAAAAGGAAATATCTTCCGTTCAAAACTGGAAAGAAGCTTTCTGAGAAACTGCTCTGTGTTCTGTTAATTCATCTCACAGAGTTACATCTTTCCCTTCAAGAAGCCTTTCGCTAAGGCTGTTCTTGTGGAATTGGCAAAGGGATATTTGGAAGCCCATAGAGGGCTATGGTGAAAATGGAAATATCTTCCGTTCAAAACTGGAAAGAAGCTTTCTGAGAAACTGCTCTGTGTTCTGTTAATCCATCTCACAGAGTTACATCTTTCCCTTCAAGAAGCCTTTCGCTAAGGCTGTTCTTGTGGAATTGGCAAAGGGATATTTGGAGGCCAATAGATTGCTATGGTGAAAAAGGAAATATCTTCCGTTCAAAACTGGAAAGAAGCTTTCAGAGAAACTGCTCTGTGTTCTGTTAATTCATCTCACAGAGTTACATCTTTCCCTTCAAGAAGCCTTTCGCTAAGCCTGTTCTTGTGGAATTGGCAAAGGGATATTTGGAAGCCCATAGAGGGCTATGGTGAAAAAGGAAATATCTTCCGTTCAAAACTGGAAAGAAGCTTTCAGAGAAACCGCTCTGTGTTCTGTTAATTCGTCTCACAGAGTTACATCTTTCCCTTCAAGAAGCCTTTCGCTAAGGCTGTTCTTGTGGAATTGGCAAAGGGATATTTGGAAGCCCATAGAGGGCTATGGTGAAAATGGAAATATCTTCCGTTCAAAACTGGAAAGAAGCTTTCTGAGAAACTGCTCTGTGTTCTGTTAATTCATCTCACAGAGTTACATCTTTCCCTTCAAGAAGCCTTTCGCTAAGGCTGTTCTTGTGGAATTGGCAAAAGGATATTTGGAAGCCCATAGAGGGCTATGGTGAAAAAGGAAATATCTTCCGTTCAAAACTGGAAAGAAGCTTTCTGAGAAACTGCTGTGTGTTCTGTTAATTCATCTCACAGAGTTACATCTTTCCCTTCAAGAAACCTTTCGCTAAGGCTGTTCTTGTGGAATTGGCAAAGGGATATTTGGAAGCCCATAGAGGGCTATGGTGAAAAAGGAAATATCTTCCATTCAAAACTGGAAAGAACCTTTCTGAGAATCTGCTCTGTGTTCTGTTAATTCATCTCACAGAGTTACATCTTTCCCTTCAAGAAGCCTTTCGCTAAGGCTGTTCTTGTGGAATTGGCAAAGGGATATTTGGAAGCCCATAGAGGGCTATGGTGAAAAAGGAAATATCCTCCGTTCAAAACTGGAAAGAAGCTCTCAGAGAAACTGCTCTGTGTTCTGTTAATTCATCTCACAGAGTTACATCTTTCCTTTCAAGAAGCCTTTCGCTAAGGCTGTTCTTGTGGAATTGGCAAAGGGATATGTGGAAGCCCATAGAGGGCTATGGTGAAAAAGGAAATATCTTCCGTTCAAAACTGGAAAGAAGCTTTCTGAGAAACTGCTCTGTGTTCTGTTAATTCATCTCACAGAGTTACATCTTTCCCTTCAAGAAGCCTTTCGCTAAGGCTGTTCTTGTGGAATTGGCAAAGGGATATTTGGAAGCCCATAGATGGCTATGGTGAAAAAGGAAATATCTTCCGTTCAAAACTGGAAAGAAGCTTTCTGAGAAACTGCTCTGTGTTCCGTTAATTCATCTCACAGAGTTACATCTTTCCCTTCAAGAAGCCTTTCGCTAAGGCTGTTCTTGTGGATTTGGCAAAGGGATATTTGGAAGCCCATAGAGGGCTATGGTGAAAAAGGAAATATCTTCCGTTCAAAACTGGAAAGAAGCTTTCTGAGAAACTACTCTGTGTTCTGTTAATTCATCTCACAGAGTTACATCTTTCCCTTCAAGAAGCCTTTCGCTAAGGCTGTTCTTGTGGAATTGGCAAAGGGATATTTGGAAGCCCATAGAGGGCTATGGTGAAAAAGGAAATATCTTCCGTTCAAAACTGGAAAGAAGCTTTCTGAGAAACTGCTCTGTGTTCTGTTAATTCATCTCACAGAGTTACATCTTTCGCTTCAAGAAGCCTTTCGCTAAGGCTGTTCTTGTGGAATTGGCAAAGGGATATTTGTAGGCCCTTAGAGGGTTATGGTGAAAAAGGAAATATCTTCCGTTCAAAACTGGAAAGAAGCTTTCAGAGAAACTGCTCTGTGTTCTGTTAGTTCATCTCAGAGAGTTACATCTTTCCCTTGAAGAAGCCTTTCGCTAAGGCTGTTCTTGTGGAATTGGCAAAGGGATATTTGGAAGCCCATAGAGGGCTATGGTGAAAAAGGAAATATCTTCAGTTCAAAACTGGAAAGAAGCTTTCTGAGAAACTGCTCTGTGGTCTGTTAATTCATCTCACAGAGTTACATCTTTCCCTTCAAGAAACCTTTCGCTAAGGCTGTTCTTGTGGAATTGGCAAAGGGATATTTGGAAGCCCATAGAGGGCTACGGTGAAAAAGGAAATATCTTCCGTTCAAAACTGGAAAGAAGCTTTCTGAGAAACTGCTCTGTGTTCTGTTAATTCATCTCACAGAGTTACATCTTTCCCTTCAAGAAGCCTTTCGCTAAGGCTGTTCTTGTGGAATTGGCAAAGGGATATTTGGAGGCCCATAGAGGGCTATGGTGAAAAAGGAAATATCTTCCGTTCAAAAGTGGAAAGAAGCTTTCTGAGAAACTGCTCTGTGTTCTGTTAGTTCATCTCACAGAGTTACATCTTTCCCTTCAAGAAGCCTTTCGCTAAGGCTGTTCTTGTGGAATTGGCAAAGGGATATGTGGAAGCCCATAGAGGGCTATGGTGAAAAAGGAAATATCTTCCGTTCAAAACTGGAAAGAAGCTTTCTGAGAAACTGCTCTGTGTTCTGTTAATTCATCTCACAGAGTTACATCTTTCCCTTCAAGAAGCCTTTCGCTAAGGCTGTTCTTGTGGAATTGGCAAAGGGATATTTGGAAGCCCATAGAGGGCTATGGTGAAAAAGGAAATATCTTCCGTTCAAAACTGGAAAGAAGCTTTCTGAGAAACTGCTCTGTGTTCTGTTAATTCATCTCACAGAGTTACATCTTTCCCTTCAAGAAGCCTTTCGCTAAGGCTGTTCTTGTGGAATTGGCAAAGGGATATTTCGAAGCCCATAGAGGGCTATGGTGAAAATGGAAATATCTTCCGTTCGAAACTGGAAAGAAGCTTTCTGAGAAACTGCTCTGTGTTCTGTTAATTCATCTCACAGAGTTACATATTTCCCTTCAAGAAGCCTTTCGCTAAGGCTGTTCTTGTGGAATTGTCAAAGGGATATTTGGAGGCCCATAGAGGGCTATGGTGAAAAAGTAAACATCTTCCGTTCAAAACTGGAAAGAAGCTTTCAGAGAAACTGCTCTGTGTTATGTTAATTCATCTCACAGAGATACATCTTTCCCTTCAAGAAGCCTTTCGCTAAGGCTGTTCTTGTGGAATTGGCAAAGGGATATTTGGAAGCCCATAGAGGGCTATGGTGAAAAAGGAAATATCTTCCGTTCAAAACTGGAAAAAAGCTTTCTGAGAAACTGCTCTGTGTTCTGTTAATTCATCTCACAGAGTTACATCTTTCCCTTCAAGAAGCCTTTCGCTAAGGCTGTTCTTGTGGAATTGGCAAAGGGATATTTGGAAGCCCATAGAGGGCTATGGTGAAAATGGAAATATCTTCCGTTCAAAACTGGAAAGAAGCTTTCTGAGAAACTGCTCTGTGTTCTGTTAATCCATCTCACAGTGTTACATCTTTCCCTTCAAGAAGCCTTTCGCTAAGGCTGTTCTTGTGGAATTGGCAAAGGGATATTGGGAGGCCCATAGAGGGCTATGGTGAAAAAGGAAATATCTTCCGTTCAAAACTGGAAAGAAGCTTTCAGAGAAACTGCTCTGTGTTCTGTTAATTCATCTCAGAGAGTTACATCTTTCCCTTCAAGAAGCCTTTCGCTAAGGCTGTTCTTGTGGAATTGGCAAAGGGATATTTGGAAGCCCATAGAGGGCTATGGTGAAAAAGGAAATATCTTCCGTTCAAAACTGGAAAGAAGCTTTCTGAGAAACTGCTCTGTGTTCTGTTAATTCGTCTCACAGAGTTACATCTTTCCCTTCAAGAAGCCTTTCGCAAAGGCTGTTCTTGTGGAATTGGCAAAGGGATATTTGGAAGCCCATAGATTGCTATGGTGAAAAAGGAAATATCTTCCCTTCAAAACTGGAAAGAAGCTTTCTGAGAAACCGCTCTCTGTTCTGTTAATTCATCTCACAGAGTTACATCTTTCCCTTCAAGAAGCCTTTCGCTAAGGCTGTTCTTGTGGAATTGGCAAAGGGATATTTGGAAGCCCATAGAGGGCTATGGTGAAAAAGGAAATATCTTCCGTTCAAAACTGGAAAGAAGCTATCAGAGAAACTGCTCTGTGTTCTGTTAATTCATCTCACAGAGTTACATCTTTCCCTTCAAGAAGCCTTTCGCTAAGGCTGTTCTTGTGGAATTGGTAAAGGGATATTTGGAAGCCCATAGAGGGCTATGGTGAAAAAGGAAATATCTTCCGTTCAAAACTGGAAAGAAGCTTTCTGAGAAACTGCTCTGTGTTCTGTTAATTCATCTCACAGAGTTACATCTTTCCCTTCAAGAAGCCTTTCGCTAAGGCTGTTCTTGTGGAATTGACAAAGGGATATTTGGAAGCCCATAGAGGGCTATGGTGAAAAAGGAAATATCTTCCGTTCAAAACTGGAAAGAAGCTTTCTGAGAAACTGCTCTGTGTTCTGTTAATTCATCTCAGAGAGTTACATCTTTCCCTTCAAGAAGCCTTTCGCTAAGGCTGTTCTTGTGGAATTGGCAAAGGGATATTTGGAAGCCCATAGATGGCTATGGTGAAAAAGGAAATATCTTCCGTTCAAAACTGGAAAGAAGCTTTCTGAGAAACTGCTCTGTGTTCTGTTAATTCATCTCACAGAGTTACATCTTTCCCTTCAAGAAGCCTTTCGCTAAGGCTGTTCTTGTGGAATTGGCAAAGGGATATTTGTAGGCCCTTAGAGGGCTATGGTGAAAAAGGAAATATCTTCCGTTCAAAACTGGAAAGAAGCTTTCTGAGAAACTGCTCTGTGTTCTGTTAGTTCATCTCAGAGAGTTACATCTTTCCCTTGAAGAAGCCTTTCGCTAAGGCTGTTCTTGTGGAATTGGCAAAGGGATATTTGGAAGCCCATAGAGGGCTATGGTGAAAAAGGAAATATCTTCCGTTCAAAACTGGAAAGAAGCTTTCTGAGAAACTGCTCTGTGTTCTGTTAATTCATCTCACAGAGTTACATCTTTCCCTTCAAGAAACCTTTCGCTAAGGCTGTTCTTGTGGAATTGGCAAAGGGATATTTGGAAGCCCATAGAGGGCTACGGTGAAAAAGGAAATATCTTCCGTTCAAAACTGGAAAGAAGCTTTCTGAGAAACTGCTCTGTGTTCTGTTAATTCATCTCACAGAGTTACATCTTTCCCTTCAAGAAGCCGTTCGCTAAGGCTGTTCTTGTGGAATTGGCAAAGGGATATTTGGAGGCCCATAGAGGACTATGGTGAAAAAGGAAATATCTTCCGTTCAAAAGTGGAAAGAAGCTTTCTGAGAAACTGCTCTGTGTTCTGTTAGTTCATCTCACAGAGTTACATCTTTCCCTTCAAGAAGCCTTTCGCTAAGGCTGTTCTTGTGGAATTGGCAAAGGGATATTTGGAAGCCCATAGAGGGCTATGGTGAAAAAGGAAATATCTTCCGTTCAAAACTGGAAAGAAGCTTTCTGAGAAACTGCTCTGTGTTCTGTTAATTCATCTCACAGAGTTACATGTTTCCCTTAAAGAAACCTTTCGCTAAGGCTGTTCTTGTGGAATTGGCAAAGGGATATTTGGAAGCCCATAGAGGGCTATGGTGAAAAAGGAAATATCTTCCATTCAAAAATGGAAAGAACCTTTCTGAGAAACTGCTCTGTGTTCTGTTAATTCATCTCACAGAGTTACATCTTTCCCTTCAAGAAGCCTTTCGCTAAGGCTGTTCTTGTGGAATTGGCAAAGGGATATTTGGAAGCCCATAGAGGGCTATGGTGAAAAAGGAAATATCCTCCGTTCAAAACTGGAAAGAAGCTCTCAGAGAAACTGCTCTGTGTTCTGTTAATTCATCTCACAGAGTTACATCTTTCCCTTCAAGAAGCCTTTCGCTAAGGCTGTTCTTGTGGAATTGGCAAAGGGATATGTGGAAGCCCATAGAGGGCTATGGTGAAAAAGGAAATATCTTCCGTTCAAAACTGGAAAGAAGCTTTCTGAGAAACTGCTCTGTGTTCTGTTAATTCATCTCACAGAGTTACATCTTTCCCTTCAAGAAGCCTTTCGCTAAGGCTGTTCTTGTGGAATTGGCAAAGGGATATTTGGAAGCCCATAGAGGGCTATGGTGAAAAAGGAAATATCTTCCGTTCAAAACTGGAAAGAAGCTTTCTGAGAAACTCCTCTGTGTTCTGTTAATTCATCTCACAGAGTTACATCTTTCCCTTCAAGAAGCCTTTCGCTAAGGCTGTTCTTGTGGAATTGGCAAAGGGATATTTCGAAGCCCATAGAGGGCTATGGTGAAAATGGAAATATCTTCTGTTCAAAACTGGAAAGAAGCTTTCTGAGAAACTGCTCTGTGTTCTTTTAATTCATCTCACAGAGTTACATCTTTCCCTTCAAGAAGCCTTTCGCTAAGGCTGTTCTTGTGGAATTGGCAAAGGGATATTTGGAGGCCCATAGAGGGCTATGGTGAAAATGGAAATATCTTCCGTTCGAAACTGGAAAGAAGCTTTCTGAGAAACTGCTCTGTGTTCTGTTAATTCATCTCACAGAGTTACATCTTTCCCTTCAAGAAGCCTTTCGCTAAGGCTGTTCTTGTGGAATTGGCAAAGGGATATTTGGAGGCCCATAGAGGGCTATGGTGAAAAAGTAAACATCTTCCATTCAAAACTGGAAAGAAGCTTTCAGAGAAACTGCTCTGTGTTATGTTAATTCATCTCACAGAGTTACATCTTTCCCTTCAAGAAGCCTTTCGCTAAGGCTGTTCTTGTGGAATTGGCAAAGGGATATTTGGAAGCCCATAGAGGGCTATGGTGAAAAAGGAAATATCTTCCGTTCAAAACTGGAAAGAAGCTATCAGAGAAACTGCTCTGTGTTCTGTTAATTCATCTCACAGAGTTACATCTTTCCCTTCAAGAAGCCTTTCGCTAAGGCTGTTCTTGTGGAATTGGTAAAGGGATATTTGGAAGCCCATAGAGGGCTATGGTGAAAAAGGAAATATCTTCCGTTCAAAACTGGAAAGAAGCTTTCTGAGAAACTGCTCTGTGTTCTGTTAATTCATCTCACAGAGTTACATCTTTCCCTTCAAGAAGCCTTTCGCTAAGGCTGTTCTTGTGGAATTGACAAAGGGATATTTGGAAGCCCATAGAGGGCTATGGTGAAAAAGGAAATATCTTCCGTTCAAAACTGGAAAGAAGCTTTCTGAGAAACTGCTCTGTGTTCTGTTAATTCATCTCAGAGAGTTACATCTTTCCCTTCAAGAAGCCTTTCGCTAAGGCTGTTCTTGTGGAATTGGCAAAGGGATATTTGGAAGCCCATAGATGGCTATGGTGAAAAAGGAAATATCTTCCGTTCAAAACTGGAAAGAAGCTTTCTGAGAAACTGCTCTGTGTTCTGTTAATTCATCTCACAGAGTTACATCTTTCCCTTCAAGAAGCCTTTCGCTAAGGCTGTTCTTGTGGAATTGGCAAAGGGATATTTGTAGGCCCTTAGAGGGCTATGGTGAAAAAGGAAATATCTTCCGTTCAAAACTGGAAAGAAGCTTTCTGAGAAACTGCTCTGTGTTCTGTTAGTTCATCTCAGAGAGTTACATCTTTCCCTTGAAGAAGCCTTTCGCTAAGGCTGTTCTTGTGGAATTGGCAAAGGGATATTTGGAAGCCCATAGAGGGCTATGGTGAAAAAGGAAATATCTTCCGTTCAAAACTGGAAAGAAGCTTTCTGAGAAACTGCTCTGTGTTCTGTTAATTCATCTCACAGAGTTACATCTTTCCCTTCAAGAAACCTTTCGCTAAGGCTGTTCTTGTGGAATTGGCAAAGGGATATTTGGAAGCCCATAGAGGGCTACGGTGAAAAAGGAAATATCTTCCGTTCAAAACTGGAAAGAAGCTTTCTGAGAAACTGCTCTGTGTTCTGTTAATTCATCTCACAGAGTTACATCTTTCCCTTCAAGAAGCCGTTCGCTAAGGCTGTTCTTGTGGAATTGGCAAAGGGATATTTGGAGGCCCATAGAGGACTATGGTGAAAAAGGAAATATCTTCCGTTCAAAAGTGGAAAGAAGCTTTCTGAGAAACTGCTCTGTGTTCTGTTAGTTCATCTCACAGAGTTACATCTTTCCCTTCAAGAAGCCTTTCGCTAAGGCTGTTCTTGTGGAATTGGCAAAGGGATATTTGGAAGCCCATAGAGGGCTATGGTGAAAAAGGAAATATCTTCCGTTCAAAACTGGAAAGAAGCTTTCTGAGAAACTGCTCTGTGTTCTGTTAATTCATCTCACAGAGTTACATGTTTCCCTTCAAGAAACCTTTCGCTAAGGCTGTTCTTGTGGAATTGGCAAAGGGATATTTGGAAGCCCATAGAGGGCTATGGTGAAAAAGGAAATATCTTCCATTCAAAAATGGAAAGAACCTTTCTGAGAAACTGCTCTGTGTTCTGTTAATTCATCTCACAGAGTTACATCTTTCCCTTCAAGAAGCCTTTCGCTAAGGCTGTTCTTGTGGAATTGGCAAAGGGATATTTGGAAGCCCATAGAGGGCTATGGTGAAAAAGGAAATATCCTCCGTTCAAAACTGGAAAGAAGCTCTCAGAGAAACTGCTCTGTGTTCTGTTAATTCATCTCACAGAGATACATCTTTCCCTTCAAGAAGCCTTTCGCTAAGGCTGTTCTTGTGGAATTGGCAAAGGGATATGTGGAAGCCCATAGAGGGCTATGGTGAAAAAGGAAATATCTTCCGTTCAAAACTGGAAAGAAGCTTTCTGAGAAACTGCTCTGTGTTCTGTTAATTCATCTCACAGAGTTACATCTTTCCCTTCAAGAAGCCTTTCGCTAAGGCTGTTCTTGTGGAATTGGCAAAGGGATATTTGGAAGCCCATAGAGGGCTATGGTGAAAAAGGAAATATCTTCCGTTCAAAACTGGAAAGAAGCTTTCTGAGAAACTCCTCTGTGTTCTGTTAATTCATCTCACAGAGTTACATCTTTCCCTTCAAGAAGCCTTTCGCTAAGGCTGTTCTTGTGGAATTGGCAAAGGGATATTTCGAAGCCCATAGAGGGCTATGGTGAAAATGGAAATATCTTCTGTTCAAAACTGGAAAGAAGCTTTCTGAGAAACTGCTCTGTGTTCTTTTAATTCATCTCACAGAGTTACATCTTTCCCTTCAAGAAGCCTTTCGCTAAGGCTGTTCTTGTGGAATTGGCAAAGGGATATTTGGAGGCCCATAGAGGGCTATGGTGAAAATGGAAATATCTTCCGTTCGAAACTGGAAAGAAGCTTTCTGAGAAACTGCTCTGTGTTCTGTTAATTCATCTCACAGAGTTACATCTTTCCCTTCAAGAAGCCTTTCGCTAAGGCTGTTCTTGTGGAATTGGCAAAGGGATATTTGGAGGCCCATAGAGGGCTATGGTGAAAAAGTAAACATCTTCCATTCAAAACTGGAAAGAAGCTTTCAGAGAAACTGCTCTGTGTTATGTTAATTCATCTCACAGAGTTACATCTTTCCCTTCAAGAAGCCTTTCGCTAAGGCTGTTCTTGTGGAATTGGCAAAGGGATATTTGGAAGCCCATAGAGGGCTGTGGTGAAAAAGGAAATATCTTCCGTTCAAAACTGGAAAAAAGCTTTCTGAGAAACTGCTCTGTGTTCTGTTAATTCATCTCACAGAGTTACATCTTTCCCTTCAAGAATCCTTTCGCTAAGGCTGTTCTTGTGGAATTGGCAAAGGGATATTTGGAAGCCCATAGAGGGCTATGGTGAAAATGGAAATATCTTCCGTTCAAAACTGGAAAGAAGCTTTCTGAGAAACTGCTCTGTGTTCTGTTAATCCATCTCACAGAGTTACATCTTTCCCTTCAAGAAGCCTTTCGCTAAGGCTGTTCTTGTGGAAATGGCAAAGGGATATTTGGAGGCCCATAGAGGGCTATGGTGAAAAAGGAAATATCTTCCGTTCAAAACTGGAAAGAAGCTTTCAGAGAAACTGCTCTGTGTTCTGTTAATTCATCTCAGAGAGTTACATCTTTCCCTTCAAGAAGCCTTTCGCTAAGGCTGTTCTTGTGGAATTGGCAAAGGGATATTTGGAAGCCCATAGAGGGCTATGGTGAAAAAGGAAATATCTTCCGTTCAAAACTGGAAAGAAGCTTTCTGAGAAACTGCTCTGTGTTCTGTTAATTCGTCTCACAGAGTTACATCTTTCCCTTCAAGAAGCCTTTCGCAAAGGCTGTTCTTGTGGAATTGGCAAAGGGATATTTGGAAGCCCATAGATTGCTATGGTGAAAAAGGAAATATCTTCCGTTCAAAACTGGAAAGAAGCTTTCTGAGAAACCGCTCTGTGTTCTGTTAATTCATCTCACAGAGTTACATCTTTCCCTTCAAGAAGCCTTTCGCTAAGGCTGTTCTTGTGGAATTGGCAAAGGGATATTTGGAAGCCCATAGAGGGCTATGGTGAAAAAGGAAATATCTTCCGTTCAAAACTGGAAAGAAGCTATCAGAGAAACTGCTCTGTGTTCTGTTAATTCATCTCACAGAGTTACATCTTTCCCTTCAAGAAGCCTTTCGCTAAGGCTGTTCTTGTGGAATTGGTAAAGGGATATTTGGAAGCCCATAGAGGGCTATGGTGAAAAAGGAAATATCTTCCGTTCAAAACTGGAAAGAAGCTTTCTGAGAAACTGCTCTGTGTTCTGTTAATTCATCTCACAGAGTTACATCTTTCCCTTCAAGAAGCCTTTCGCTAAGGCTGTTCTTGTGGAATTGACAAAGGGATATTTGGAAGCCCATAGAGGGCTATGGTGAAAAAGGAAATATCTTCCGTTCAAAACTGGAAAGAAGCTTTCTGAGAAACTGCTCTGTGTTCTGTTAATTCATCTCACAGAGTTACATCTTTCCCTTCAAGAAGCCTTTCGCTAAGGCTGTTCTTGTGGAATTGGCAAAGGGATATTTGGAAGCCCATAGAGGGCTATGGTGAAAAAGGAAATATCTTCCGTTCAAAACTGGAAAGAAGCTTTCTGAGAAACTGCTCTGTGTTCTGTTAATTCATCTCACAGAGTTACATCTTTCCCTTCAAGAAGCCTTTCGCTAAGACTGTTCTTGTGGAATTGGCAAAGGGATATTTGGAAGCCCATAGAGGGCTATGGTGAAAAAGGAAATATCTTCCGTTCAAAACTGGAAAGAAGCTTTCTGAGAAACTGCTCTGTGTTCTGTTAATTCATCTCACAGAGTTACATCTTTCCCTTCAAGAAGCCTTTTGCTAAGGCTGTTCTTGTGGAATTGGCAAAGGGATATTTGTAGGCCCTTAGAGGGCTATGGTGAAAAAGGAAATATCTTCCGTTCAAAAGTGGAAAGAAGCTTTCTGAGAAACTGCTCTGTGTTCTGTTAGTTCATCTCAGAGAGTTACATCTTTCCCTTGAAGAAGCCTTTCGCTAAGGCTGTTCTTGTGGAATTGGCAAAGGGATATGTGGAAGCCCATAGAGGGCTATGGTGAAAAAGGAAATATCTTCCGTTCAAAACTGGAAAGAAGCTTTCTGAGAAACTGCTCTGTGTTCTGTTAATTCATCTCACAGAGTTACATCTTTCCCTTCAAGAAGCCTTTCGCTAAGGCTGTTCTTGTGGAATTGGCAAAGGGATATTTGGAAGACCATAGAGGGCTATGGTGAAAAAGGAAATATCTTCCGTTCAAAACTGGAAAGAAGCTTTCTGAGAAACTGCTCTGTGTTCTGTTAATTCATCTCACAGAGTTACATCTTTCCCTTCAAGAAGCCTTTCGCTAAGGCTGTTCTTGTGGAATTGGCAAAGGGATATGTGGAAGCCCATAGAGGGCTATGGTGAAAATGGAAATATCTTCCGTTCGAAACTGGAAAGAAGCTTTCTGAGAAACTGCTCTGTGTTCTGTTAATTCATCTCACAGAGTTACATCTTTCCCTTCAAGAAGCCTTTCGCTAAGGCTGTTCTTGTGGAATTGGCAAAGGGATATTTGGAGGCCCATAGAGGGCTATGGTGAAAAAGTAAACATCTTCCGTTCAAAACTGGAAAGAAGCTTTCAGAGAAACTGCTCTGTGTTCTGTTAATTCATCTCACAGAGTTACATCTTTCCCTTCAAGAAGCCTTTCGCTAAGGCTGTTCTTGTGGAATTGGCAAAGGGATATTTGGAAGCCCATAGAGGGCTATGGTGAAAAAGGAAATATCTTCCGTTCAAAACTGGAAAAAAGCTTTCTGAGAAACTGCTCTGTGTTCTGTTAATTCATCTCACAGAGTTACATCTTTCCCTTCAAGAAGCCTTTCGCTAAGGCTGTTCTTGTGGAATTGGCAAAGGGATATTTGGAAGCCCATAGAGGGATATGGTGAAAATGGAAATATCTTCCGTTCAAAACTGGAAAGAAGCTTTCTGAGAAACTGCTCTGTGTTCTGTTAATCCATCTCACAGAGTTACATCTTTCCCTTCAAGAAGCCTTTCGCTAAGGCTGTTCTTGTGGAATTGGCAAAGGGATATTTGGAGGCCCATAGAGGGCTATGGTGAAAAAGGAAATATCTTCCGTTCAAAACTGGAAAGAAGCTTTCAGAGAAACTGCTCTGTGTTCTGTTAATTCATCTCAGACAGTTACATCTTTCCCTTCAAGAAGCCTTTCGCTAAGGCTGTTCTTGTGGAATTGGCAAAGGGATATTTGGAAGCCCATAGAGGGCTATGGTGAAAAAGGAAATATCTTCCGTTCAAAACTGGAAAGAAGCTTTCTGAGAAACTGCTCTGTGTTCTGTTAATTCGTCTCACAGAGTTACATCTTTCCCTTCAAGAAGCCTTTCGCAAAGGCTGTTCTTGTGGAATTGGCAAAGGGATATTTGGAAGCCCATAGATTGCTATGGTGAAAAAGGAAATATCTTCCCTTCAAAACTGGAAAGAAGCTTTCTGAGAAACCGCTCTGTGTTCTGTTAATTCATCTCACAGAGTTACATCTTTCCCTACAAGAAGCCTTTCGCTAAGGCTGTTCTTGTGGAAGTGGCAAAGGGATATTTGGAAGCCCATAGAAGGCTATGGTGAAAAAGGAAATATCTTCCGTTCAAAACTGGAAAGAAGCTATCAGAGAAACTGCTCTGTGTTCTGTTAATTCATCTCACAGAGTTACATCTTTCCCTTCAAGAAGCCTTTCGCTAAGCCTGTTCTTGTGTAATTGGTAAAGGGATATTTGGAAGCCCATAGAGGGCTGTGGTGAAAAAGGAAATATCTTCCGTTCAAAACTGGAAAGAAGCTTTCAGAGAAACCGCTCTGTGTTCTGTTAATTCGTCTCACAGAGTTACATCTTTCCCTTCAAGAAGCCTTTCGCTAAGGCTGTTCTTGTGGAATTGGCAAAGGGATATTTGGAAGCCCATAGAGGGCTATGGTGAAAATGGAAATATCTTCCGTTCAAAACTGGAAAGAAGCTATCAGAGAAACTGCTCTGTGTTCTGTTAATTCATCTCACAGAGTTACATCTTTCCCTTCAAGAAGCCTTTCGCTAAGGCTGTTCTTGTGGAATTGGAAAAGGGATATTTGGAGGCCCATACAGGGCTATGGAGAAAAAGGACATATCTTCCGTTCAAAACTGGAAAGAAGCTCTCAGAGAAACTGCTCTGTGTTCTGTTAATTCATCTCACAGAGTTACATCTTTCCCTTCAAGAAGCCTTTCGCTAAGGCTGTTCTTGTGGAATTGGCAAAGGGATATTTGGAGGCCCATAGAGGGCTATGGTCAAAAAGGAAATATGTTCCGTTCAAAAGTGGAAAGAAGCTTTCTGAGAAACTGCTCTGTGTTCTGTTAATTCGTCTCACAGAGTTACATCTTTCCCTTCAAGAAGCCTTTCGCTAAGGCTGTTCTTGTGGAATTGGCAAAGGGATATGTGGAAGCCCATAGAGGGCTATGGTGAAAAAGGAAATATCTTCCGTTCAAAACTGGAAAGAAGCTTTCTGAGAAACTGCTCTGTGTTCTGTTAATTCATCTCACAGAGTTACATCTTTCCCTTCAAGAAACCTTTCGCTAAGGCTGTTCTTGTGGAATTGGCAAAGGGATATTTGGAAGCCCATAGAGGGCTATGGTGAAAAAGGAAATATCTTCCATTCAAAACTGGAAAGAACCTTTCTGAGAAACTGCTCTGTGTTCTGTTAATTCATCTCACAGAGTTACATCTTTCCCTTCAAGAAGCCTTTCGCTAAGGCTGTTCTTGTGGAATTGGCAAAGGGATATTTGGAAGCCCATAGAGGGCTATGGTGAAAAAGGAAATATCCTCCGTTCAAAACTGGAAAGAAGCTCTCAGAGAAACTGCTCTGTGTTCTGTTAATTCATCTCACAGAGTTACATCTTTCCTTTCAAGAAGCCTTTCGCTAAGGCTGTTCTTGTGGAATTGGCAAAGGGATATGTGGAAGCCCATAGAGGGCTATGGTGAAAAAGGAAATATCTTCCGTTCAAAACTTGAAAGAAGCTTTCTGAGAAACTGCTCTGTGTTCTGTTAATTCATCTCACAGAGTTACATCTTTCCCTTCAAGAAGCCTTTCGCTAAGGCTGTTCTTGTGGAATTGGCAAAGGGATATTTGGAAGCCCATAGATGGCTATGGTGAAAAAGAAATTATCTTCCGTTCAAAACTGGAAAGAAGCTTTCTGAGAAACTGCTCTGTGTTCTGTTTAATTCATCTCACAGAGTTACATCTTTCCCTTCAAGAAGCCTTTCGCTAAGGCTGTTCTTGTGGAATTGGCAAAGGGATATTTAGAAGCCCATAGAGGGCTATGGTGAAAAAGGAAATATCTTCCGTTCAAAACTGGAAAGAAGCTTTATGAGAAACCGCTCTGTGTTCTGTTAATTCGTCTCACAGAGTTACATCTTTCCCTTCAAGAAGCCTTTCGCTAAGACTGTTCTTGTGGAATTGGCAAAGGGATATTTGGAAGCCCATAGAGGGCTATGGTCAAAAAGGAAATATCTTCCGTTCAAAACTGGAAAGAAGCTTTCTGAGAAACTGCTCTGTGTTCTGTTAATTCATCTCACAGAGTTACATCTTTCCCTTCAAGAAGCCTTTCGCTAAGGCTGTTCTTGTGGAATTGGCAAAGGGATATTTCGAAGCCCATAGAGGGCTATGGTGAAAATGGAAATATCTTCTGTTCAAAACTGGAAAGAAGCTTTCTGAGAAACTGCTCTGTGTTCTTTTAATTCATCTCACAGAGTTACATCTTTCCCTTCAAGAAGCCTTTCGCTAAGGCTGTTCTTGTGGAATTGGCAAAGGGATATTTGGAGGCCCATAGAGGGCTATGGTGAAAATGGAAATATCTTCCGTTCGAAACTGGAAAGAAGCTTTCTGAGAAACTGCTCTGTGTTCTGTTAATTCATCTCACAGAGTTACATCTTTCCCTTCAAGAAGCCTTTCGCTAAGGCTGTTCTTGTGGAATTGGCAAAGGGATATTTGGAGGCCCATAGAGGGCTATGGTGAAAAAGTAAACATCTTCCATTCAAAACTGGAAAGAAGCTTTCAGAGAAACTGCTCTGTGTTATGTTAATTCATCTCACAGAGTTACATCTTTCCCTTCAAGAAGCCTTTCGCTAAGGCTGTTCTTGTGGAATTGGCAAAGGGATATTTGGAAGCCCATAGAGGGCTGTGGTGAAAAAGGAAATATCTTCCGTTCAAAACTGGAAAAAAGCTTTCTGAGAAACTGCTCTGTGTTCTGTTAATTCATCTCACAGAGTTACATCTTTCCCTTCAAGAATCCTTTCGCTAAGGCTGTTCTTGTGGAATTGGCAAAGGGATATTTGGAAGCCCATAGAGGGCTATGGTGAAAATGGAAATATCTTCCGTTCAAAACTGGAAAGAAGCTTTCTGAGAAACTGCTCTGTGTTCTGTTAATCCATCTCACAGAGTTACATCTTTCCCTTCAAGAAGCCTTTCGCTAAGGCTGTTCTTGTGGAAATGGCAAAGGGATATTTGGAGGCCCATAGAGGGCTATGGTGAAAAAGGAAATATCTTCCGTTCAAAACTGGAAAGAAGCTTTCAGAGAAACTGCTCTGTGTTCTGTTAATTCATCTCAGAGAGTTACATCTTTCCCTTCAAGAAGCCTTTCGCTAAGGCTGTTCTTGTGGAATTGGCAAAGGGATATTTGGAAGCCCATAGAGGGCTATGGTGAAAAAGGAAATATCTTCCGTTCAAAACTGGAAAGAAGCTTTCTGAGAAACTGCTCTGTGTTCTGTTAATTCGTCTCACAGAGTTACATCTTTCCCTTCAAGAAGCCTTTCGCAAAGGCTGTTCTTGTGGAATTGGCAAAGGGATATTTGGAAGCCCATAGATTGCTATGGTGAAAAAGGAAATATCTTCCGTTCAAAACTGGAAAGAAGCTTTCTGAGAAACCGCTCTGTGTTCTGTTAATTCATCTCACAGAGTTACATCTTTCCCTTCAAGAAGCCTTTCGCTAAGGCTGTTCTTGTGGAATTGGCAAAGGGATATTTGGAAGCCCATAGAGGGCTATGGTGAAAAAGGAAATATCTTCCGTTCAAAACTGGAAAGAAGCTATCAGAGAAACTGCTCTGTGTTCTGTTAATTCATCTCACAGAGTTACATCTTTCCCTTCAAGAAGCCTTTCGCTAAGGCTGTTCTTGTGGAATTGGTAAAGGGATATTTGGAAGCCCATAGAGGGCTATGGTGAAAAAGGAAATATCTTCCGTTCAAAACTGGAAAGAAGCTTTCTGAGAAACTGCTCTGTGTTCTGTTAATTCATCTCACAGAGTTACATCTTTCCCTTCAAGAAGCCTTTCGCTAAGGCTGTTCTTGTGGAATTGACAAAGGGATATTTGGAAGCCCATAGAGGGCTATGGTGAAAAAGGAAATATCTTCCGTTCAAAACTGGAAAGAAGCTTTCTGAGAAACTGCTCTGTGTTCTGTTAATTCATCTCACAGAGTTACATCTTTCCCTTCAAGAAGCCTTTCGCTAAGGCTGTTCTTGTGGAATTGGCAAAGGGATATTTGGAAGCCCATAGAGGGCTATGGTGAAAAAGGAAATATCTTCCGTTCAAAACTGGAAAGAAGCTTTCTGAGAAACTGCTCTGTGTTCTGTTAATTCATCTCACAGAGTTACATCTTTCCCTTCAAGAAGCCTTTCGCTAAGACTGTTCTTGTGGAATTGGCAAAGGGATATTTGGAAGCCCATAGAGGGCTATGGTGAAAAAGGAAATATCTTCCGTTCAAAACTGGAAAGAAGCTTTCTGAGAAACTGCTCTGTGTTCTGTTAATTCATCTCACAGAGTTACATCTTTCCCTTCAAGAAGCCTTTTGCTAAGGCTGTTCTTGTGGAATTGGCAAAGGGATATTTGTAGGCCCTTAGAGGGCTATGGTGAAAAAGGAAATATCTTCCGTTCAAAACTGGAAAGAAGCTTTCTGAGAAACTGCTCTGTGTTCTGTTAGTTCATCTCAGAGAGTTACATCTTTCCCTTGAAGAAGCCTTTCGCTAAGGCTGTTCTTGTGGAATTGGCAAAGGGATATGTGGAAGCCCATAGAGGGCTATGGTGAAAAAGGAAATATCTTCCGTTCAAAACTGGAAAGAAGCTTTCTGAGAAACTGCTCTGTGTTCTGTTAATTCATCTCACAGAGTTACATCTTTCCCTTCAAGAAGCCTTTCGCTAAGGCTGTTCTTGTGGAATTGGCAAAGGGATATTTGGAAGACCATAGAGGGCTATGGTGAAAAAGGAAATATCTTCCGTTCAAAACTGGAAAGAAGCTTTCTGAGAAACTGCTCTGTGTTCTGTTAATTCATCTCACAGAGTTACATCTTTCCCTTCAAGAAGCCTTTCGCTAAGGCTGTTCTTGTGGAATTGGCAAAGGGATATGTGGAAGCCCATAGAGGGCTATGGTGAAAATGGAAATATCTTCCGTTCGAAACTGGAAAGAAGCTTTCTGAGAAACTGCTCTGTGTTCTGTTAATTCATCTCACAGAGTTACATCTTTCCCTTCAAGAAGCCTTTCGCTAAGGCTGTTCTTGTGGAATTGGCAAAGGGATATTTGGAGGCCCATAGAGGGCTATGGTGAAAAAGTAAACATCTTCCGTTCAAAACTGGAAAGAAGCTTTCAGAGAAACTGCTCTGTGTTCTGTTAATTCATCTCACAGAGTTAAATCTTTCCCTTCAAGAAGCCTTTCGCTAAGGCTGTTCTTGTGGAATTGGCAAAGGGATATTTGGAAGCCCATAGAGGGCTATGGTGAAAAAGGAAATATCTTCCGTTCAAAACTGGAAAAAAGCTTTCTGAGAAACTGCTCTGTGTTCTGTTAATTCATCTCACAGAGTTACATCTTTCCCTTCAAGAAGCCTTTCGCTAAGGCTGTTCTTGTGGAATTGGCAAAGGGATATTTGGAAGCCCATAGAGGGATATGGTGAAAATGGAAATATCTTCCGTTCAAAACTGGAAAGAAGCTTTCTGAGAAACTGCTCTGTGTTCTGTTAATCCATCTCACAGAGTTACATCTTTCCCTTCAAGAAGCCTTTCGCTAAGGCTGTTCTTGTGGAATTGGCAAAGGGATATTTGGAGGCCCATAGAGGGCTATGGTGAAAAAGGAAATATCTTCCGTTCAAAACTGGAAAGAAGCTTTCAGAGAAACTGCTCTGTGTTCTGTTAATTCATCTCAGACAGTTACATCTTTCCCTTCAAGAAGCCTTTCGCTAAGGCTGTTCTTGTGGAATTGGCAAAGGGATATTTGGAAGCCCATAGAGGGCTATGGTGAAAAAGGAAATATCTTCCGTTCAAAACTGGAAAGAAGCTTTCTGAGAAACTGCTCTGTGTTCTGTTAATTCGTCTCACAGAGTTACATCTTTCCCTTCAAGAAGCCTTTCGCAAAGGCTGTTCTTGTGGAATTGGCAAAGGGATATTTGGAAGCCCATAGATTGCTATGGTGAAAAAGGAAATATCTTCCCTTCAAAACTGGAAAGAAGCTTTCTGAGAAACCGCTCTGTGTTCTGTTAATTCATCTCACAGAGTTACATCTTTCCCTACAAGAAGCCTTTCGCTAAGGCTGTTCTTGTGGAAGTGGCAAAGGGATATTTGGAAGCCCATAGAAGGCTATGGTGAAAAAGGAAATATCTTCCGTTCAAAACTGGAAAGAAGCTATCAGAGAAACTGCTCTGTGTTCTGTTAATTCATCTCACAGAGTTACATCTTTCCCTTCAAGAAGCCTTTCGCTAAGCCTGTTCTTGTGTAATTGGTAAAGGGATATTTGGAAGCCCATAGAGGGCTGTGGTGAAAAAGGAAATATCTTCCGTTCAAAACTGGAAAGAAGCTTTCAGAGAAACCGCTCTGTGTTCTGTTAATTCGTCTCACAGAGTTACATCTTTCCCTTCAAGAAGCCTTTCGCTAAGGCTGTTCTTGTGGAATTGGCAAAGGGATATTTGGAAGCCCATAGAGGGCTATGGTGAAAATGGAAATATCTTCCGTTCAAAACTGGAAAGAAGCTATCAGAGAAACTGCTCTGTGTTCTGTTAATTCATCTCACAGAGTTACATCTTTCCCTTCAAGAAGCCTTTCGCTAAGGCTGTTCTTGTGGAATTGGAAAAGGGATATTTGGAGGCCCATACAGGGCTATGGAGAAAAAGGACATATCTTCCGTTCAAAACTGGAAAGAAGCTCTCAGAGAAACTGCTCTGTGTTCTGTTAATTCATCTCACAGAGTTACATCTTTCCCTTCAAGAAGCCTTTCGCTAAGGCTGTTCTTGTGGAATTGGCAAAGGGATATTTGGAGGCCCATAGAGGGCTATGGTCAAAAAGGAAATATGTTCCGTTCAAAAGTGGAAAGAAGCTTTCTGAGAAACTGCTCTGTGTTCTGTTAATTCGTCTCACAGAGTTACATCTTTCCCTTCAAGAAGCCTTTCGCTAAGGCTGTTCTTGTGGAATTGGCAAAGGGATATGTGGAAGCCCATAGAGGGCTATGGTGAAAAAGGAAATATCTTCCGTTCAAAACTGGAAAGAAGCTTTCTGAGAAACTGCTCTGTGTTCTGTTAATTCATCTCACAGAGTTACATCTTTCCCTTCAAGAAACCTTTCGCTAAGGCTGTTCTTGTGGAATTGGCAAAGGGATATTTGGAAGCCCATAGAGGGCTATGGTGAAAAAGGAAATATCTTCCATTCAAAACTGGAAAGAACCTTTCTGAGAAACTGCTCTGTGTTCTGTTAATTCATCTCACAGAGTTACATCTTTCCCTTCAAGAAGCCTTTCGCTAAGGCTGTTCTTGTGGAATTGGCAAAGGGATATTTGGAAGCCCATAGAGGGCTATGGTGAAAAAGGAAATTTCCTCCGTTCAAAACTGGAAAGAAGCTCTCAGAGAAACTGCTCTGTGTTCTGTTAATTCATCTCACAGAGTTACATCTTTCCTTTCAAGAAGCCTTTCGCTAAGGCTGTTCTTGTGGAATTGGCAAAGGGATATGTGGAAGCCCATAGAGGGCTATGGTGAAAAAGGAAATATCTTCCGTTCAAAACTGGAAAGAAGCTTTCTGAGAAACTGCTCTGTGTTCTGTTAATTCATCTCACAGAGTTACATCTTTCCCTTCAAGAAGCCTTTCGCTAAGGCTGTTCTTGTGGAATTGGCAAAGGGATATTTGGAAGCCCATAGATGGCTATGGTGAAAAAGGAATTATCTTCCGTTCAAAACTGGAAAGAAGCTTTCTGAGAAACTGCTCTGTGTTCTGTTAATTCATCTCACAGAGTTACATCTTTCCCTTCAAGAAGCCTTTCGCTAAGGCTGTTCTTGTGGAATTGGCAAAGGGATATTTAGAAGCCCATAGAGGGCTATGGTGAAAAAGGAAATATCTTCCGTTCAAAACTGGAAAGAAGCTTTATGAGAAACCGCTCTGTGTTCTGTTAATTCGTCTCACAGAGTTACATCTTTCCCTTCAAGAAGCCTTTCGCTAAGACTGTTCTTGTGGAATTGGCAAAGGGATATTTGGAAGCCCATAGAGGGCTATGGTCAAAAAGGAAATATCTTCCGTTCAAAACTGGAAAGAAGCTTTCTGAGAAACTGCTCTGTGTTCTGTTAATTCATCTCACAGAGTTACATCTTTCCCTTCAAGAAGCCTTTCGCTAAGGCTGTTCTTGTGGAATTGGCAAAGGGATATTTGGAGGCCCATAGAGGGCTATGGTGAAAAAGTAAACATCTTCCGTTCAAAACTGGAAAGAAGCTTTCTGAGAAACTGCTCTGTGTTCTGTTAGTTCATCTCAGAGAGTTACATCTTTCCCTTCAAGAAGCCTTTCGCTAAGGCTGTTCTTGTGGAATTGGCAAAGGGATATTTGGAAGCCCATAGAGGGCTATGGTGAAAAAGGAAATATCTTCCATTCAAAACTGGAAAGAACCTTTCTGAGAAACTGCTCTGTGTTCTGTTAATTCATCTCACAGAGTTACATCTTTCCCTTCAAGAAGCCTTTCGCTAAGGCTGTTCTTGTGGAATTGGCAAAGGGATATTTGGAAGCCCATAGAGGGCTATGGTGAAAAAGGAAATATCCTCCGTTCAAAACTGGAAAGAAGCTCTCAGAGAAACTGCTCTGTGTTCTGTTAATTCATCTCACAGAGTTACATCTTTCCTTTCAAGAAGCCTTTCGCTAAGGCTGTTCTTGTGGAATTGGCAAAGGGATATGTGGAAGCCCATAGAGGGCTATGGTGAAAAAGGAAATATCTTCCGTTCAAAACTGGAAAGAAGCTTTCTGAGAAACTGCTCTGTGTTCTGTTAATTCATCTCACAGAGTTACATCTTTCCCTTCAAGAAGCCTTTCGCTAAGGCTGTTCTTGTGGAATTGGCAAAGGGATATTTGGAAGCCCATAGATGGCTATGGTGAAAAAGGAATTATCTTCCGTTCAAAACTGGAAAGAAGCTTTCTGAGAAACTGCTCTGTGTTCTGTTAATTCATCTCACAGAGTTACATCTTTCCCTTCAAGAAGCCTTTCGCTAAGGCTGTTCTTGTGGAATTGGCAAAGGGATATTTGGAAGCCCATAGAGGGCTATGGTGAAAAAGGAAATATCTTCCGTTCAAAACTGGAAAGAAGCTTTATGAGAAACCGCTCTGTGTTCTGTTAATTCGTCTCACAGAGTTACATCTTTCCCTTCAAGAAGCCTTTCGCTAAAACTGTTCTTGTGGAATTGGCAAAGGGATATTTGGAAGCCCATAGAGGGCTATGGTCAAAAAGGAAATATCTTCCGTTCAAAACTGGAAAGAAGCTTTCTGAGAAACTGCTCTGTGTTCTGTTAATTCATCTCACAGAGTTACATCTTTCCCTTCAAGAAGCCTTTCGCTAAGGCTCTTCTTGTGGAATTGGCAAAGGGATATTTGGAGGCCCATAGAGGGCTATGGTGAAAAAGTAAACATCTTCCGTTCAAAACTGGAAAGAAGCTTTCTGAGAAACTGCTCTGTGTTCTGTTAGTTCATCTCAGAGAGTTACATCTTTCCCTTCAAGAAGCCTTTCGCTAAGGCTGTTCTTGTGGAATTGGCAAAGGGATATTTGGAAGCCCATAGAGGGCTATGGTTAAAAAGGAAATATCTTCCGTTCAAAAGTGGAAAGAAGCTTTCTGAGAAACTGCTCTGTGTTCTGTTAGTTCATCTCACAGAGTTACATCTTTCCCTTCAAGAAGCCTTTCGCTAAGGCTGTTCTTGTGGAATTGGCAAAGGGATATTTGGAAGCCCATAGAGGGCTATGGTGAAAAAGGAAATATCTTCCGTTCAAAACTGGAAAGAAGCTTTCTGAGAAACTGCTCTGTGTTCTGTTAATTCATCTCACAGAGTTACATCTTTCCCTTCAAGAAGCCTTTCGCTAAGGCTGTTCTTGTGGAATTGGCAAAGGGATATTTGGAGGCCCATAGAGGGCTATGGTGAAAAAGGAAATATCTTCCGTTCAAAACTGGAAAGAAGCTTTCTGAGAAACTGCTCTGTGTTCTGTTAATTCATCTCACAGAGTTACATCTTTCCCTTGAAGAAGCCTTTCGCTAAGGCTGTTCTTGTGGAATTGGCAAAGGGATATTTGGAAGCCCATAGAGGGCTATGGTGAAAAAGGAAATATCTTCCGTTCAAAACTGGAAAGAAGCTTTCTGAGAAACTGCTCTGTGTTCTGTTAATTCGTCTCACAGAGTTACATCTTTCCCTTCAAGAAGCCTTTCGCAAAGGCTGTTCTTGTGGAATTGGCAAAGGATATTTGGAAGCCCATAGATTGCTATGGTGAAAAAGGAAATATCTTCCCTTCAAAACTGGAAAGAAGCTTTCTGAGAAACTGCTCTGTGTTCTGTTAATTCATCTCACAGAGTTACATCTTTCCCTTCAAGAAGCCTTTCGCTAAGGCTGTTCTTGTGGAATTGGCAAAGGGATATTTGGAAGCCCATAGAGGGATATGGTGAAAATGGAAATATCTTCCGTTCAAAACTGGAAAGAAGCTTTCTGAGAAACTGCTCTGTGTTCTGTTAATCCATCTCACAGAGTTACATCTTTCCCTTCAAGAAGCCTTTCGCTAAGGCTGTTCTTGTGGAATTGGCAAAGGGATATTTGGAGGCCCATAGAGGGCTATGGTGAAAAAGGAAATATCTTCCGTTCAAAACTGGAAAGAAGCTTTCAGAGAAACTGCTCTGTGTTCTGTTAATTCATCTCAGAGAGTTACATCTTTCCCTTCAAGAAGCCTTTCGCTAAGGCTGTTCTTGTGGAATTGGCAAAGGGATATTTGGAAGCCCATAGAGGGCTATGGTGAAAAAGGAAATATCTTCCGTTCAAAACTGGAAAGAAGCTTTCTGAGAAACTGCTCTGTGTTCTGTTAATTCGTCTCACAGAGTTACATCTTTCCCTTCAAGAAGCCTTTCGCAAAGGCTGTTCTTGTGGAATTGGCAAAGGGATATTTGGAAGCCCATATATTGCTATGGTGAAAAAGGAAATATCTTCCCTTCAAAACTGGAAAGAAGCTTTCTGAGAAACCGCTCTGTGTTCTGTTAATTCATCTCACAGAGTTACATCTTTCCCTACAAGAAGCCTTTCGCTAAGGCTGTTCTTGTGGAAGTGGCAAAGGGATATTTGGAAGCCCATAGAGGGCTATGGTGAAAAAGGAAATATCTTCCGTTCAAAACTGGAAAGAAGCTATCAGAGAAACTGCTCTGTGTTCTGTTAATTCATCTCACAGAGTTACATCTTTCCCTTCAAGAAGCCTTTCGCTAAGCCTGTTCTTGTGTAATTGGTAAAGGGATATTTGGAAGCCCATAGAGGGCTATGGTGAAAAAGGAAATATCTTCCGTTCAAAACTGGAAAGAAGCTTTCAGAGAAACCGCTCTGTGTTCTGTTAATTCGTCTCACAGAGTTACATCTTTCCCTTCAAGAAGCTTTTCGCTAAGGCTGTTCTTGTGGAATTGGCAAAGGGATATTTGGAAGCCCATAGAGGGCTATGGTGAAAATGGAAATATCTTCCGTTCAAAACTGGAAAGAAGCTATCAGAGAAACTGCTCTGTGTTCTGTTAATTCATCTCACAGAGTTACATCTTTCCCTTCAAGAAGCCTTTCGCTAAGGCTGTTCTTGTGGAATTGGAAAAGGGATATTTGGAGGCCCATAGAGGGCTATGGAGAAAAAGGAAATATCTTCCGTTCAAAACTGCAAAGAAGCTCTCAGAGAAACTGCTCTGTGTTCTGTTAATTCATCTCACAGAGTTACATCTTTCCCTTCAAGAAGCCTTTCGCTAAGGCTGTTCTTGTGGAATTGGCAAAGGGATATTTGGAGGCCCATAGAGGGCTATGGTCAAAAAGGAAATATGTTCCGTTCAAAAGTGGAAAGAAGCTTTCTGAGAAACTGCTCTGTGTTCTGTTAATTCGTCTCACAGAGTTACATCTTTCCCTTCAAGAAGCCTTTCGCTAAGGCTGTTCTTGTGGAATTGGCAAAGGGATATGTGGAAGCCCATAGAGGGCTATGGTGAAAAAGGAAATATCTTCCGTTCAAAACTGGAAAGAAGCTTTCTGAGAAACTGCTCTGTGTTCTGTTAATTCGTCTCACAGAGTTACATCTTTCCCTTCAAGAAGCCTTTCGCTAAGGCTGTTCTTGTGGAATTGGCAAAGGGATATTTGGAAGCCCATAGAGGGCTATGGTGAAAAAGGAAATATCTTCCGTTCAAAACTGGAAAGAAGCTTTCTGAGAAACTGCTCTGTGTTCTGTTAATTCATCTCACAGAGTTACATCTTTCCCTTCAAGAAGCCTTTCGCTAAGGCTGTTCTTGTGGAATTGGCAAAGGGATATTTGGAGGCCCATAGAGGGCTATGGTGAAAAAGGAAATATCTTCCGTTCAAAAGTGGAAAGAAGCTTTCTGAGAAACTGCTCTGTGTTCTGTTAGTTCATCTCACAGAGTTACATCTTTCCCTTCAAGAAGCCTTTCGCTAAGGCTGTTCTTGTGGAATTGGCAAAGGGATATTTGGAAGCCCATAGAGGGCTATGGTGAAAAAGGAAATATCTTCCGTTCAAAACTGGAAAGAAGCTTTCTGAGAAACTGCTCTGTGTTCTGTTAATTCATCTCACAAAGTTACATCTTTCCCTTCAAGAAACCTTTCGCTAAGGCTGTTCTTGTGGAATTGGCAAAGGGATATTTGGAAGCCCATAGAGGGCTATGGTGAAAAAGGAAATATCTTCCATTCAAAACTGGAAAGAACCTTTCTGAGAAACTGCTCTGTGTTCTGTTAATTCATCTCACAGAGTTACATCTTTCCCTTCAAGAAGCCTTTCGCTAAGGCTGTTCTTGTGGAATTGGCAAAGGGATATTTGGAAGCCCATAGAGGGCTATGGTGAAAAAGGAAATATCCTCCGTTCAAAACTGGAAAGAAGCTCTCAGAGAAACTGCTCTGTGTTCTGTTAATTCATCTCACAGAGTTACATCTTTCCTTTCAAGAAGCCTTTCGCTAAGGCTGTTCTTGTGGAATTGGCAAAGGGATATGTGGAAGCCCATAGAGGGCTATGGTGAAAAAGGAAATATCTTCCGTTCAAAACTGGAAAGAAGCTTTCTGAGAAACTGCTCTGTGTTCTGTTAATTCATCTCACAGAGTTACATCTTTCCCTTCAAGAAGCCTTTCGCTAAGGCTTTTCTTGTGGAATTGGCAAAGGGATATTTGGAAGCCCATAGATGGCTATGGTGAAAAAGGAATTATCTTCCGTTCAAAACTGGAAAGAAGCTTTCTGAGAAACTGCTCTGTGTTCTGTTAATTCATCTCACAGAGTTACATCTTTCCCTTCAAGAAGCCTTTCGCTAAGGCTGTTCTTGTGGAATTGGCAAAGGGATATTTGGAAGCCCATAGAGGGCTATGGTGAAAAAGGAAATATCTTCCGTTCAAAACTGGAAAGAAGCTTTATGAGAAACCGCTCTGTGTTCTGTTAATTCGTCTCACAGAGTTACATCTTTCCCTTCAAGAAGCCTTTCGCTAAGGCTGTTCTTGTGGAATTGGCAAAGGGATATTTGGAAGCCCATAGAGGGCTATGGTGAAAAAGGAAATATCTTCCGTTCAAAACTGGAAAGAAGCTTTCTGAGAAACTGCTCTCTGTTCTGTTAATTCATCTCACAGAGTTACATCTTTCCCTTCAAGAAGCCTTTCGCTAAGGCTGTTCTTGTGGAATTGGCAAAGGGATATTTGGAAGCCCATAGAGGGCTATGGTGAAAATGGAAATATCTTCCGTTCAAAACTGGAAAGAACCTTTCTGAGAAACTGCTCTGTGTTCTGTTAATCCATCTCACAGAGTTACATCTTTCCCTTCAAGAAGCCTTTCGCTAAGGCTGTTCTTGTGGAATTGGCAAAGGGATATTTGGAGGCCCATAGAGGGCTATGGTGAAAAAGGAAATATCTTCCGTTCAAAACTGGAAAGAAGCTTTCTGAGAAACTGCTCTGTGTTCTGTTAATTCATCTCACAGAGTTACATCTTTCCCTTCAAGAAGCCTTTCGCTAAGGCTGTTCTTGTGGAATTGGCAAAGGGATATTTGGAAGCCCATAGAGGGCTATGGTGAAAAAGGAAATATCTTCCGTTCAAAACTGGAAAGAAGCTTTCTGAGAAACTGCTCTGTGTTCTGTTAATTCGTCTCACAGAGTTACATCTTTCCCTTCAAGAAGCCTTTCGCAAAGGCTGTTCTTGTGGAATTGGCAAAGGGATATTTGGAAGCCCATAGAGGGCTATGGTGAAAAAGGAAATATCTTCCCTTCAAAACTAGAAAGAAGCTTTCTGAGAAACCGCTCTGTGTTCTGTTAATTCATCTCACAGAGTTACATCTTTCCCTTCAAGAAGCCTTTCGCTAAGGCTGTTCTTGTAGAATTGACAAAGGGATATTTGGAAGCCCATAGAGGGCTATGGTGAAAAAGGAAATATCTTCCGTTCAAAACTGGAAAGAAGCTTTCTGAGAAACTGCTCTGTGTTCTGTTAATTCATCTCACAGAGGTACATCTTTCCCTTCAAGAAGCCATTCGCTAAGGCTGTTCTTGTGGAATTGGCAAAGGGATATTTGGAAGCCCATAGAGGGCTATGGTGAAAAAGGAAATATCTTCCGTTCAAAACTGGAAAGAAGCTTTCTGAGAAACTGCTCTGTGTTCTGTTAATTCGTCTCACAGAGTTACATCTTTCCCTTCAAGAAGCCTTTCGCTAAGGCTCTTCTTTTGGAATTGGCAAAGGGATATTTGGAAGCCCATAGAGGGCTATGGTGAAAAAGGAAATATCTTCCGTTCAAAACTGGAAAGAAGCTTTCTGAGAAACTGCTCTGTGTTCTGTTAATTCATCTCACAGAGTTACATCTTTCCCTTCAAGAAGCCTTTCGCTAAGGCTGTTCTTGTGGAATTGGCAAAGGGATATTTGGAGGCCCATAGAGGGCTATGGTGAAAAAGGAAATATCTTCCGTTCAAAAGTGGAAAGAAGCTTTCTGAGAAACTGCTCTGTGTTCTGTTAGTTCATCTCACAGAGTTACATCTTTCCCGTCAAGAAGCCTTTCGCTAAGGCTGTTCTTGTGGAATTGGCAAAGGGATATTTGGAAGCCCATAGAGGGCTATGGTGAAAAAGGAAATATCTTCCGTTCAAAACTGGAAAGAAGCTTTCTGAGAAACTGCTCTGTGTTCTGTTAATTCATCTCACAGAGTTACATCTTTCCCTTCAAGAAACCTTTCGCTAAGGCTGTTCTTGTGGAATTGGCAAAGGGATATTTGGAAGCCCATAGAGGGCTATGGTGAAAAAGGAAATATCTTCCATTCAAAACTGGAAAGAACCTTTCTGAGAAACTGCTCTGTGTTCTGTTAATTCATCTCACAGAGTTACATCTTTCCCTTCAAGAAGCCTTTCGCTAAGGCTGTTCTTGTGGAATTGGCAAAGGGATATTTGGAAGCCCATAGAGGGCTATGGTGAAAAAGGAAATATCCTCCGTTCAAAACTGGAAAGAAGCTCTCAGAGAAACTGCTCTGTGTTCTGTTAATTCATCTCACAGAGTTACATCTTTCCTTTCAAGAAGCCTTTCGCTAAGGCTGTTCTTGTGGAATTGGCAAAGGGATATGTGGAAGCCCATAGAGGGCTATGGTGAAAAAGGAAATATCTTCCGTTCAAAACTGGAAAGAAGCTTTCTGAGAAACTGCTCTGTGTTCTGTTACTTCATCTCACAGAGTTACATCTTTCCCTTCAAGAAGCCTTTCGCTAAGGCTGTTCTTGTGGAATTGGCAAAGGGATATTTGGAAGCCCATAGAGGGCTATGGTGAAAAAGGAAATATCTTCCCTTCAAAACTGGAAAAAAGCTATCAGAGAAACTGCTCTGTGTTCTGTTAATTCATCTCCCAGAGTTACATCTTTCCCTTCAAGAAGCCTTTCGCTAAGGCTGTTCTTGTGGAATTGGCAAAGGGATATTTGGAAGCCCATAGAGGGCTATGGTGAAAAAGGAAATATCTTCCGTTCAAAACTGGAAAGAAGCTTTCTGAGAAACTGCTCTGTGTTCTGTTAATTCATCTCACAGAGTTACATCTTTCCCTTCAAGAAGCCTTTCGCTAAGGCTGTTCTTGTGGAATTGGCAAAGGGATATTTGGAAGCCCATAGAGGGCTATGGTGAAAAAGGAAATATCTTCCGTTCAAAACTGGAAAGAAGCTTTCTGAGAAACCGCTCTGTGTTCTGTTAATTCGTCTCACAGAGTTACATCTTTCCCTTCAAGAAGCCTTTCGCTAAGGCTGTTCTTGTGGAATTGGCAAAGGGATATTTGGAAGCCCATAGAGGGCTATGGTGAAAAAGGAAATATCTTCCGTTCAAAACTGGAAAGAAGCTTTCTGAGAAACTGCTCTGTGTTCTGTTAATTCGTCTCACAGAGTTACATCTTTCCCTTCAAGAAGCCTTTCGCTAAGACTGTTCTTGTGGAATTGGCAAAGGGATATTTGGAAGCCCATAGAGGGCTATGGTGAAAATGGAAATATCTTCCGTTCAAAACTGGAAAGAAGCTTTCTGAGAAACTGCTCTGTGTTCTGTTAATCCATCTCACAGAGTTACATCTTTCCCTTCAAGAAGCCTTTCGCTAAGGCTGTTCTTGTGGAATTGGCAAAGGGACATTTGGAGGCCCATAGAGGGCTATGGTGAAAAAGGAAATATCTTCCGTTCAAAACTGGAAAGAAGCTTTCAGAGAAACTGCTCTGTGTTCTGTTAATTCATCTCACAGAGTTACATGTTTCCCTTCAAGAAGCCTTTCGCTAAGGCTGTTCTTGTGGAATTGGCAAAGGGATATTTGGAAGCCCGTAGAGGGCTATGGTGAAAAAGGAAATATCTTCCGTTCAAAACAGGAAAGAAGCTTTCTGAGAAACTGCTCTGTGTTCTGTTAATTCGTCTCACAGAGTTACATCTTTCCCTTCAAGAAGCCTTTCGCAAAGGCTGTTCTTGTGGAATTGGCAAAGGGATATTTGGAAGCCCATAGAGGGCTATGGTGAAAATGGAAATATCTTCCGTTCAAAACTGGAAAGAAGCTTTCTGAGAAACTGCTCTGTGTTCTGTTAATCCATCTCACAGAGTTACATCTTTCCCTTCAAGAAGCCTTTCGCTAAGGCTGTTCTTGTGGAATTGGCAAAGGGATATTTGGAGGCCAATAGATTGCTATGGTGAAAAAGGAAATATCTTCCGTTCAAAACTGGAAAGAAGCTTTCAGAGAAACTGCTCTGTGTTCTGTTAATTCATCTCACAGAGTTACATCTTTCCCTTCAAGAAGCCTTTCGCTAAGCCTGTTCTTGTGGAATTGGCAAAGGGATATTTGGAAGCCCATAGAGGGCTATGGTGAAAAAGGAAATATCTTCCGTTCAAAACTGGAAAGAAGCTTTCAGAGAAACCGCTCTGTGTTCTGTTAATTCGTCTCACAGAGTTACATCTTTCCCTTCAAGAAGCCTTTCGCTAAGGCTGTTCTTGTGGAATTGGCAAAGGGATATTTGGAAGCCCATAGAGGGCTATGGTGAAAATGGAAATATCTTCCGTTCAAAACTGGAAAGAAGCTTTCTGAGAAACTGCTCTGTGTTCTGTTAATTCATCTCACAGAGTTACATCTTTCCCTTCAAGAAGCCTTTCGCTAAGGCTGTTCTTGTGGAATTGGAAAAGGGATATTTGGAGGCCCATAGAGGGCTATGGAGAAAAAGGAAATATCTTCCGTTCAAAACTGGAAAGAAGCTCTCAGAGAAACTGCTCTGTGTTCTGTTAATTCATCTCACAGAGTTACATCTTTCCCTTCAAGAAGCCTTTCGCTAAGGCTGTTCTTGTGGAATTGGCAAAGGGATATTTGGAGGCCCATAGAGGGCTACGGTCAAAAAGGAAATATGTTCCGTTCAAAAGTGGAAAGAAGCTTTCTGAGAAACTGCTCTGTGTTCTGTTAGTTCATCTCACAGAGTTACATCTTTCCCTTCAAGAAGCCTTTCGCTAAGGCTGTTCTTGTGGAATTGGCAAAGGGATATTTGGAAGCCCATAGAGGGCTATGGTGAAAAAGGAAATATCTTCCGTTCAAAACTGGAAAGAAGCTTTCTGAGAAACTGCTCTGTGTTCTGTTAATTCATCTCACAGAGTTACATCTTTCCCTTCAAGAAACCTTTCGCTAAGGCTGTTCTTGTGGAATTGGCAAAGGGATATTTGGAAGCCCATAGAGGGCTATGGTGAAAAAGGAAATATCTTCCATGCAAAACTGGAAAGAACCTTTCTGAGACACTGCTCTGTGTTCTGTTAATTCATCTCACAGAGTTACATCTTTCCCTTGAAGAAGCCTTTCGCTAAGGCTGTTCTTGTGGAATTGGCAAAGGGATATTTGGAAGCCCATAGAGGGCTATGGTGAAAAAGGAAATATCCTCCGTTCAAAACTGGAAAGAAGCTCTCAGAGAAACTGCTCTGTGTTCTGTTAATTCATCTCACAGAGTTACATCTTTCCCTTCAAGAAGCCTTTCGCTAAGGCTGTTCTTGTGGAATTGGCAAAGGGATATGTGGAAGCCCATAGAGGGCTATGGTGAAAAAGGAAATATCTTCCGTTCAAAACTGGAAAGAAGCTTTCTGAGAAACTGCTCTGTGTTCTTTAATTCATCTCACAGAGTTACATCTTTCCCTTCAAGAAGCCTTTCGCTAAGGCTGTTCTTGTGGAATTGGCAAAGGGATATTTGGAAGCCCATAGAGGGCTATGGTGAAAAAGGAAATATCTTCCGTTCAAAACTGGAAAGAAGCTTCCTGAGAAACTGCTCTGTGTTCTGTTAATTCATCTCAGAGAGTTACATCTTTCCCTTGAAGAAGCCTTTCGCTAAGGCTGTTCTTGTGGAATTGGCAAAGGGATATGTGGAAGCCCATAGAGGGCTATGGTGAAAAAGGAAATATCTTCCGTTCAAAACTGGAAAGAAGCTTTCTGAGAAACTGCTCTGTGTTCTGTTAATTCATCTCACAGAGTTACATCTTTCCCTTCAAGAAGCCTTTCGCTAAGGCTGTTCTTGTGGAATTGGCAAAGGGATATTTGGAAGCCCATAGAGGGCTATGGTGAAAAAGGAAATATCTTCCGTTCAAAACTGGAAAGAAGCTTTCTGAGAAACTGCTCTGTGTTCTGTTAATTCATCTCACAGAGTTACATCTTTCCCTTCAAGAAGCCTTTCGCTAAGGCTGTTCTTGTGGAATTGGCAAAGGGATATGTGGAAGCCCATAGAGGGCTATGGTGAAAATGGAAATATCTTCCGTTCGAAACTGGAAAGAAGCTTTCTGAGAAACTGCTCTGTGTTCTGTTAATTCATCTCACAGAGTTACATCTTTCCCTTGAAGAAGCCTTTCGCTAAGGCTGTTCTTGTGGAATTGGCAAAGGGATATTTGGAGGCCCATAGAGGGCTATGGTGAAAAAGTAAACATCTTCCGTTCAAAACTGGAAAGAAGCTTTCAGAGAAACTGCTCTGTGTTCTGTTAATTCATCTCACAGAGTTACATCTTTCCCTTCAAGAAGCCTTTCGCTAAGGCTGTTCTTGTGGAATTGGCAAAGGGATATTTGGAAGCCCATAGAGGGCTATGGTGAAAAAGGAAATATCTTCCGTTCAAAACTGGAAAAAAGCTTTCTGAGAAACTGCTCTGTGTTCTGTTAATTCATCTCACAGAGTTACATCTTTCCCTTCAAGAAGCCTTTCGCTAAGGCTGTTCTTGTGGAATTGGCAAAGGGATATTTGGAAGCCCATAGAGGGATATGGTGAAAATGGAAATATCTTCCGTTCAAAACTGGAAAGAAGCTTTCTGAGAAACTGCTCTGTGTTCTGTTAATCCATCTCACAGAGTTACATCTTTCCCTTCAAGAAGCCTTTCGCTAAGGCTGTTCTTGTGGAATTGGCAAAGGGATATTTGGAGGCCCATAGAGGGCTATGGTGAAAAAGGAAATATCTTCCGTTCAAAACTGGAAAGAAGCTTTCAGAGAAACTGCTCTGTGTTCTGTTAATTCATCTCAGAGAGTTACATCTTTCCCTTCAAGAAGCCTTTCGCTAAGGCTGTTCTTGTGGAATTGGCAAAGGGATATTTGGAAGCCCATAGAGGGCTATGGTGAAAAAGGAAATATCTTCCGTTCAAAACTGGAAAGAAGCTTTCTGAGAAACTGCTCTGTGTTCTGTTAATTCGTCTCACAGAGTTACATCTTTCCCTTCAAGAAGCCTTTCGCTAAGGCTGTTCTTGTGGAATTGGCAAAGGGATATTTGGAAGCCCATAGATTGCTATGGTGAAAAAGGAAATATCTTCCCTTCAAAACTGGAAAGAAGCTTTCTGAGAAACCGCTCTGTGTTCTGTTAATTCATCTCACAGAGTTACATCTTTCCCTACAAGAAGCCTTTCGCTAAGGCTGTTCTTGTGGAAGTGGCAAAGGGATATTTGGAAGCCCATAGAAGGCTATGGTGAAAAAGGAAATATCTTCCGTTCAAAACTGGAAAGAAGCTATCAGAGAAACTGCTCTGTGTTCTGTTAATTCATCTCACAGAGTTACATCTTTCCCTTCAAGAAGCCTTTCGCTAAGCCTGTTCTTGTGTAATTGGTAAAGGGATATTTGGAAGCCCATAGAGGGCTATGGTGAAAAAGGAAATATCTTCCGTTCAAAACTGGAAAGAAGCTTTCAGAGAAACCGCTCTGTGTTCTGTTAATTCGTCTCACAGAGTTACATCTTTCCCTTCAAGAAGCCTTTCGCTAAGGCTGTTCTTGTGGAATTGGCAAAGGGATATTTGGAAGCCCATAGAGGGCTATGGTGAAAATGGAAATATCTTCCGTTCAAAACTGGAAAGAAGCTATCAGAGAAACTGCTCTGTGTTCTGTTAATTCATCTCACAGAGTTACATCTTTCCCTTCAAGAAGCCTTTCGCTAAGGCTGTTCTTGTGGAATTGGAAAAGGGATATTTGGAGGCCCATAGAGGGCTATGGAGAAAAAGGAAATATCTTCCGTTCAAAACTGGAAAGAAGCTCTCAGAGAAACTGCTCTGTGTTCTGTTAATTCATCTCACAGAGTTACATCTTTCCCTTCAAGAAGCCTTTCGCTAAGGCTGTTCTTGTGGAATTGGCAAAGGGATATTTGGAGGCCCATAGAGGGCTATGGTCAAAAAGGAAATATGTTCCGTTCAAAAGTGGAAAGAAGCTTTCTGAGAAACTGCTCTGTGTTCTGTTAATTCGTCTCACAGAGTTACATCTTTCCCTTCAAGAAGCCTTTCGCTAAGGCTGTTCTTGTGGAATTGGCAAAGGGATATGTGGAAGCCCATAGAGGGCTATGGTGAAAAAGGAAATATCTTCCGTTCAAAACTGGAAAGAAGCTTTCTGAGAAACTGCTCTGTGTTCTGTTAATTCGTCTCACAGAGTTACATCTTTCCCTTCAAGAAGCCTTTCGCTAAGGCTGTTCTTGTGGAATTGGCAAAGGGATATTTGGAAGCCCATAGAGGGCTATGGTGAAAAAGGAAATATCTTCCGTTCAAAACTGGAAAGAAGCTTTCTGAGAAACTGCTCTGTGTTCTGTTAATTCATCTCACAGAGTTACATCTTTCCCTTCAAGAAGCCTTTCGCTAAGGCTGTTCTTGTGGAATTGGCAAAGGGATATTTGGAGGCCCATAGAGGGCTATGGTGAAAAAGGAAATATCTTCCGTTCAAAAGTGGAAAGAAGCTTTCTGAGAAACTGCTCTGTGTTCTGTTAGTTCATCTCACAGAGTTACATCTTTCCCTTCAAGAAGCCTTTCGCTAAGGCTGTTCTTGTGGAATTGGCAAAGGGATATTTGGAAGCCCATAGAGGGCTATGGTGAAAAAGGAAATATCTTCCGTTCAAAACTGGAAAGAAGCTTTCTGAGAAACTGCTCTGTGTTCTGTTAATTCATCTCACAGAGTTACATCTTTCCCTTCAAGAAACCTTTCGCTAAGGCTGTTCTTGTGGAATTGGCAAAGGGATATTTGGAAGCCCATAGAGGGCTATGGTGAAAAAGGAAATATCTTCCATTAAAAACTGGAAAGAACCTTTCTGAGAAACTGCTCTGTGTTCTGTTAATTCATCTCACAGAGTTACATCTTTCCCTTCAAGAAGCCTTTCGCTAAGGCTGTTCTTGTGGAATTGGCAAAGGGATATTTGGAAGCCCATAGAGGGCTATGGTGAAAAAGGAAATATCCTCCGTTCAAAACTGGAAAGAAGCTCTCAGAGAAACTGCTCTGTGTTCTGTTAATTCATCTCACAGAGTTACATCTTTCCTTTCAAGAAGCCTTTCGCTAAGGCTGTTCTTGTGGAATTGGCAAAGGGATATTTGGAAGCCCATAGAGGGCTATGGTGAAAAAGGAAATATCTTCCGTTCAAAACTGGAAAGAAGCTTTCTGAGAAACTGCTCTGTGTTCTGTTAATTCATCTCACAGAGTTACATCTTTCCCTTCAAGAAGCCTTTCGCTAAGGCTGTTCTTGTGGAATTGGCAAAGGGATATTTGGAAGCCCATAGATGGCTATGGTGAAAAAGGAATTATCTTCCGTTCAAAACTGGAAAGAAGCTTTCTGAGAAACTGCTCTGTGTTCTGTTAATTCATCTCACAGAGTTACATCTTTCCCTTCAAGAAGCCTTTCGCTAAGGCTGTTCTTGTGGAATTGGCAAAGGGATATTTGGAAGCCCATAGAGGGCTATGGTGAAAAAGGAAATATCTTCCGTTCAAAACTGGAAAGAAGCTTTATGAGAAACCGCTCTGTGTTCTGTTAATTCGTCTCACAGAGTTACATCTTTCCCTTCAAGAAGCCTTTCGCTAAGACTGTTCTTGTGGAATTGGCAAAGGGATATTTGGAAGCCCATAGAGGGCTATGGTCAAAAAGGAAATATCTTCCGTTCAAAACTGGAAAGAAGCTTTCTGAGAAACTGCTCTGTGTTCTGTTAATTCATCTCACAGAGTTACATCTTTCCCTTCAAGAAGCCTTTCGCTAAGGCTGTTCTTGTGGAATTGGCAAAGGGATATTTGGAGGCCCATAGAGGGCTATGGTGAAAAAGTAAACATCTTCCGTTCAAAACTGGAAAGAAGCTTTCTGAGAAACTGCTCTGTGTTCTGTTAGTTCATCTCAGAGAGTTACATCTTTCCCTTCAAGAAGCCTTTCGCTAAGGCTGTTCTTGTGGAATTGGCAAAGGGATATTTGGAAGCCCATAGAGGGCTATGGTGAAAAAGGAAATATCTTCCATTCAAAACTGGAAAGAACCTTTCTGAGAAACTGCTCTGTGTTCTGTTAATTCATCTCACAGAGTTACATCTTTCCCTTCAAGAAGCCTTTCGCTAAGGCTGTTCTTGTGGAATTGGCAAAGGGATATTTGGAAGCCCATAGAGGGCTATGGTGAAAAAGGAAATATCCTCCGTTCAAAACTGGAAAGAAGCTCTCAGAGAAACAACTCTGTGTTCTGTTAATTCATCTCACAGAGTTACATCTTTCCTTTCAAGAAGCCTTTCGCTAAGGCTGTTCTTGTGGAATTGGCAAAGGGATATGTGGAAGCCCATAGAGGGCTATGGTGAAAAAGGAAATATCTTCCGTTCAAAACTGGAAAGAAGCTTTCTGAGAAACTGCTCTGTGTTCTGTTAATTCATCTCACAGAGTTACATCTTTCCCTTCAAGAAGCCTTTCGCTAAGGCTGTTCTTGTGGAATTGGCAAAGGGATATTTGGAAGCCCATAGATGGCTATGGTGAAAAAGGAATTATCTTCCGTTCAAAACTGGAAAGAAGCTTTCTGAGAGACTGCTCTGTGTTCTGTTAATTCATCTCACAGAGTTACATCTTTCCCTTCAAGAAGCCTTTCGCTAAGGCTGTTCTTGTGGAATTGGCAAAGGGATATTTGGAAGCCCATAGAGGGCTATGGTGAAAAAGGAAATATCTTCCGTTCAAAACTGGAAAGAAGCTTTATGAGAAACCGCTCTGTGTTCTGTTAATTCATCTCACAGAGTTACATCTTTCCCTTCAAGAAGCCTTTCGCTAAGACTGTTCTTGTGGAATTGGCAAAGGGATATTTGGAAGCCCATAGAGGGCTATGGTCAAAAAGGAAATATCTTCCGTTCAAAACTGGAAAGAAGCTTTCTGAGAAACTGCTCTGTGTTCTGTTAATTCATCTCACAGAGTTACATCTTTCCCTTCAAGAAGCCTTTCGCTAAGGCTGTTCTTGTGGAATTGGCAAAGGGATATTTGGAGGCCCATAGAGGGCTATGGTGAAAAAGTAAACATCTTCCGTTCAAAACTGGAAAGAAGCTTTCTGAGAAACTGCTCTGTGTTCTGTTAGTTCATCTCAGAGAGTTACATCTTTCCCTTCAAGAAGCCTTTCGCTAAGGCTGTTCTTGTGGAATTGGCAAAGGGATATTTGGAAGCCCATAGAGGGCTATGGTTAAAAAGGAAATATCTTCCGTTCAAAAGTGGAAAGAAGCTTTCTGAGAAACTGCTCTGTGTTCTGTTAGTTCATCTCACAGAGTTACATCTTTCCCTTCAAGAAGCCTTTCGCTAAGGCTGTTCTTGTGGAATTGGCAAAGGGATATTTGGAAGCCCATAGAGGGCTATGGTGAAAAAGGAAATATCTTCCGTTCAAAACTGGAAAGAAGCTTTCTGAGAAACTGCTCTGTGTTCTGTTAATTCATCTCACAGAGTTACATCTTTCCCTTCAAGAAGCCTTTCGCTAAGGCTGTTCTTGTGGAATTGGCAAAGGGATATTTGGAGGCCCATAGAGGGCTATGGTGAAAAAGGAAATATCTTCCGTTCAAAACTGGAAAGAAGCTTTCTGAGAAACTGCTCTGTGTTCTGTTAATTCATCTCACAGAGTTACATCTTTCCCTTGAAGAAGCCTTTCGCTAAGGCTGTTCTTGTGGAATTGGCAAAGGGATATTTGGAAGCCCATAGAGGGATATGGTGAAAATGGAAATATCTTCCGTTCAAAACTGGAAAGAAGCTTTCTGAGAAACTGCTCTGTGTTCTGTTAATTCATCTCACAGAGTTACATCTTTCCCTTCAAGAAGCCTTTCGCTAAGGCTGTTCTTGTGGAATTGGCAAAGGGATATTTGGAAGCCCATAGAGGGCTATGGTGAAAAAGGAAATATCCTCCGTTCAAAACTGGAAAGAAGCTCTCAGAGAAACTGCTCTGTGTTCTGTTAATTCATCTCACAGAGTTACATCTTTCCTTTCAAGAAGCCTTTCGCTAAGGCTGTTCTTGTGGAATTGGCAAAGGGATATGTGGAAGCCCATAGAGGGCTATGGTGAAAAAGGAAATATCTTCCGTTCAAAACTGGAAAGAAGCTTTCTGAGAAACTGCTCTGTGTTCTGTTAATTCATCTCACAGAGTTACATCTTTCCCTTCAAGAAGCCTTTCGCTAAGGCTGTTCTTGTGGAATTGGCAAAGGGATATTTGGAGGCCCATAGAGGGCTATGGTGAAAAAGGAAATATCTTCCGTTCAAAAGTGGAAAGAAGCTTTCTGAGAAACTGCTCTGTGTTCTGTTAGTTCATCTCACAAAGTTACATCTTTCCCTTCAAGAAGCCTTTCGCTAAGGCTGTTCTTGTGGAATTGGCAAAGGGATATTTGGAAGCCCATAGAGGGCTATGGTGAAAAAGGAAATATCTTCCGTTCAAAACTGGAAAGAAGCTTTCTGAGAAACTGCTCTGTGTTCTGTTAATTCATCTCACAGAGTTACATTTTTCCCTTCAAGAAACCTTTCGCTAAGGCTGTTCTTGTGGAATTGGCAAAGGGATATTTGGAAGCCCATAGAGGGCTATGGTGAAAAAGGAAATATCTTCCATTCAAAACTGGAAAGAACCTTTCTGAGAAACTGCTCTGTGTTCTGTTAATTCATCTCACAGAGTTACATCTTTCCCTTCAAGAAGCCTTTCGCTAAGGCTGTTCTTGTGGAATTGGCAAAGGGATATTTGGAAGCCCATAGAGGGCTATGGTGAAAAAGGAAATATCCTCCGTTCAAAACTGGAAAGAAGCTCTCAGAGAAACTGCTCTGTGTTCTGTTAATTCATCTCACAGAGTTACATCTTTCCTTTCAAGAAGCCTTTCGCTAAGGCTGTTCTTGTGGAATTGGCAAAGGGATATTTGGAAGCCCATAGAGGGCTATGGTGAAAAAGGAAATATCTTCCGTTCAAAACTGGAAAGAAGCTTTCTGAGAAACTGCTCTGTGTTCTGTTAATTCATCTCACAGAGTTACATCTTTCCCTTTAAGAAGCCTTTCGCTAAGGCTGTTCTTGTGGAATTGGCAAAGGGATATTTGGAAGCCCATAGATGGCTATGGTGAAAAAGGAATTATCTTCCGTTCAAAACTGGAAAGAAGCTTTCTGAGAAACTGCTCTGTGTTCTGTTAATTCATCTCACAGAGTTACATCTTTCCCTTCAAGAAGCCTTTCGCTAAGGCTGTTCTTGTGGAATTGGCAAAGGGATATTTGGAAGCCCATAGAGGGCTATGGTGAAAAAGGAAATATCTTCCGTTCAAAACTGGAAAGAAGCTTTATGAGAAACCGCTCTGTGTTCTGTTAATTCGTCTCACAGAGTTACATCTTTCCCTTCAAGAAGCCTTTCGCTAAGACTGTTCTTGTGGAATTGGCAAAGGGATATTTGGAAGCCCATAGAGGGCTATGGTCAAAAAGGAAATATCTTCCGTTCAAAACTGGAAAGAAGCTTTCTGAGAAACTGCTCTGTGTTCTGTTAATTCATCTCACAGAGTTACATCTTTCCCTTCAAGAAGCCTTTCGCTAAGGCTGTTCTTGTGGAATTGGCAAAGGGATATTTGGAGGCCCATAGAGGGCTATGGTGAAAAAGTAAACATCTTCCGTTCAAAACTGGAAAGAAGCTTTCTGAGAAACTGCTCTGTGTTCTGTTAGTTCATCTCAGAGAGTTACATCTTTCCCTTCAAGAAGCCTTTCGCTAAGGATGTTCTTGTGGAATTGGCAAAGGGATATTTGGAAGCCCATAGAGGGCTATGGTGAAAAAGGAAATATCTTCCATTCAAAACTGGAAAGAACCTTTCTGAGAAACTGCTCTGTGTTCTGTTAATTCATCTCACAGAGTTACATCTTTCCCTTCAAGAAGCCTTTCGCTAAGGCTGTTCTTGTGGAATTGGCAAAGGGATATTTGGAAGCCCATAGAGGGCTATGGTGAAAAAGGAAATATCCTCCGTTCAAAACTGGAAAGAAGCTCTCAGAGAAACTACTCTGTGTTCTGTTAATTCATCTCACAGAGTTACATCTTTCCTTTCAAGAAGCCTTTCGCTAAGGCTGTTCTTGTGGAATTGGCAAAGGGATATGTGGAAGCCCATAGAGGGCTATGGTGAAAAAGGAAATATCTTCCGTTCAAAACTGGAAAGAAGCTTTCTGAGAAACTGCTCTGTGTTCTGTTAATTCATCTCACAGAGTTACATCTTTCCCTTCAAGAAGCCTTTCGCTAAGGCTGTTCTTGTGGAATTGGCAAAGGGATATTTGGAAGCCCATAGATGGCTATGGTGAAAAAGGAATTATCTTCCGTTCAAAACTGGAAAGAAGCTTTCTGAGAAACTGCTCTGTGTTCTGTTAATTCATCTCACAGAGTTACATCTTTCCCTTCAAGAAGCCTTTCGCTAAGGCTGTTCTTGTGGAATTGGCAAAGGGATATTTGGAAGCCCATAGAGGGCTATGGTGAAAAAGGAAATATCTTCCGTTCAAAACTGGAAAGAAGCTTTATGAGAAACCGCTCTGTGTTCTGTTAATTCGTCTCACAGAGTTACATCTTTCCCTTCAAGAAGCCTTTCGCTAAGACTGTTCTTGTGGAATTGGCAAAGGGATATTTGGAAGCCCATAGAGGGCTATGGTCAAAAAGGAAATATCTTCCGTTCAAAACTGGAAAGAAGCTTTCTGAGAAACTGCTCTGTGTTCTGTTAATTCATCTCACAGAGTTACATCTTTCCCTTCAAGAAGCCTTTCGCTAAGGCTGTTCTTGTGGAATTGGCAAAGGGATATTTGGAAGCCCATAGAGGGCTATGGTGAAAAAGGAAATATCTTCCGTTCAAAACTGGAAAGAAGCTTTCTGAGAAACTGCTCTGTGTTCTGTTAATTCATCTCACAGAGTTACATCTTTCCCTTCAAGAAGCCTTTCGCTAAGGCTGTTCTTGTGGAATTGGCAAAGGGATATTTGGAAGCCCATAGAGGGCTATGGTTAAAAAGGAAATATCTTCCGTTCAAAAGTGGAAAGAAGCTTTCTGAGAAACTGCTCTGTGTTCTGTTAGTTCATCTCACAGAGTTACATCTTTCCCTTCAAGAAGCCTTTCGCTAAGGCTGTTCTTGTGGAATTGGCAAAGGGATATTTGGAAGCCCATAGAGGGCTATGGTGAAAAAGGAAATATCTTCCGTTCAAAACTGGAAAGAAGCTTTCTGAGAAACTGCTCTGTGTTCTGTTAATTCATCTCACAGAGTTACATCTTTCCCTTCAAGAAGCCTTTCGCTAAGGCTGTTCTTGTGGAATTGGCAAAGGGATATTTGGAGGCCCATAGAGGGCTATGGTGAAAAAGGAAATATCTTCCGTTCAAAACTGGAAAGAAGCTTTCTGAGAAACTGCTCTGTGTTCTGTTAATTCATCTCACAGAGTTACATCTTTCCCTTGAAGAAGCCTTTCGCTAAGGCTGTTCTTGTGGAATTGGCAAAGGGATATTTGGAAGCCCATAGAGGGATATGGTGAAAATGGAAATATCTTCCGTTCAAAACTGGAAAGAAGCTTTCTGAGAAACTGCTCTGTGTTCTGTTAATTCATCTCACAGAGTTACATCTTTCCCTTCAAGAAGCCTTTCGCTAAGGCTGTTCTTGTGGAATTGGCAAAGGGATATTTGGAAGCCCATAGAGGGCTATGGTGAAAAAGGAAATATCCTCCGTTCAAAACTGGAAAGAAGCTCTCAGAGAAACTGCTCTGTGTTCTGTTAATTCATCTCACAGAGTTACATCTTTCCTTTCAAGAAGCCTTTCGCTAAGGCTGTTCTTGTGGAATTGGCAAAGGGATATGTGGAAGCCCATAGAGGGCTATGGTGAAAAAGGAAATATCTTCCGTTCAAAACTGGAAAGAAGCTTTCTGAGAAACTGCTCTGTGTTCTGTTAATTCATCTCACAGAGTTACATCTTTCCCTTCAAGAAGCCTTTCGCTAAGGCTGTTCTTGTGGAATTGGCAAAGGGATATTTGGAAGCCCATAGATGGCTATGGTGAAAAAGGAATTATCTTCCGTTCAAAACTGGAAAGAAGCTTTCTGAGAAACTGCTCTGTGTTCTGTTAATTCATCTCACAGAGTTACATCTTTCCCTTCAAGAAGCCTTTCGCTAAGGCTGTTCTTGTGGAATTGGCAAAGGGATATTTGGAAGCCCATAGAGGGCTATGGTGAAAAAGGAAATATCTTCCGTTCAAAACTGGAAAGAAGCTTTATGAGAAACCGCTCTGTGTTCTGTTAATTCGTCTCACAGAGTTACATCTTTCCCATCAAGAAGCCTTTCGCTAAGACTGTTCTTGTGGAATTGGCAAAGGGATATTTGGAAGCCCATAGAGGGCTATGGTCAAAAAGGAAATATCTTCCGTTCAAAACTGGAAAGAAGCTTTCTGAGAAACTGCTCTGTGTTCTGTTAATTCATCTCACAGAGTTACATCTTTCCCTTCAAGAAGCCTTTCGCTAAGGCTGTTCTTGTGGAATTGGCAAAGGGATATTTGGAGGCCCATAGAGGGCTATGGTGAAAAAGTAAACATCTTCCGTTCAAAACTGGAAAGAAGCTTTCTGAGAAACTGCTCTGTGTTCTGTTAGTTCATCTCAGAGAGTTACATCTTTCCCTTCAAGAAGCCTTTCGCTAAGGCTGTTCTTGTGGAATTGGCAAAGGGATATTTGGAAGCCCATAGAGGGCTATGGTTAAAAAGGAAATATCTTCCGTTCAAAAGTGGAAAGAAGCTTTCTGAGAAACTGCTCTGTGTTCTGTTAGTTCATCTCACAGAGTTACATCTTTCCCTTCAAGAAGCCTTTCGCTAAGGCTGTTCTTGTGGAATTGGCAAAGGGATATTTGGAAGCCCATAGAGGGCTATGGTGAAAAAGGAAATATCTTCCGTTCAAAACTGGAAAGAAGCTTTCTGAGAAACTGCTCTGTGTTCTGTTAATTCATCTCACAGAGTTACATCTTTCCCTTCAAGAAGCCTTTCGCTAAGGCTGTTCTTGTGGAATTGGCAAAGGGATATTTGGAGGCCCATAGAGGGCTATGGTGAAAAAGGAAATATCTTCCGTTCAAAACTGGAAAGAAGCTTTCTGAGAAACTGCTCTGTGTTCTGTTAATTCATCTCACAGAGTTACATCTTTCCCTTGAAGAAACCTTTCGCTAAGGCTGTTCTTGTGGAATTGGCAAAGGGATATTTGGAAGCCCATAGAGGGCTATGGTGAAAAAGGAAATATCTTCCGTTCAAAACTGGAAAGAAGCTTTCTGAGAAACTGCTCTGTGTTCTGTTAATTCGTCTCACAGAGTTACATCTTTCCCTTCAAGAAGCCTTTCGCAAAGGCTGTTCTTGTGGAATTGGCAAAGGGATATTTGGAAGCCCATAGATTGCTATGGTGAAAAAGGAAATATCTTCCCTTCAAAACTGGAAAGAAGCTTTCTGAGAAACTGCTCTGTGTTCTGTTAATTCATCTCACAGAGTTACATCTTTCCCTTCAAGAAGCCTTTCGCTAAGGCTGTTCTTGTGGAATTGGCAAAGGGATATTTGGAAGCCCATAGAGGGATATGGTGAAAATGGAAATATCTTCCGTTCAAAACTGGAAAGAAGCTTTCTGAGAAACTGCTCTGTGTTCTGTTAATCCATCTCACAGAGTTACATCTTTCCCTTCAAGAAGCCTTTCGCTAAGGCTGTTCTTGTGGAATTGGCAAAGGGATATTTGGAGGCCCATAGAGGGCTATGGTGAAAAAGGAAATATCTTCCGTTCAAAACTGGAAAGAAGCTTTCAGAGAAACTGCTCTGTGTTCTGTTAATTCATCTCAGAGAGTTACATCTTTCCCTTCAAGAAGCCTTTCGCTAAGGCTGTTCTTGTGGAATTGGCAAAGGGATATTTGGAAGCCCATAGAGGGCTATGGTGAAAAAGGAAATATCTTCCGTTCAAAACTGGAAAGAAGCTTTCTGAGAAACTGCTCTGTGTTCTGTTAATTCGTCTCACAGAGTTACATCTTTCCCTTCAAGAAGCCTTTCGCAAAGGCTGTTCTTGTGGAATTGGCAAAGGGATATTTGGAAGCCCATAGATTGCTATGGTGAAAAAGGAAATATCTTCCCTTCAAAACTGGAAAGAAGCTTTCTGAGAAACCGCTCTGTGTTCTGTTAATTCATCTCACAGAGTTACATCTTTCCCTACAAGAAGCCTTTCGCTAAGGCTGTTCTTGTGGAAGTGGCAAAGGGATATTTGGAAGCCCATAGAGGGCTATGGTGAAAAAGGAAATATCTTCCGTTCAAAACTGGAAAGAAGCTATCAGAGAAACTGCTCTGTGTTCTGTTAATTCATCTCACATAGTTACATCTTTCCCTTCAAGAAGCCTTTCGCTAAGCCTGTTCTTGTGTAATTGGTAAAGGGATATTTGGAAGCCCATAGAGGGCTATGGTGAAAAAGGAAATATCTTCCGTTCAAAACTGGAAAGAAGCTTTCAGAGAAACCGCTCTGTGTTCTGTTAATTCGTCTCACAGAGTTACATCTTTCCCTTCAAGAAGCCTTTCGCTAAGGCTGTTCTTGTGGAATTGGCAAAGGGATATTTGGAAGCCCATAGAGGGCTATGGTGAAAATGGAAATATCTTCCGTTCAAAACTGGAAAGAAGCTATCAGAGAAACTGCTCTGTGTTCTGTTAATTCATCTCACAGAGTTACATCTTTCCCTTCAAGAAGCCTTTCGCTAAGGCTGTTCTTGTGGAATTGGAAAAGGGATATTTGGAGGCCCATAGAGGGCTATGGAGAAAAAGGAAATATCTTCCGTTCAAAACTGGAAAGAAGCTCTCAGAGAAACTGCTCTGTGTTCTGTTAATTCATCTCACAGAGTTACATCTTTCCCTTCAAGAAGCCTTTCGCTAAGGCTGTTCTTGTGGAATTGGCAAAGGGATATTTGGAGGCCCATAGAGGGCTATGGTCAAAAAGGAAATATGTTCCGTTCAAAAGTGGAAAGAAGCTTTCTGAGAAACTGCTCTGTGTTCTGTTAATTCGTCTCACAGAGTTACATCTTTCCCTTCAAGAAGCCTTTCGCTAAGGCTGTTCTTGTGGAATTGGCAAAGGGATATGTGGAAGCCCATAGAGGGCTATGGTGAAAAAGGAAATATCTTCCGTTCAAAACTGGAAAGAAGCTTTCTGAGAAACTGCTCTGTGTTCTGTTAATTCGTCTCACAGAGTTACATCTTTCCCTTCAAGAAGCCTTTCGCTAAGGCTGTTCTTGTGGAATTGGCAAAGGGATATTTGGAAGCCCATAGAGGGCTATGGTGAAAAAGGAAATATCTTCCGTTCAAAACTGGAAAGAAGCTTTCTGAGAATCTGCTCTGTGTTCTGTTAATTCATCTCACAGAGTTACATCTTTCCCTTCAAGAAGCCTTTCGCTAAGGCTGTTCTTGTGGAATTGGCAAAGGGATATTTGGAGGCCCATAGAGGGCTATGGTGAAAAAGGAAATATCTTCCGTTCAAAAGTGGAAAGAAGCTTTCTGAGAAACTCCTCTGTGTTCTGTTAGTTCATCTCACAGAGTTACATCTTTCCCTTCAAGAAGCCTTTCGCTAAGGCTGTTCTTGTGGAATTGGCAAAGGGATATTTGGAAGCCCATAGAGGGCTATGGTGAAAAAGGAAATATCTTCCGTTCAAAACTGGAAAGAAGCTTTCTGAGAAACTGCTCTGTGTTCTGTTAATTCATCTCACAGAGTTACATCTTTCCCTTCAAGAAACCTTTCGCTAAGGCTGTTCTTGTGGAATTGGCAAAGGGATATTTGGAAGCCCATAGAGGGCTATGGTGAAAAAGGAAATATCTTCCATTCAAAACTGGAAAGAAGCTTTCTGAGAAACTGCTCTGTGTTCTGTTAATTCATCTCACAGAGTTACATCTTTCCCTTCAAGAAGCCTTTCGCTAAGGCTGTTCTTGTGGAATTGGCAAAGGGATATTTGGAAGCCCATAGAGGGCTATGGTGAAAAAGGAAATATCCTCCGTTCAAAACTGGAAAGAAGCTCTCAGAGAAACTGCTCTGTGTTCTGTTAATTCATCTCACAGAGTTACATCTTTCCTTTCAAGAAGCCTTTCGCTAAGGCTGTTCTTGTGGAATTGGCAAAGGGATATGTGGAAGCCCATAGAGGGCTATGGTGAAAAAGGAAATATCTTCCGTTCAAAACTGGAAAGAAGCTTTCTGAGAAACTGCTCTGTGTTCTGTTAATTCATCTCACAGAGTTACATCTTTCCCTTCAAGAAGCCTTTCGCTAAGGCTGTTCTTGTGGAATTGGCAAAGGGATATTTGGAAGCCCATAGATGGCTATGGTGAAAAAGGAATTATCTTCCGTTCAAAACTGGAAAGAAGCTTTCTGAGAAACTGCTCTGTGTTCTGTTAATTCATCTCACAGAGTTACATCTTTCCCTTCAAGAAGCCTTTCGCTAAGGCTGTTCTTGTGGAATTGGCAAAGGGATATTTGGAAGCCCATAGAGGGCTATGGTGAAAAAGGAAATATCTTCCGTTCAAAACTGGAAAGAAGCTTTATGAGAAACCGCTCTGTGTTCTGTTAATTCGTCTCACAGAGTTACATCTTTCCCTTCAAGAAGCCTTTCGCTAAGGCTGTTCTTGTGGAATTGGCAAAGGGATATTTGGAAGCCCATAGAGGGCTATGGTGAAAAAGGAAATATCTTCCGTTCAAAACTGGAAAGAAGCTTTCTGAGAAACTGCTCTCTGTTCTGTTAATTCATCTCACAGAGTTACATCTTTCCCTTCAAGAAGCCTTTCGCTAAGGCTGTTCTTGTGGAATTGGCAAAGGGATATTTGGAAGCCCATAGAGGGCTATGGTGAAAATGGAAATATCTTCCGTTCAAAACTGGAAAGAACCTTTCTGAGAAACTGCTCTGTGTTCTGTTAATCCATCTCACAGAGTTACATCTTTCCCTTCAAGAAGCCTTTCGCTAAGGCTGTTCTTGTGGAATTGGCAAAGGGATATTTGGAAGCCCATAGAGGGCTATGGTGAAAAAGGAAATATCTTCCGTTCAAAACTGGAAAGAAGCTTTCTGAGAAACTGCTCTGTGTTCTGTTAATTCATCTCACAGAGTTACATCTTTCCCTTCAAGAAGCCTTTCGCTAAGGCTGTTCTTGTAGAATTGACAAAGGGATATTTGGAAGCCCATAGAGGGCTATGGTGAAAAAGGAAATATCTTCCGTTCAAAACTGGAAAGAAGCTTTCTGAGAAACTGCTCTGTGTTCTGTTAATTCATCTCACAGAGGTACATCTTTCCCTTCAAGAAGCCATTCGCTAAGGCTGTTCTTGTGGAATTGGCAAAGGGATATTTGGAAGCCCATAGAGGGCTATGGTGAAAAAGGAAATATCTTCCGTTCAAAACTGGAAAGAAGCTTTCTGAGAAACTGCTCTGTGTTCTGTTAATTCGTCTCACAGAGTTACATCTTTCCCTTCAAGAAGCCTTTCGCTAAGGCTCTTCTTTTGGAATTGGCAAAGGGATATTTGGAAGCCCATAGAGGGCTATGGTGAAAAAGGAAATATCTTCCGTTCAAAACTGGAAAGAAGCTTTCTGAGAAACTGCTCTGTGTTCTGTTAATTCATCTCACAGAGTTACATCTTTCCCTTCAAGAAGCCTTTCGCTAAGGCTGTTCTTGTGGAATTGGCAAAGGGATATTTGGAGGCCCATAGAGGGCTATGGTGAAAAAGGAAATATCTTCCGTTCAAAAGTGGAAAGAAGCTTTCTGAGAAACTGCTCTGTGTTCTGTTAGTTCATCTCACAGAGTTACATCTTTCCCGTCAAGAAGCCTTTCGCTAAGGCTGTTCTTGTGGAATTGGCAAAGGGATATTTGGAAGCCCATAGAAGGCTATGGTGAAAAAGGAAATATCTTCCGTTCAAAACTGGAAAGAAGCTTTCTGAGAAACTGCTCTGTGTTCTGTTAATTCATCTCACAGAGTTACATCTTTCCCTTCAAGAAACCTTTCGCTAAGGCTGTTCTTGTGGAATTGGCAAAGGGATATTTGGAAGCCCATAGAGGGCTATGGTGAAAAAGGAAATATCTTCCATTCAAAACTGGAAAGAACCTTTCTGAGAAACTGCTCTGTGTTCTGTTAATTCATCTCACAGAGTTACATCTTTCCCTTCAAGAAGCCTTTCGCTAAGGCTGTTCTTCTGGAATTGGCAAAGGGATATTTGGAAGCCCATAGAGGGCTATGGTGAAAAAGGAAATATCCTCCGTTCAAAACTGGAAAGAAGCTCTCAGAGAAACTGCTCTGTGTTCTGTTAATTCATCTCACAGAGTTACATCTTTCCTTTCAAGAAGCCTTTCGCTAAGGCTGTTCTTGTGGAATTGGCAAAGGGATATGTGGAAGCCCATAGAGGGCTATGGTGAAAAAGGAAATATCTTCCGTTCAAAACTGGAAAGAAGCTTTCTGAGAAACTGCTCTGTGTTCTGTTAATTCATCTCACAGAGTTACATCTTTCCCTTCAAGAAGCCTTTCGCTAAGGCTGTTCTTGTGGAATTGGCAAAGGGATATTTGGAAGCCCATAGAGGGCTATGGTGAAAAAGGAAATATCTTCCCTTCAAAACTGGAAAAAAGCTATCAGAGAAACTGCTCTGTGTTCTGTTAATTCATCTCCCAGAGTTACATCTTTCCCTTCAAGAAGCCTTTCGCTAAGGCTGTTCTTGTGGAATTGGCAAAGGGATATTTGGAAGCCCATAGAGGGCTATGGTGAAAAAGGAAATATCTTCCCTTCAAAACTAGAAAGAAGCTTTCTGAGAAACCGCTCTGTGTTCTGTTAATTCATCTCACAGAGTTACATCTTTCCCTTCAAGAAGCCTTTCGCTAAGGCTGTTCTTGTAGAATTGACAAAGGGATATTTGGAAGCCCATAGAGGGCTATGGTGAAAAAGGAAATATCTTCCGTTCAAAACTGGAAAGAAGCTTTCTGAGAAACTGCTCTGTGTTCTGTTAATTCATCTCACAGAGGTACATCTTTCCCTTCAAGAAGCCATTCGCTAAGGCTGTTCTTGTGGAATTGGCAAAGGGATATTTGGAAGCCCATAGAGGGCTATGGTGAAAAAGGAAATATCTTCCGTTCAAAACTGGAAAGAAGCTTTCTGAGAAACTGCTCTGTGTTCTGTTAATTCGTCTCACAGAGTTACATCTTTCCCTTCAAGAAGCCTTTCGCTAAGGCTCTTCTTTTGGAATTGGCAAAGGGATATTTGGAAGCCCATAGAGGGCTATGGTGAAAAAGGAAATATCTTCCGTTCAAAACTGGAAAGAAGCTTTCTGAGAAACTGCTCTGTGTTCTGTTAATTCATCTCACAGAGTTACATCTTTCCCTTCAAGAAGCCTTTCGCTAAGGCTGTTCTTGTGGAATTGGCAAAGGGATATTTGGAGGCCCATAGAGGGCTATGGTGAAAAAGGAAATATCTTCCGTTCAAAAGTGGAAAGAAGCTTTCTGAGAAACTGCTCTGTGTTCTGTTAGTTCATCTCACAGAGTTACATCTTTCCCGTCAAGAAGCCTTTCGCTAAGGCTGTTCTTGTGGAATTGGCAAAGGGATATTTGGAAGCCCATAGAGGGCTATGGTGAAAAAGGAAATATCTTCCGTTCAAAACTGGAAAGAAGCTTTCTGAGAAACTGCTCTGTGTTCTGTTAATTCATCTCACAGAGTTACATCTTTCCCTTCAAGAAACCTTTCGCTAAGGCTGTTCTTGTGGAATTGGCAAAGGGATATTTGGAAGCCCATAGAGGGCTATGGTGAAAAAGGAAATATCTTCCATTCAAAACTGGAAAGAACCTTTCTGAGAAACTGCTCTGTGTTCTGTTAATTCATCTCACAGAGTTACATCTTTCCCTTCAAGAAGCCTTTCGCTAAGGCTGTTCTTGTGGAATTGGCAAAGGGATATTTGGAAGCCCATAGAGGGCTATGGTGAAAAAGGAAATATCCTCCGTTCAAAACTGGAAAGAAGCTCTCAGAGAAACTGCTCTGTGTTCTGTTAATTCATCTCACAGAGTTACATCTTTCCTTTCAAGAAGCCTTTCGCTAAGGCTGTTCTTGTGGAATTGGCAAAGGGATATGTGGAAGCCCATAGAGGGCTATGGTGAAAAAGGAAATATCTTCCGTTCAAAACTGGAAAGAAGCTTTCTGAGAAACTGCTCTGTGTTCTGTTAATTCATCTCACAGAGTTACATCTTTCCCTTCAAGAAGCCTTTCGCTAAGGCTGTTCTTGTGGAATTGGCAAAGGGATATTTGGAAGCCCATAGAGGGCTATGGTGAAAAAGGAAATATCTTCCCTTCAAAACTGGAAAAAAGCTATCAGAGAAACTGCTCTGTGTTCTGTTAATTCATCTCCCAGAGTTACATCTTTCCCTTCAAGAAGCCTTTCGCTAAGGCTGTTCTTGTGGAATTGGCAAAGGGATATTTGGAAGCCCATAGAGGGCTATGGTGAAAAAGGAAATATCTTCCGTTCAAAACTGGAAAGAAGCTTTCTGAGAAACTGCTCTGTGTTCTGTTAATTCATCTCACAGAGTTACATCTTTCCCTTCAAGAAGCCTTTCGCTAAGGCTGTTCTTGTGGAATTGGCAAAGGGATATTTGGAAGCCCATAGAGGGCTATGGTGAAAAAGGAAATATCTTCCGTTCAAAACTGGAAAGAAGCTTTCTGAGAAACCGCTCTGTGTTCTGTTAATTCGTCTCACAGAGTTACATCTTTCCCTTCAAGAAGCCTTTCGCTAAGGCTGTTCTTGTGGAATTGGCAAAGGGATATTTGGAAGCCCATAGAGGGCTATGGTGAAAAAGGAAATATCTTCCGTTCAAAACTGGAAAGAAGCTTTCTGAGAAACTGCTCTGTGTTCTGTTAATTCGTCTCACAGAGTTACATCTTTCCCTTCAACAAGCCTTTCGCTAAGACTGTTCTTGTGGAATTGGCAAAGGGATATTTGGAAGCCCATAGAGGGCTATGGTGAAAATGGAAATATCTTCCGTTCAAAACTGGAAAGAAGCTTTCTGAGAAACTGCTCTGTGTTCTGTTAATCCATCTCACAGAGTTACATCTTTCCCTTCAAGAAGCCTTTCGCTAAGGCTGTTCTTGTGGAATTGGCAAAGGGACATTTGGAGGCCCATAGAGGGCTATGGTGAAAAAGGAAATATCTTCCGTTCAAAACTGGAAAGAAGCTTTCAGAGAAACTGCTCTGTGTTCTGTTAATTCATCTCACAGAGTTACATGTTTCCCTTCAAGAAGCCTTTCGCTAAGGCTGTTCTTGTGGAATTGGCAAAGGGATATTTGGAAGCCCGTAGAGGGCTATGGTGAAAAAGGAAATATCTTCCGTTCAAAACAGGAAAGAAGCTTTCTGAGAAACTGCTCTGTGTTCTGTTAATTCGTCTCACAGAGTTACATCTTTCCCTTCAAGAAGCCTTTCGCAAAGGCTGTTCTTGTGGAATTGGCAAAGGGATATTTGGAAGCCCATAGAGGGCTATGGTGAAAAAGGAAATATCTTCCCTTCAAAACTGGAAAGAAGCTTTCTGAGAAACCGCTCTGTGTTCTGTTAATTCATCTCACAGAGTTACATCTTTCCCTTCAAGAAGCCTTTCGCTAAGGCTGTTCTTGTGGAATTGACAAAGGGATATTTGGAAGCCCATAGAGGGCTATGGTGAAAAAGGAAATATCTTCCGTTCAAAACTGGAAAGAAGCTTTCAGAGAAACTGCTCTGTGTTCTGTTAATTCATCTCACAGAGTTACATCTTTCCCTTCAAGAAGCCTTTCGCTAAGGCTGTTCTTGTGGAATTGGCAAAGGGATATTTGGAAGCCCATAGAGGGCTATGGTGAAAAAGGAAATATCTTCCGTTCAAAACTGGAAAGAAGCTTTCTGAGAAACTGCTCTGTGTTCTGTTAATTCATCTCACAGAGTTACATCTTTCCCTTCAAGAAGCCTTTCGCTAAGGCTGTTCTTGTGGAATTGGCAAAGGGATATTTGGAAGCCCATAGAGGGCTATGGTGAAAATGGAAATATCTTCCGTTCAAAACTGGAAAGAAGCTTTCTGAGAAACTGCTCTGTGTTCTGTTAATCCATCTCACAGAGTTACATCTTTCCCTTCAAGAAGCCTTTCGCTAAGGCTGTTCTTGTGGAATTGGCAAAGGGATATTTGGAGGCCAATAGATTGCTATGGTGAAAAAGGAAATATCTTCCGTTCAAAACTGGAAAGAAGCTTTCAGAGAAACTGCTCTGTGTTCTGTTAATTCATCTCACAGAGTTACATCTTTCCCTTCAAGAAGCCTTTCGCTAAGCCTGTTCTTGTGGAATTGGCAAAGGGATATTTGGAAGCCCATAGAGGGCTATGGTGAAAAAGGAAATATCTTCCGTTCAAAACTGGAAAGAAGCTTTCAGAGAAACCGCTCTGTGTTCTGTTAATTCGTCTCACAGAGTTACATCTTTCCCTTCAAGAAGCCTTTCGCTAAGGCTGTTCTTGTGGAATTGGCAAAGGGATATTTGGAAGCCCATAGAGGGCTATGGTGAAAATGGAAATATCTTCCGTTCAAAACTGGAAAGAAGCTTTCTGAGAAACTGCTCTGTGTTCTGTTAATTCATCTCACAGAGTTACATCTTTCCCTTCAAGAAGCCTTTCGCTAAGGCTGTTCTTGTGGAATTGGAAAAGGGATATTTGGAGGCCCATAGAGGGCTATGGAGAAAAAGGAAATATCTTCCGTTCAAAACTGGAAAGAAGCTCTCAGAGAAACTGCTCTGTGTTCTGTTAATTCATCTCACAGAGTTACATCTTTCCCTTCAAGAAGCCTTTCGCTAAGGCTGTTCTTGTGGAATTGGCAAAGGGATATTTGGAGGCCCATAGAGGGCTACGGTCAAAAAGGAAATATGTTCCGTTCAAAAGTGGAAAGAAGCTTTCTGAGAAACTGCTCTGTGTTCTGTTAGTTCATCTCACAGAGTTACATCTTTCCCTTCAAGAAGCCTTTCGCTAAGGCTGTTCTTGTGGAATTGGCAAAGGGATATTTGGAAGCCCATATAGTTCTAGGGTGAAAAAGGAAATATCTTCCGTGCAAAACTGGAAAGAACCTTTCTGAGACACTGCTCTGTGTTCTGTTAATTCATCTCACAGAGTTACATCTTTCCCTTCAAGAAGCCTTTCGCTAAGGCTGTTCTTGTGGAATTGGCAAAGGGATATTTGGAAGCCCATAGAGGGCTATGGTGAAAAAGGAAATATCCTCCGTTCAAAACTGGAAACAAGCTCTCAGAGAAACTGCTCTGTGTTCTGTTAATTCATCTCACAGAGTTACATCTTTCCCTTCAAGAAGCCTTTCGCTAAGGCTGTTCTTGTGGAATTGGCAAAGGGATATGTGGAAGCCCATAGAGGGCTATGGTGAAAAAGGAAATATCTTCCGTTCAAAACTGGAAAGAAGCTTTCTGAGAAACTGCTCTGTGTTCTGTTAATTCATCTCACAGAGTTACATCTTTCCCTTCAAGAAGCCTTTCGCTAAGGCTGTTCTTGTGGAATTGGCAAAGGGATATTTGGAAGCCCATAGAGGGCTATGGTGAAAAAGGAAATATCTTCCGTTCAAAACTGGAAAGAAGCTTCCTGAGAAACTGCTCTGTGTTCTGTTAATTCATCTCACAGACTTACATTTTTCCCTTCAAGAAGCCTTTCGCTAAGGCTGTTCTTGTGGAATTGGCAAAGGGATATTTGGAAGCCCATAGAGGGCTATGGTGAAAAAGGAAATATCTTCCGTTCAAAACTGGAAAGAAGCCTTCTGAGAAACCGCTCTGTGTTCTGTTAATTCATCTCACAGAGTTACATCTTTCCCTTCAAGAAGCCTTTCGCTAAGGCTGTTCTTGTGGAATTGGCAAAGGGATATTTGGAAGCCCATAGAGGGCTATGGTGAAAAAGGAAATATCTTCCGTTCAAAACTGGAAAGAAGCTTTCTGAGAAACTGCTCTGTGTTCTGTTAATTCGTCTCACAGAGTTACATCTTTCCCTTCAAGAAGCCTTTCGCAAAGGCTGTTCTTGTGGAATTGGCAAAGGGATATTTGGAAGCCCATAGAGGGCTATGGTGAAAAAGGAAATATCTTCCCTTCAAAACTAGAAAGAAGCTTTCTGAGAAACCGCTCTGTGTTCTGTTAATTCATCTCACAGAGTTACATCTTTCCCTTCAAGAAGCCTTTCGCTAAGGCTGTTCTTGTGGAATTGACAAAGGGATATTTGGAAGCCCATAGGGGGCTATGGTGAAAAAGGAAATATCTTCCGTTCAAAACTGGAAGGAAGCTTTCTGAGAAACTGCTCTGTTTTCTGTTAATTCATCTCACAGAGTTACATCTTTCCCTTCAAGAAACCTTTCGCTAAGGCTGTTCTTGTGGAATTGGCAAAGGGATATTTGGAAGCCCATAGAGGGCTATGGTGAAAAAGGAAATATCTTCCATGCAAAACTGGAAAGAACCTTTCTGAGAAACTGCTCTGTGTTCTGTTAATTCATCTCACAGAGTTACATCTTTCCCTTCAAGAAGCCTTTCGCTAAGGCTGTTCTTGTGGAATTGGCAAAGGGATATTTGGAAGCCCATAGAGGGCTGTGGTGAAAAAGGAAATATCTTCCGTTCAAAACTGGAAAGAAGCTTTCTGAGAAACTGCTCTGTGTTCTGTTAATTCATCTCACAGAGGTACATCTTTCCCTTCAAGAAGCCTTTCGCTAAGGCTGTTCTTGTGGAATTGGCAAAGGGATATTTGGAAGCCCATAGAGGGCTATGGTGAAAAAGGAAATATCTTCCGTTCAAAACTGGAAAGAAGCTTTCTGAGAAACTGCTCTGTGTTCTGTTAATTCGTCTCACAGAGTTACATCTTTCCCTTCAAGAAGCCTTTCGCAAAGGCTGTTCTTGTGGAATTGGCAAAGGGATATTTGGAAGCCCTTAGAGGGCTATGGTGAAAAAGGAAATATCTTCCCTTCAAAACTGGAAAGAAGCTTTCTGAGAAACCGCTCTGTGTTCTGTTAATTCATCTCACAGAGTTACATCTTTCCCTTCAAGAAGCCTTTCGCTAAGGCTGTTCTTGTGGAATTGACAAAGGGATATTTGGAAGCCCATAGAGGGCTATGGTGAAAAAGGAAATATCTTCCGTTCAAAACTGGAAAGAAGCTTTCTGAGAAACTGCTCTGTGTTCTGTTAATTCATCTCACAGAGTTACATCTTTCCCTTCAAGAAGCCTTTCGCTAAGGCTGTTCTTGTGGAATTGGCAAAGGGATATTTGGACGCCCATAGAGGGCTATGGTGAAAAAGGAAATATCTTCCGTTCAAAACTGGAAAGAAGCTTTCTGAGAAACTGCTCTGTGTTCTGTTAATTCATCTCACAGAGTTACATCTTTCCCTTCAAGAAGCCTTTCCCTAAGGCTGTTCTTGTGGAATTGGCAAAGGGATATTTGGAAGCCCATAGAGGGCTATGGTGAAAAAGGAAATATCTTCCGTTCAAAACTGGAAAGAAGCTTTCTGAGAAACTGCTCTGTGTTCTGTTAATTCATCTCACAGAGTTACATCTTTCCCTTCAAGAAGCCTTTCGCTAAGGCTGTTCTTGTGGAATTGGCAAAGGGATATTTGGAAGCCCATAGAGAGCTATGGTGAAAAAGGAAATATCTTCCGTTCAAAACTGGAAAGAAGCTTTCTGAGAAACTGCTCTGTGTTCTGTTAATTCGTCTCACAGAGTTACATCTTTCCCTTCAAGAAGCCTTTCGCTAAGGCTGTTCTTGTGGAATTGGCAAAGGGATATGTGGAAGCCCATAGAGGGCTATGGTGAAAAAGGAAATATCTTCCGTTCAAAACTGGAAAGAAGCTTTCTGAGAAACTGCTCTGTGTTCTGTTAATTCGTCTCACAGAGTTACATCTTTCCCTTCAAGAAGCCTTTCGCTAAGGCTGTTCTTGTGGAATTGGCAAAGGGATATTTGGAAGCCCATAGAGGGCTATGGTGAAAAAGGAAATATCTTCCGTTCAAAACTGGAAAGAAGCTTTCTGAGAAACTGCTCTGTGTTCTGTTAATTCATCTCACAGAGTTACATCTTTCCCTTCAAGAAGCCTTTCGCTAAGGCTGTTCTTGTGGAATTGGCAAAGGGATATTTGGAGGCCCATAGAGGGCTATGGTGAAAAAGGAAATATCTTCCGTTCAAAACTGGAAAGAAGCTTTCTGAGAAACTGCTCTGTGTTCTGTTAATTCATCTCACAGAGTTACATCTTTCCCTTCAAGAAGCCTTTCGCTAAGGCTGTTCTTGTGTAATTGGCAAAGGGATATTTGGAGGCCCATAGAGGGCTATGGTGAAAAAGGAAATATCTTCCGTTCAAAACTGGAAAGAAGCTTTCTGAGAAACTGCTCTGTGTTCTGTTAGTTCATCTCACAGAGTTACATCTTTCCCTTCAAGAAGCCTTTCGCTAAGGCTGTTCTTGTGGAATTGGCAAAGGGATATGTGGAAGCCCATAGAGGGCTATGGTGAAAAAGGAAATATCTTCCGTTCAAAACTGGAAAGAAGCTTTCTGAGAAACTGCTCTGTGTTCTGTTAATTCGTCTCACAGAGTTACATCTTTCCCTTCAAGAAGCCTTTCGCTAAGGCTGTTCTTGTGGAATTGGCAAAGGGATATGTGGAAGCCCATAGAGGGCTATGGTGAAAAAGGAAATATCTTCCGTTCAAAACTTGAAAGAAGCCTTCTGAGAAACTGCTCTGTGTTCTGTTAATTCGTCTCACAGAGTTACATCTTTCCCTTCAAGAAGCCTTTCGCTAAGGCTGTTCTTGTGGAATTGGCAAAGGGATATTTGGAAGCCCATAGAGGGCTATGGTGAAAAAGGAAATATCTTCCGTTCAAAACTGGAAAGAAGCTTTCTGAGAAACTGCTCTGTGTTCTGTTAATTCATCTCACAGAGTTACATCTTTCCCTTCAAGAAGCCTTTCGCTAAGGCTGTTCTTGTGGAATTGGCAAAGGGATATTTGGAGGCCCATAGAGGGCTATGGTGAAAAAGGAAATATCTTCCGTTCAAAACTGGAAAGAAGCTTTCTGAGAAACTGCTCTGTGTTCTGTTAGTTCATCTCACAGAGTTACATCTTTCCCTTCAAGAAGCCTTTCGCTAAGGCTGTTCTTGTGGAATTGGCAAAGGGATATTTGGAAGCCCATAGAGGGCTATGGTGAAAAAGGAAATATCTTCCGTTCAAAACTGGAAAGAAGCTTTCTGAGAAACTGCTCTGTGTTCTGTTAATTCATCTCACAGAGTTACATCTTTCCCTTCAAGAAGCCTTTCGCTAAGGCTGTTCTTGTGGAATTGGCAAAGGGATATTTGGAAGCCCATAGAGGGCTATGGTGAAAAAGGAAATATCTTCCGTTCAAAACTGGAAAGAAGCTTTCTGAGAAACTGCTCTGTGTTCTGTTAATTCGTCTCACAGAGTTACATCTTTCCCCTCAAGAAGCCTTTCGCTAAGGCTGTTCTTGTGGAATTGGCAAAGGGATATTTGGAAGCCCATAGAGGGCTATGGTGAAAAAGGAAATATCTTCCGTTCAAAACTGGAAAGAAGCTTTCTGAGAAACTGCTCTGTGTTCTGTTAATTCGTCTCACAGAGTTACATCTTTCCCTTCAAGAAGCCTTTCGCTAAGGCTGTTCTTGTGGAATTGGCAAAGGGATATTTGGAAGCCCATAGAGGGCTATGGTGAAAAAGGAAATATCTTCCCTTCAAAACTGGAAAAAAGCTATCAGAGAAACTGCTCTGTGTTCTGTTAATTCATCTCACAGAGTTACATCTTTCCCTTCAAGAAGCCTTTCGCTAAGGCTGTTCTTGTGTAATTGGCAAAGGGATATTTGGAAGCCCATAGAGGGCTATGGTGAAAAAGGAAATATCTTCCGTTCAAAAGTGGAAAGAAGCTTTCTGAGAAACTGCTCTGTGTTCTGTTAATTCATCTCACAGAGTTACATCTTTCCCTTCAAGAAGCCTTTCGCTAAGGCTTTTCTTGTGGAATTGGCAAAGGGATATATGGAAGCCCATAGAAGGCTATGGTGAAAAAGGAAATATCTTCCGTTCAAAACTGGAAAGAAGCTTTCTGAGAGACTGCTCTGTGTTCTGTTAATTCATCTCACAGAGTTACATCTTTCCCTTCAAGAAGCCTTTCGCTAAGGCTGTTCTTGTGGAATTGGCAAAGGGATATTTGGAAGCCCATAGAGGGCTATGGTGAAAAAGGAAATATCTTCCGTTCAAAACTGGAAAGAAGCTTTCTGAGAAACTGCTCTGTGTTCTGTTAATTCGTCTCACAGAGTTACATCTTTCCCTTCAAGAAGCCTTTCGCAAAGGCTGTTCTTGTGGAATTGGCAAAGGGATATTTGGAAGCCCGTAGAGGGCTATGGTGAAAAAGGAAATATCTTCCCTTCAAAACTAGGAAGAAGCTTTCTGAGAAACCGCTCTGTGTTCTGTTAATTCATCTCACAGAGTTACATCTTTCCCTTCAAGAAGCCTTTCGCTAAGGCTGTTCTTGTAGAATTGACAAAGGGATATTTGGAAGCCCATAGAGGGCTATGGTGAAAAAGGAAATATCTTCCCTTCAAAACTGGAAAGAAGCTTTCTGAGAAACTGCTCTGTGTTCTGTTAATTCATCTCACAGAGGTACATCTTTCCCTTCAAGAAGCCTTTCGCTAAGGCTGTTCTTGTGGAATTGGCAAAGGGATATTTGGAAGACCATAGAGGGCTATGGTGAAAAAGGAAATATCCTCCGTTCAAAACTGGAAAGAAGCTCTCAGAGAAACTGCTCTGTGTTCTGTTAATTCATCTCACAGAGGTACATCTTTCCCTTCAAGAAGCCTTTCGCTAAGGCTGTTCTTGTGGAATTGGCAAAGGGATATTTGGAAGCCCATAGAGGGCTATGGTGAAAAAGGAAATATCCTCCGTTCAAAACTGGAAAGAAGCTCTCAGAGAAACTGCTCTGTGTTCTGTTAATTCATCTCACAGAGTTACATCTTTCCCTTCAAGAAGCCTTTCGCTAAGGCTGTTCTTGTAGAATTGACAAAGGGATATTTGGAAGCCCATAGAGGGCTATGGTGAAAAAGGAAATATCTTCCCTTCAAAACTGGAAAGAAGCTTTCTGAGAAACTGCTCTGTGTTCTGTTAATTCATCTCACAGAGGTACATCTTTCCCTTCAAGAAGCCTTTCGCTAAGGCTGTTCTTGTGGAATTGGCAAAGGGATATTTGGAAGCCCATAGAGGGCTATGGTGAAAAAGGAAATATCCTCCGTTCAAAACTGGAAAGAAGCTCTCAGAGAAACTGCTCTGTGTTCTGTTAATTCATCTCACAGAGTTACATCTTTCCTTTCAAGAAGCCTTTCGCTAAGGCTGTTCTTGTGGAATTGGCAAAGGGATATTTGGAAGCCCATAGAGGGCTATGGTGAAAAAGGAAATATCTTCCGTTCAAAACTGGAAAGAAGCTTTCTGACAAACTGCTCTGTGTTCTGTTAATTCATCTCACAGAGTTACATCTTTCCCTTCAAGAAGCCTTTCGCTAAGGCTGTTCTTGTGGAATTGGCAAAGGGATATTTGGAGGCCCATAGAGGGCTATGGTGAAAAAGTAAACATCTTCCGTTCAAAACTGGAAAGAAGCTTTCAGAGAAACTGCTCTGTGTTATTTTAATTCATCTCACAGAGTTACATCTTTCCCTTCAAGAAGCCTTTCGCTAAGGCTGTTCTTGTGGAATTGGCAAAGGGATATTTGGAAGCCCATAGAGGGCTATGGTGAAAAAGGAAATATCTTCCGTTCAAAACTGGAAAGAAGCTTTCTGAGAAACTGCTCTGTGTTCTGTTAATTCATCTCACAGAGTTACATCTTTCCCTTCAAGAAGCCTTTCGCTGAGGCTGTTCTTGTGGAATTGGCAAAGGGATATTTGGAAGCCCATAGAGGGCTATGGTGAAAATGGAAATATCTTCCGTTCAAAACTGGAAAGAAGCTTTCTGAGAAACTACTCTGTGTTCTGTTAATCCATCTCACAGAGTTACATCTTTCCCTTCAAGAAGCCTTTCGCTAAGGCTGTTCTTGTGGAATTGGCAAAGGGATATTTGGAGGCCCATAGAGGGCTATGTTGAAAAAGGAAATATCTTCCGTTCAAAACTGGAAAGAAGCTTTCTGAGAAACTCCTCTGTGTTCTGTTAATTCGTCTCACAGAGTTACATCTTTCCCTTGAAGAAGCCTTTCGCTAAGGCTGTTCTTGTGGAATTGGCAAAGGGATATGTGGAAGCCCATAGAGGGCTATGGTGAAAAAGGAAATATCTTCCGTTCAAAACTGGAAAGAAGCTTTCTGAGAAACTGCTCTGTGTTCTGGTAATTCATCTCACAGAGTTACATCTTTCTCTTCAAGAAACCTTTCGCTAAGGCTGTTCTTGTGGAATTGGCAAAGGGATATTTGGAAGCCCATAGAGGGCTATGGTGAAAAAGGAAATATCTTCCGTTCAAAACTGGAAAGAAGCTTTCTGAGAAACTGCTCTGGGTTCTGTTAATTCGTCTCACAGAGTTACATCTTTCCCTTCAACAAGCCTTTCGCTAAGGCTGTTCTTGTGGAATTGGCAAAGGGATATATGGAAGCCCATAGAGGGCTATGGTGAAAAAGGAAATATCTTCCGTTCAAAACTGGAAAGAAGCTTTCTGAGAAACTGCTCTGTGTTCTGTTAATTCGTCTCACAGAGTTACATCTTTCCCTTCAAGAAGCCTTTCGCTAAGGCTGTTCTTGTGGAATTGGCAAAGGGATATTTGGAAGCCCATAGAGGGCTATGGTGAAAAAGGAAATATCTTCCCTTCAAAACTGGAAAAAAGCTATCAGAGAAACTGCTCTGTGTTCTGTTAATTCATCTCACAGAGTTACATCTTTCCCTTCAAGAAGCCTTTCGCTAAGGCTGTTCTTGTGTAATTGGCAAAGGGATATTTGGAAGCCCATAGAGGGCTATGGTGAAAAAGGAAATATCTTCCGTTCAAAACTGGAAAGAAGCTTTCTGAGAAACTGCTCTGTGTTCTGTTAATTCATCTCACAGAGTTACATCTTTCCCTTCAAGAAGCCTTTCGCTAAGGCTGTTCTTGTGGAATTGGCAAAGGGATATTTGGAAGCCCATAGAGGGCTATGGTGAAAAAGGAAATATCTTCCGTTCAAACTGGAAAGAAGCTTTCAGAGAAACTGCTCTGTGTTCTGTTAATTCATCTCACAGAGTTACATCTTTCCCTTCAAGAAGCCTTTCGCTAAGGCTGTTCTTGTGTAATTGTCAAAGCGATATTTGGAGGCCCATAGAGGGCTATGGTGAAAAAGGAAATATCTTCCGTTCAAAACTGGAAAGAAGCTTTCTGAGAAACTGCTCTGTGTTCTGTTAGTTCATCTCACAGAGTTACATCTTTCCCTTCAAGAAGCCTTTCGCTAAGGCTGTTCTTGTGGAATTGGCAAAGGGATATGTGGAAGCCCATAGAGGGCTATGGTGAAAAAGGAAATATCTTCCGTTCAAAACTGGAAAGAAGCTTTCTGAGAAACTGCTCTGTGTTCTGTTAATTCATCTCACAGAGTTACATCTTTCCCTTCAAGAAGCCTTTCGCTAAGGCTGTTCTTGTGTAATTGGCAAAGGGATATTTGGAGGCCCATAGAGGGCTATGGTGAAAAAGGAAATATCTTCCGTTCAAAACTGGAAAGAAGCTTTCTGAGAAACTGCTCTGTGTTCTGTTAGTTCATCTCACAGAGTTACATCTTTCCCTTCAAGAAGCCTTTCGCTAAGGCTGTTCTTGTGGAATTGGCAAAGGGATATTTGGAAGCCCATAGAGGGCTATGGTGAAAAAGGAAATATCTTCCGTTCAAAACTGGAAAGAAGCTTTCTTAGAAATCGCTCTGTATTCTGTTAATTCGTCTCACAGAGTTACATCTTTCCCTTTAAGAAGCCTTTCGCTAAGGCTGTTCTTGTGGAATTGGCAAAGGGATATTTGGAAGCCCATAGAGGGCTATGGTGAAAAAGGAAATATCTTCCGTTCAAAACTGGAAAGAAGCTTTCTGAGAAACTGCTCTGTGTTCTGTTAATTCGTCTCACAGACTTACATCTTTCCCTTCAAGAAGCCTTTCGCTAAGGCTGTTCTTGTGGAATTGGCAAAGGGATATTTGGAAGCCCATAGAGGGCTATGGTGAAAAAGGAAATATCTTCCGTTCAAAACTGGAAAGAAGCTTTCTGAGAAACTGCTCTGTGTTCTGTTAATTCATCTCACAGAGTTACATCTTTCCCTTCAAGAAGCCTTTCGCTGAGGCTGTTCTTGTGGAATTGGCAAAGGGATATTTGGAAGCCCATAGAGGGCTATGGTGAAAATGGAAATATCTTCCGTTCAAAACTGGAAAGAAGCTTTCTGAGAAACTACTCTGTGTTCTGTTAATCCATCTCACAGAGTTACATCTTTCCCTTCAAGAAGCCTTTCGCTAAGGCTGTTCTTGTGGAATTGGCAAAGGGATATTTGGAGGCCCATAGAGGGCTATGGTGAAAAAGGAAATATCTTCCGTTCAAAACTGGAAAGAAGCTTTCTGAGAAACTCCTCTGTGTTCTGTTAATTCGTCTCACAGAGTTACATCTTTCCCTTGAAGAAGCCTTTCGCTAAGGCTGTTCTTGTGGAATTGGCAAAGGGATATGTGGAAGCCCATAGAGGGCTATGGTGAAAAAGGAAATATCTTCCGTTCAAAACTGGAAAGAAGCTTTCTGAGAAACTGCTCTGTGTTCTGTTAGTTCGTCTCACAGAGTTACATCTTTCCCTTCAAGAAACCTTTCGCTAAGGCTGTTCTTGTGGAATTGGCAAAGGGATATTTGGAAGCCCATAGAGGGCTATGGTGAAAAAGGAAATATCTTCCGTTCAAAACTGGAAAGAAGCTTTCTGAGAAACTGCTCTGGGTTCTGTTAATTCGTCTCACAGAGTTACATCTTTCCCTTCAACAAGCCTTTCGCTAAGGCTGTTCTTGTGGAATTGGCAAAGGGATATATGGAAGCCCATAGAGGGCTATGGTGAAAAAGGAAATATCTTCCGTTCAAAACTGGAAAGAAGCTTTCTGAGAAACTGCTCTGTGTTCTGTTAATTCGTCTCACAGAGTTACATCTTTCCCTTCAAGAAGCCTTTCGCTAAGGCTGTTCTTGTGGAATTGGCAAAGGGATATTTGGAAGCCCATAGAGGGCAATGGTGAAAAAGGAAATATCTTCCCTTCAAAACTGGAAAAAAGCTATCAGAGAAACTGCTCTGTGTTCTGTTAATTCATCTCACAGAGTTACATCTTTCCCTTCAAGAAGCCTTTCGCTAAGGCTGTTCTTGTGTAATTGGCAAAGGGATATTTGGAAGCCCATAGAGGGCTATGGTGAAAAAGGAAATATCTTCCGTTCAAAACTGGAAAGAAGCTTTCTGAGAAACTGCTCTGTGTTCTGTTAATTCATCTCACAGAGTTACATCTTTCCCTTCAAGAAGCCTTTCGCTAAGGCTGTTCTTGTGGAATTGGCAAAGGGATATTTGGAAGCCCATAGAGGGCTATGGTGAAAAAGGAAATATCTTCCGTTCAAACTGGAAAGAAGCTTTCAGAGAAACTGCTCTGTGTTCTGTTAATTCATCTCACAGAGTTACATCTTTCCCTTCAAGAAGCCTTTCGCTAAGGCTGTTCTTGTGGAATTGGCAAAGGGATATTTGGACGCCCATAGAGGGCTATGGTGAAAAAGGAAATATCTTCCGTTCAAAACTGGAAAGAAGCTTTCTGAGAAACTGCTCTGTGTTGTGTTAATTCATCTCACAGAGTTACATCTTTCCCTTCAAGAAGCCTTTCCCTAAGGCTGTTCTTGTGGAATTGGCAAAGGGATATTTGGAAGCCCATAGAGGGCTATGGTGAAAAAGGAAATATCTTCCGTTCAAAACTGGAAAGAAGCTTTCTGAGAAACTGCTCTGTGTTCTGTTAATTCATCTCACAGAGTTACATCTTTCCCTTCAAGAAGCCTTTCGCTAAGGCTGTTCTTGTGGAATTGGCAAAGGGATATTTGGAAGCCCATAGAGGGCTATGGTGAAAAAGGAAATATCTTCCGTTCAAAACTGGAAAGAAGCTTTCTGAGAAACTGCTCTGTGTTCTGTTAATTCGTCTCACAGAGTTACATCTTTCCCTTCAAGAAGCCTTTCGCTAAGGCTGTTCTTGTGGAATTGGCAAAGGGATATGTGGAAGCCCATAGAGGGCTATGGTGAAAAAGGAAATATCTTCCGTTCAAAACTGGAAAGAAGCTTTCTGAGAAACTGCTCTGTGTTCTGTTAATTCGTCTCACAGAGTTACATCTTTCCCTTCAAGAAGCCTTTCGCTAAGGCTGTTCTTGTGGAATTGGCAAAGGGATATTTCGAAGCCCATAGAGGGCTATGGTGAAAAAGGAAATATCTTCCGTTCAAAACTGGAAAGAAGCTTTCTGAGAAACTGCTCTGTGTTCTGTTAATTCATCTCACAGAGGTACATCTTTCCCTTCAAGAAGCCTTTCGCTAAGGCTGTTCTTGTGGAATTGGCAAAGGGATATTTGGAAGCCCTTAGAGGGCTATGGTGAAAAAGGAAATATCTTCCGTTCAAAACTGGAAAGAAGCTTTCTGAGAAACTGCTCTGTGTTCTGTTAATTCGTCTCACAGAGTTACATCTTTCCCTTCAAGAAGCCTTTCGCAAAGGCTGTTCTTGTGGAATTGGCAAAGGGATATTTGGAAGCCCGTAGAGGGCTATGGTAAAAAAGGAAATATCTTCCCTTCGAAACTGGAAAGAAGCTTTCTGAGAAACCGCTCTGTGTTCTGTTAATTCATCTCACAGAGTTACATCTTTCCCTTCAAGAAGCCTTTCGCTAAGGCTGTTCTTGTGGAATTGACAAAGGGATATTTGGAAGCCCATAGAGGGCTATGGTGAAAAAGGAAATATCTTCCGTTCAAAACTGGAAAGAAGCTTTCTGAGAAACTGCTCTGTGTTCTGTTAATTCATCTCACAGAGTTACATCTTTCCCTTCAAGAAGCCTTTCGCTAAGGCTGTTCTTGTGGAATTGGCAAAGGGATATTTGGACGCCCATAGAGGGCTATGGTGAAAAAGGAAATATCTTCTGTTCAAAACTGGAAAGAAGCTTTCTGAGAAACTGCTCTGTGTTCTGTTAATTCATCTCACAGAGTTACATCTTTCCCTTCAAGAAGCCTTTCGCTAAGGCTGTTCTTGTGGAATTGGCAAAGGGATATTTGGAAGCCCATAGAGGGCTATGGTGAAAAAGGAAATATCTTCCGTTCAAAACTGGAAAGAAGCTTTCTGAGAAACTGCTCTGTGTTCTGTTAATTCGTCTCACAGAGTTACATCTTTCCCTTGAAGAAGCCTTTCGCTAAGGCTGTTCTTGTGGAATTGGCAAAGGGATATGTGGAAGCCCATAGAGGGCTATGGTGAAAAAGGAAATATCTTCCGTTCAAAACTGGAAAGAAGCTTTCTGAGAAACTGCTCTGTGTTCTGTTAATTCATCTCACAGAGTTACATCTTTCCCTTCAAGAAACCTTTCGCTAAGGCTGTTCTTGTGGAATTGGCAAAGGGATATTTGGAAGCCCATAGAGGGCTATGGTGAAAAAGGAAATATCTTCCGTTCAAAACTGGAAAGAAGCTTTCTGAGAAACTGCTCTGTGTTCTGTTAATTCGTCTCACAGAGTTACATCTTTCCCTTCAACAAGCCTTTCGCTAAGGCTGTTCTTGTGGAATTGGCAAAGGGATATATGGAAGCCCATAGAGGGCTATGGTGAAAAAGGAAATATCTTCCGTTCAAAACTGGAAAGAAGCTTTCTGAGAAACTGCTCTGTGTTCTGTTAATTCGTCTCACAGAGTTACATCTTTCCCTTCAAGAAGCCTTTCGCTAAGGCTGTTCTTGTGGAATTGGCAAAGGGATATTTGGAAGCCCATAGAGGGCTATGGTGAAAAAGGAAATATCTTCCCTTCAAAACTGGAAAAAAGCTATCAGAGAAACTGCTCTGTGTTCTGTTAATTCATCTCACAGAGTTACATCTTTCCCTTCAAGAAGCCTTTCGCTAAGGCTGTTCTTGTGTAATTGGCAAAGGGATATTTGGAAGCCCATAGAGGGCTATGGTGAAAAAGGAAATATCTTCCGTTCAAAACTGGAAAGAAGCTTTCTGAGAAACTGCTCTGTGTTCTGTTAATTCATCTCACAGAGTTACATCTTTCCCTTCAAGAAGCCTTTCGCTAAGGCTGTTCTTGTGGAATTGGCAAAGGGATATTTGGAAGCCCATAGAGGGCTATGGTGAAAAAGGAAATATCTTCCGTTCAAAACTGGAAAGAAGCTTTCTGAGAAACTGCTCTGTGTTCTGTTAATTCATCTCACAGAGTTACATCTTTCCCTTCAAGAAGCCTTTCGCTAAGGCTGTTCTTGTGTAATTGGCAAAGGGATATTTGGAGGCCCATAGAGGGCTATGGTGAAAAAGGAAATATCTTCCGTTCAAAACTGGAAAGAAGCTTTCTGAGAAACTGCTCTGTGTTCTGTTAGTTCATCTCACAGAGTTACATCTTTCCCTTCAAGAAGCCTTTCGCTAAGGCTGTTCTTGTGGAATTGGCAAAGGGATATGTGGAAGCCCATAGAGGGCTATGGTGAAAAAGGAAATATCTTCCGTTCAAAACTGGAAAGAAGCTTTCTGAGAAACTGCTCTGTGTTCTGTTAATTCATCTCACAGAGTTACATCTTTCCCTTCAAGAAGCCTTTCGCTAAGGCTGTTCTTGTGGAATTGGCAAAGGGATATTTGGAGGCCCATAGAGGGCTATGGTGAAAAAGGAAATATCTTCCGTTCAAAACTGGAAAGAAGCTTTCTGAGAAACTGCTCAGTGTTCTGTTAGTTCATCTCACAGAGTTACATCTTTCCCTTCAAGAAGCCTTTCGCTAAGGCTGTTCTTGTGGAATTGGCAAAGGGATATTTGGAAGCCCATAGAGGGCTATGGTGAAAAAGGAAATATCTTCCGTTCAAAACTGGAAAGAAGCTTTCTGAGAAACTGCTCTGTGTTCTGTTAATTCATCTCACAGAGTTACATCTTTCCCTTCAAGAAGCCTTTCGCTAAGGCTGTTCTTGTGGAATTGGCAAAGGGATATTTGGAAGCCCATAGAGGGCTATGGTGAAAAAGGAAATATCTTCCGTTCAAAACTGGAAAGAAGCTTTCTGAGAAACCGCTCTGTGTTCTGTTAATTCGTCTCACAGAGTTACATCTTTCCCTTCAAGAAGCCTTTCGCTAAGGCTGTTCTTGTGGAATTGGCAAAGGGATATTTGGAAGCCCATAGAGGGCTATGGTGAAAAAGGAAATACCTTCCGTTCAAAACTGGAAAGAAGCTTTGTGAGAAACTGCTCTGTGTTCTGTTAATTCGTCTCACAGAGTTACATCTTTCCCTTCAAGAAGCCTTTCGCTAAGGCTGTTCTTGTGGAATTGGCAAAGGGATATTTGGAAGCCCATAGAGGGCTATGGTGAAAAAGGAATTATCTTCCCTTCAAAACTGGAAAAAAGCTATCACAGAAACTGCTCTGTGTTCTGTTAATTCATCTCACAGAGTTACATCTTTCCCTTCAAGAAGCCTTTCGCTAAGGCTGTTCTTGTGGAATTGGCAAAGGGATATTTGGAAGCCCATAGAGGGCTATGGTGAAAAAGGAAATATCTTCCGTTCAAAACTGGAAAGAAGCTTTCTGAGAAACTGCTCTGTGTTCTGTTAATTCATCTCACAGAGTTACATCTTTCCCTTCAAGAAGCCTTTCGCTAAGGCTGTTCTTGTGGAATTGGCAAAGGGATATTTGGAAGCCCATAGAGGGCTATGGTGAAAAAGGAAATATCTTCCGTTCAAAACTGGAAAGAAGCTTTCTGAGAAACTGCTCTGTGTTCTGTTAATTCATCTCACAGAGTTACATCTTTCCCTTCAAGAAGCCTTTCGCTAAGGCTGTTCTTGTGGAATTGGCAAAGGGATATTTGGAAGCCCATAGAGGGCTATGGTGAAAAAGGAAATATCTTCCGTTCAAAACAGGAAAGAAGCTTTCTGAGAAACTGCTCTGTGTTCTGTTAATTCGTCTCACAGAGTTACACCTTTCCCTTCAAGAAGCCTTTCGCTAAGGCTGTTCTTGTGGAATTGGCAAAGGGATGTTTGGAAGCCCATAGAGGGCTATGGTGAAAATGGAAATATCTTCCGTTCAAAACTGGAAAGAAGCTTTCTGAGAAACTGCTCTGTGTTCTGTTAATTCATCTCACAGAGTTACATCTTTCCCTTCAAGAAACCTTTCGCTAAGGCTGTTCTTGTGGAATTGGCAAAGGGATATTTGGAACCCCATAGAGGGGTATGGTGAAAAAGGAAATATCTTCCATGCAAAACTGGAAAGAACCTTTCTGAGAAACTGCTCTGTGTTCTGTTAATTCATCTCACAGAGTTACATCTTTCCCTTCAAGAAGCCTTTCGCTAAGGCTGTTCTTGTGGAATTGGCAAAGGGATATTTGGAAGCCCATAGAGGGCTATGGTGAAAAAGGAAATATCTTCCGTTCAAAACTGGAAAGAAGCTTTCTGAGAAACTGCTCTGTGTTCTGTTAATTCATCTCACAGAGGTACATCTTTCCCTTCAAGAAGCCTTTCGCTAAGGCTGTTCTTGTGGAATTGGCAAAGGGATATTTGGAAGCCCATAGAGGGCTATGGTGAAAAAGGAAATATCTTCCGTTCAAAACTGGAAAGAAGCTTTCTGAGAAACTGCTCTGTGTTCTGTTAATTCGTCTCACAGAGTTACATCTTTCCCTTCAAGAAGCCTTTCGCAAAGGCTGTTCTTGTGGAATTGGCAAAGGGATATTTGGAAGCCCGTAGAGGGCTATGGTGAAAAAGGAAATATCTTCCCTTCAAAACTGGAAAGAAGCTTTCTGAGAAACCGCTCTGTGTTCTGTTAATTCATCTCACAGAGTTACATCTTTCCCTTCAAGAAGCCTTTCGCTAAGGCTGTTCTTGTGGAATTGACAAAGGGATATTTGGAAGCCCATAGAGGGCTATGGTGAAAAAGGAAATATCTTCCGTTCAAAACTGGAAAGAAGCTTTCTGAGAAACTGCTCTGTGTTCTGTTAATTCATCTCACAGAGTTACATCTTTCCCTTCAAGAAGCCTTTCGCTAAGGCTGTTCTTGTGGAATTGGCAAAGGGATATTTGGACCCCCGTAGAGGGCTATGGTGAAAAAGGAAATATCTTCCGTTCAAAACTGGAAAGAAGCTTTCTGAGAAACTGCTCTGTGTTGTGTTAATTCATCTCACAGAGTTACATCTTTCCCTTCAAGAAGCCTTTCCCTAAGGCTGTTCTTGTGGAATTGGCAAAGGGATATTTGGAAGCCCATAGAGGGCTATGGTGAAAAAGGAAATATCTTCCGTTCAAAACTGGAAAGAAGCTTTCTGAGAAACTGCTCTGTGTTCTGTTAATTCATCTCACAGAGTTACATCTTTCCCTTCAAGAAGCCTTTCGCTAAGGCTGTTCTTGTGGAATTGGCAAAGGGATATTTGGAAGCCCATAGAGTGCTATGGTGAAAAAGGAAATATCTTCCGTTCAAAACTGGAAAGAAGCTTTCTGAGAAACTGCTCTGTGTTCTGTTAATTCGTCTCACAGAGTTACATCTTTCCCTTCAAGAAGCCTTTCGCTAAGGCTGTTCTTGTGGAATTGGCAAAGGGATATGTGGAAGCCCATAGAGGGCTATGGTGAAAAAGGAAATATCTTCCGTTCAAAACTGGAAAGAAGCTTTCTGAGAAACTGCTCTGTGTTCTGTTAATTCGTCTCACAGAGTTACATCTTTCCCTTCAAGAAGCCTTTCGCTAAGGCTGTTCTTGTGGAATTGGCAAAGGGATATTTGGAAGCCCATAGAGGGCTATGGTGAAAAAGGAAATATCTTCCGTTCAAAACTGGAAAGAAGCTTTCTGAGAAACTGCTCTGTGTTCTGTTAATTCATCTCACAGAGGTACATCTTTCCCTTCAAGAAGCCTTTCGCTAAGGCTGTTCTTGTGGAATTGGCAAAGGGATATTTGGAAGCCCTTAGAGGGCTATGGTGAAAAAGGAAATATCTTCCGTTCAAAACTGGAAAGAAGCTTTCTGAGAAACTGCTCTGTGTTCTGTTAATTCGTCTCACAGAGTTACATCTTTCCCTTCAAGAAGCCTTTCGCAAAGGCTGTTCTTGTGGAATTGGCAAAGGGATATTTGGAAGCCCGTAGAGGGCTATGGTAAAAAAGGAAATATCTTCCCTTCAAAACTGGAAAGAAGCTTTCTGAGAAACCGCTCTGTGTTCTGTTAATTCATCTCACAGAGTTACATCTTTCCCTTCAAGAAGCCTTTCGCTAAGGCTGTTCTTGTGGAATTGACAAAGGGATATTTGGAAGCCCATAGAGGGCTATGGTGAAAAAGGAAATATCTTCCGTTCAAAACTGGAAAGAAGCTTTCTGAGAAACTGCTCTGTGTTCTGTTAATTCATCTCACAGAGTTACATCTTTCCCTTCAAGAAGCCTTTCGCTAAGGCTGTTCTTGTGGAATTGGCAAAGGGATATTTGGACGCCCATAGAGGGCTATGGTGAAAAAGGAAATATCTTCTGTTCAAAACTGGAAAGAAGCTTTCTGAGAAACTGCTCTGTGTTCTGTTAATTCATCTCACAGAGTTACATCTTTCCCTTCAAGAAGCCTTTCGCTAAGGCTGTTCTTGTGGAATTGGCAAAGGGATATTTGGAAGCCCATAGAGGGCTATGGTGAAAAAGGAAATATCTTCCGTTCAAAACTGGAAAGAAGCTTTCTGAGAAACTGCTCTGTGTTCTGTTAATTCGTCTCACAGAGTTACATCTTTCCCTTGAAGAAGCCTTTCGCTAAGGCTGTTCTTGTGGAATTGGCAAAGGGATATGTGGAAGCCCATAGAGGGCTATGGTGAAAAAGGAAATATCTTCCGTTCAAAACTGGAAAGAAGCTTTCTGAGAAACTCCTCTGTGTTCTGTTAATTCATCTCACAGAGTTACATCTTTCCCTTCAAGAAACCTTTCGCTAAGGCTGTTCTTGTGGAATTGGCAAAGGGATATTTGGAAGCCCATAGAGGGCTATGGTGAAAAAGGAAATATCTTCCGTTCAAAACTGGAAAGAAGCTTTCTGAGAAACTGCTCTGTGTTCTGTTAATTCGTCTCACAGAGTTACATCTTTCCCTTCAACAAGCCTTTCGCTAAGGCTGTTCTTGTGGAATTGGCAAAGGGATATATGGAAGCCCATAGAGGGCTATGGTGAAAAAGGAAATATCTTCCGTTCAAAACTGGAAAGAAGCTTTCTGAGAAACTGCTCTGTGTTCTGTTAATTCGTCTCACAGAGTTACATCTTTCCCTTCAAGAAGCCTTTCGCTAAGGCTGTTCTTGTGGAATTGGCAAAGGGATATTTGGAAGCCCATAGAGGGCTATGGTGAAAAAGGAAATATCTTCCCTTCAAAACTGGAAAAAAGCTATCAGAGAAACTGCTCTGTGTTCTGTTAATTCATCTCACAGAGTTACATCTTTCCCTTCAAGAAGCCTTTCGCTAAGGCTGTTCTTGTGTAATTGGCAAAGGGATATTTGGAAGCCCATAGAGGGCTATGGTGAAAAAGGAAATATCTTCCGTTCAAAACTGGAAAGAAGCTTTCTGAGAAACTGCTCTGTGTTCTGTTAATTCATCTCACAGAGTTACATCTTTCCCTTCAAGAAGCCTTTCGCTAAGGCTGTTCTTGTTTAATTGGCAAAGGGATATTTGGAAGCCCATAGAGGGCTATGGTGAAAAAGGAAATATCTTCCCTTCAAAACTGGAAAGAAGCTTTCTGAGAAACTGCTCTGTGTTCTGTTAATTCATCTCACAGAGTTACATCTTTCCCTTCAAGAAGCCTTTCGCTAAGGCTGTTCTTGTGTAATTGGCAAAGGGATATTTGGAGGCCCATAGAGGTCTATGGTGAAAAAGGAAATATCTTCCGTTCAAAACTGGAAAGAAGCTTTCTGAGAAACTGCTCTGTGTTCTGTTAGTTCATCTCACAGAGTTACATCTTTCCCTTCAAGAAGCCTTTCGCTAAGGCTGTTCTTGTGGAATTGGCAAAGGGATATGTGGAAGCCCATAGAGGGCTATGGTGAAAAAGGAAATATCTTCCGTTCAAAACTGGAAAGAAGCTTTCTGAGAAACTGCTCTGTGTTCTGTTAATTCATCTCACAGAGTTACATCTTTCCCTTCAAGAAGCCTTTCGCTAAGGCTGTTCTTGTGGAATTGGCAAAGGGATATTTGGAGGCCCATAGAGGGCTATGGTGAAAAAGGAAATATCTTCCGTTCAAAACTGGAAAGAAGCTTTCTGAGAAACTGCTCAGTGTTCTGTTAGTTCATCTCACAGAGTTACATCTTTCCCTTCAAGAAGCCTTTCGCTAAGGCTGTTCTTGTGGAATTGGCAAAGGGATATTTGGAAGCCCATAGAGGGCTATGGTGAAAAAGGAAATATCTTCCGTTCAAAACTGGAAAGAAGCTTTCTGAGAAACTGCTCTGTGTTCTGTTAATTCATCTCACAGAGTTACATCTTTCCCTTCAAGAAGCCTTTCGCTAAGGCTGTTCTTGTGGAATTGGCAAAGGGATATTTGGAAGCCCATAGAGGGCTATGGTGAAAAAGGAAATATCTTCCGTTCAAAACTGGAAAGAAGCTTTCTGAGAAACCGCTCTGTGTTCTGTTAATTCGTCTCACAGAGTTACATCTTTCCCTTCAAGAAGCCTTTCGCTAAGGCTGTTCTTGTGGAATTGGCAAAGGGATATTTGGAAGCCCATAGAGGGCTATGGTGAAAAAGGAAATACCTTCCGTTCAAAACTGGAAAGAAGCTTTGTGAGAAACTGCTCTGTGTTCTGTTAATTCGTCTCACAGAGTTACATCTTTCCCTTCAAGAAGCCTTTCGCTAAGGCTGTTCTTGTGGAATTGGCAAAGGGATATTTGGAAGCCCATAGAGGGCTATGGTGAAAAAGGAATTATCTTCCCTTCAAAACTGGAAAAAAGCTATCAGAGAAACTGCTCTGTGTTCTGTTAATTCATCTCACAGAGTTACATCTTTCCCTTCAAGAAGCCTTTCGCTAAGGCTGTTCTTGTGGAATTGGCAAAGGGATATTTGGAAGCCCATAGAGGGCTATGGTGAAAAAGGAAATATCTTCCGTTCAAAACTGGAAAGAAGCTTTCTGAGAAACTGCTCTGTGTTCTGTTAGTTCATCTCACAGAGTTACATCTTTCCCTTCAAGAAGCCTTTCGCTAAGGCTGTTCTTGTGGAATTGGCAAAGGGATATTTGGAAGCCCATAGAGGGCTATGGTGAAAAAGGAAATATCTTCCGTTCAAAACTGGAAAGAAGCTTTCTGAGAAACTGCTCTGTGTTCTGTTAATTCGTCTCACAGAGTTACACCTTTCCCTTCAAGAAGCCTTTCGCTAAGGCTGTTCTTGTGGAATTGGCAAAAGGATATTTGGAAGCCCATAGAGGGCTATGGTGAAAATGGAAATATCTTCCGTTCAAAACTGGAAAGAAGCTTTCTGAGAAACTGCTCTGTGTTCTGTTAATTCGTCTCACAGAGTTACATCTTTCCCTTCAAGAAGCCTTTCGCTAAGGCTGTTCTTGTGGAATTGGCAAAGGGATATTTGGAAGCCCATAGAGGGCTATGGTGAAAAAGGAAATATCTTCCCTTCAAAACTGGAAAAAAGCTATCAGAGAAACTGCTCTGTGTTCTGTTAATTCATCTCACAGAGTTACATCTTTCCCTTCAAGAAGCCTTTCGCTAAGGCTGTTCTTGTGGAATTGGCAAAGGGATATTTGGAGGCCCATAGAGGGCTATGGTGAAAAAGGAAATATCTTCCGTTCAAAACTGGAAAGAAGCTTTCAGAGAAACTGCTCTGTGTTCTGTTAATTCATCTCACAGAGTTACATCTTTCCCTTCAAGAAGCCTTTCGCTAAGGCTGTTCTTGTGGAATTGGCAAAGGGATATTTGGAAGCCCGTAGAGGGCTATGGTGAAAAAGGAAATATCTTCCGTTCAAAACAGGAAAGAAGCTTTCTGAGAAACTGCTCTGTGTTCTGTTAATTCGTCTCACAGAGTTACATCTTTCCCTTCAAGAAGCCTTTCGCAAAGGCTGTTCTTGTGGAATTGGCAAAGGGATATTTGGAAGCCCATAGAGGGCTATGGTGAAAAAGGAAATATCTTCCCTTCAAAACTGGAAAGAAGCTTTCTGAGAAACCGCTCTGTGTTCTGTTAATTCATCTCACAGAGTTACATCTTTCCCTTCAAGAAGCCTTTCGCTAAGGCTGTTCTTGTGGAATTGACAAAGGGATATTTGGCAGCCCATAGAGGGCTATGGTGAAAAAGGAAATATCTTCCGTTCAAAACTGGAAAGAAGCTTTCTGAGAAACTGCTCTGTGTTCTGTTAATTCATCTCACAGAGTTACATCTTTCCCTTCAAGAAGCCTTTCGCTAAGGCTGTTCTTGTGGAATTGGCAAAGGGATATTTGGAAGCCCATAGAGGGCTATGGTGAAAAAGGAAATATCTTCTGTTCAAAACTGGAAAGAAGCTTTCTGAGAAACTGCTCTGTGTTCTGTTAATTCATCTCACAGAGTTACATCTTTCCCTTCAAGAAGCCTTTCGCTAAGGCTGTTCTTGTGGAATTGGCAAAGGGATATTTGGAAGCCCATAGAGGGCTATGGTGAAAAAGGAAATATCTTCCGTTCAAAACTGGAAAGAAGCTTTCTGAGAAACTGCTCTGTGTTCTGTTAATTCGTCTCACAGAGTTACATCTTTCCCTTGAAGAAGCCTTTCGCTAAGGCTGTTCTTGTGGAATTGGCAAAGGGATATGTGGAAGCCCATAGAGGGCTATGGTGAAAAAGGAAATATCTTCCGTTCAAAACTGGAAAGAAGCTTTCTGAGAAACTGCTCTGTGTTCTGTTAATTCATCTCACAGAGTTTCATCTTTCCCTTCAAGAAACCTTTCGCTAAGGCTGTTCTTGTGGAATTGGCAAAGGGATATTTGGAAGCCCATAGAGGGCTATGGTGAAAAAGGAAATATCTTCCGTTCAAAACTGGAAAGAAGCTTTCTGAGAAACTGCTCTGTGTTCTGTTAATTCGTCTCACAGAGTTACATCTTTCCCTTCAACAAGCCTTTCGCTAAGGCTGTTCTTGTGGAATTGGCAAAGGGATATATGGAAGCCCATAGAGGGCTATGGTGAAAAAGGAAATATCTTCCGTTCAAAACTGGAAAGAAGCTTTCTGAGAAACTGCTCTGTGTTCTGTTAATTCGTCTCACAGAGTTACATCTTTCCCTTCAAGAAGCCTTTCGCTAAGGCTGTTCTTGTGGAATTGGCAAAGGGATATTTGGAAGCCCATAGAGGGCTATGGTGAAAAAGGAAATATCTTCCCTTCAAAACTGGAAAAAAGCTATCAGAGAAACTGCTCTGTGTTCTGTTAATTCATCTCACAGAGTTACATCTTTCCCTTCAAGAAGCCTTTCGCTAAGGCTGTTCTTGTGTAATTGGCAAAGGGATATTTGGAAGCCCATAGAGGGCTATGGTGAAAAAGGAAATATCTTCCGTTCAAAACTGGAAAGAAGCTTTCTGAGAAACTGCTCTGTGTTCTGTTAATTCATCTCACAGAGTTACATCTTTCCCTTCAAGAAGCCTTTCGCTAAGGCTGTTCTTGTGGAATTGGCAAAGGGATATTTGGAAGCCCATAGAGGGCTATGGTGAAAAAGGAAATATCTTCCGTTCAAAACTGGAAAGAAGCTTTCTGAGAAACTGCTCTGTGTTCTGTTAATTCATCTCACAGAGTTACATCTTTCCCTTCAAGAAGCCTTTCGCTAAGGCTGTTCTTGTGTAATTGGCAAAGGGATATTTGGAGGCCCATAGAGGGCTATGGTGAAAAAGGAAATATCTTCCGTTCAAAACTGGAAAGAAGCTTTCTGAGAAACTGCTCTGTGTTCTGTTAGTTCATCTCACAGAGTTACATCTTTCCCTTCAAGAAGCCTTTCGCTAAGGCTGTTCTTGTGGAATTGGCAAAGGGATATGTGGAAGCCCATAGAGGGCTATGGTGAAAAAGGAAATATCTTCCGTTCAAAACTGGAAAGAAGCTTTCTGAGAAACTGCTCTGTGTTCTGTTAATTCATCTCACAGAGTTACATCTTTCCCTTCAAGAAGCCTTTCGCTAAGGCTGTTCTTGTGGAATTGGCAAAGGGATATTTGGAGGCCCATAGAGGGCTATGGTGAAAAAGGAAATATCTTCCGTTCAAAACTGGAAAGAAGCTTTCTGAGAAACTGCTTAGTGTTCTGTTAGTTCATCTCACAGAGTTACATCTTTCCCTTCAAGAAGCCTTTCGCTAAGGCTGTTCTTGTGGAATTGGCAAAGGGATATTTGGAAGCCCATAGAGGGCTATGGTGAAAAAGGAAATATCTTCCGTTCAAAACTGGAAAGAAGCTTTCTGAGAAACTGCTCTGTGTTCTGTTAATTCATCTCACAGAGTTACATCTTTCCCTTCAAGAAGCCTTTCGCTAAGGCTGTTCTTGTGGAATTGGCAAAGGGATATTTGGAAGCCCATAGAGGGCTATGGTGAAAAAGGAAATATCTTCCGTTCAAAACTGGAAAGAAGCTTTCTGAGAAACCGCTCTGTGTTCTGTTAATTCGTCTCACAGAGTTACATCTTTCCCTTCAAGAAGCCTTTCGCTAAGGCTGTTCTTGTGGAATTGGCAAAGGGATATTTGGAAGCCCATAGAGGGCTATGGTGAAAAAGGAAATATCTTCCGTTCAAAACTGGAAAGAAGCTTTCTGAGAAACTGCTCTGTGTTCTGTTAATTCGTCTCACAGAGTTACATCTTTCCCTTCAAGAAGCCTTTCGCTAAGGCTGTTCTTGTGGAATTGGCAAAGGGATATTTGGAAGCCCATAGAGGGCTATGGTGAAAAAGGAAATATCTTCCGTTCAAAACTGGAAAGAAGCTTTCTGAGAAACTGCTCTGTGTTCTGTTAATTCATCTCACAGAGTTACATCTTTCCCTTCAAGAAGCCTTTCGCTAAGGCTGTTCTTGTGGAATTGGCAAAGGGATATTTGGAAGCCCATAGAGGGCTATGGTGAAAAAGGAAATATCTTCCGTTCAAAACTGGAAAGAAGCTTTCTGAGAAAGTGCTCTGTGTTCTGTTAATTTATCTCACAGAGTTACATCTTTCCCTTCAAGAAGCCTTTCGCTAAGGCTGTTCTTGTGGAATTGGCAAAGGGATATTTGGAAGCCCATAGAGGGCTATGGTGAAAAAGGAAATATCTTCCGTTCAAAACTGGAAAGAAGCTTTCTGAGAAACCGCTCTGTGTTCTGTTAATTCGTCTCACAGAGTTACATCTTTCCCTTCAAGAAGCCTTTCGCTAAGGCTGTTCTTGTGGAATTGGCAAAGGGATATTTGGAAGCCCATAGAGGGCTATGGTGAAAAAGGAAATATCTTCCGTTCAAAACTGGAAAGAAGCTTTCTGAGAAACTGCTCTGTGTTCTGTTAATTCGTCTCACAGAGTTACATCTTTCCCTTCAAGAAGCCTTTCGCTAAGACTGTTCTTGTGGAATTGGCAAAGGGATATTTGGAAGCCCATAGAGGGCTATGGTGAAAATGGAAATATCTTCCGTTCAAAACTGGAAAGAAGCTTTCTGAGAAACTGCTCTGTGTTCTGTTAATCCATCTCACAGAGTTACATCTATCCCTTCAAGAAGCCTTTCGCTAAGGCTGTTCTTGTGGAATTGGCAAAGGGATATTTGGAGGCCCATAGAGGGCTATGGTGAAAAAGGAAATATCTTCCGTTCAAAACTGGAAAGAAGCTTTCAGAGAAACTGCTCTGTGTTCTGTTAATTCATCTCACAGAGTTACATCTTTCCCTTCAAGAAGCCTTTCGCTAAGGCTGTTCTTGTGGAATTGGCAAAGGGATATTTGGAAGCCCGTAGAGGGCTATGGTGAAAAAGGAAATATCTTCCGTTCAAAACAGGAAAGAAGCTTTCTGAGAAACTGCTCTGTGTTCTGTTAATTCGTCTCACAGAGTTACATCTTTCCCTTCAAGAAGCCTTTCGCCAAGGCTGTTCTTGTGGAATTGGCAAAGGGATATTTGGAAGCCCATAGAGGGCTATGGTGAAAAAGGAAATATCTTCCCTTCAAAACTGGAAAGAAGCTTTCTGAGAAACCGCTCTGTGTTCTGTTAATTCATCTCACAGAGTTACATCTTTCCCTTCAAGAAGCCTTTCGCTAAGGCTGTTCTTGTGGAATTGACAAAGGGATATTTGGAAGCCCTTAGAGGGCTATGGTGAAAAAGGAAATATCTTCCGTTCAAAACTGGAAAGAAGCTTTCTGAGAAACTGCTCTGTGTTCTGTTAATTCATCTCACAGAGTTACATCTTTCCCTTCAAGAAGCCTTTCGCTAAGGCTGTTCTTGTGGAATTGGCAAAGGGATATTTGGAAGCCCATAGAGGGCTATGGTGAAAATGGAAATATCTTCCGTTCAAAACTGGAAAGAAGCTTTCTGAGAAACTGCTCTGTGTTCTGTTAATCCATCTCACAGAGTTACATCTTTCCCTTCAAGAAGCCTTTCGCTAAGGCTGTTCTTGTGGAATTGGCAAAGGGATATTTGGAGGCCAATAGATTGCTATGGTGAAAAAGGAAATATCTTCCTTTCAAAACTGGAAAGAAGCTTTCAGAGAAACTGCTCTGTGTTCTGTTAATTCATCTCACAGAGTTACATCTTTCCCTTCAAGAAGCCTTTCGCTAAGGCTGTTCTTGTGGAATTGGCAAAGGGATATTTGGAAGCCCATAGAGGGCTAAGGTGAAAAAGGAAATATCTTCCGTTCAAAACTGGAAAGAAGCTTTCTGAGAAACCGCTCTGTGTTCTGTTATTTCGTCTCACAGAGTTACATCTTTCCCTTCAAGAAGCCTTTCGCTAAGGCTGTTCTTGTGGAATTGGCAAAGGGATATTTGGAAGCCCATAGAGGGTTATGGTGAAAAAGGAAATATCTTCCGTTCAAAACTGGAAAGAAGCTTTCTGAGAAACTGCTCTGTGTTCTGTTAATTCGTCTCACAGAGTTACATCTTTCCCTTCAAGAAGCCTTTCGCAAAGGCTGTTCTTGTGGAATTGGCAAAGGGATATTTGGAAGCCCATAGAGGGCTAAGGTGAAAAAGGAAATATCTTCCGTTCAAAACTGGAAAGAAGCTTTCTGAGAAACCGCTCTGTGTTCTGTTATTTCGTCTCACAGAGTTACATCTTTCCCTTCAAGAAGCCTTTCGCTAAGGCTGTTCTTGTGGAATTGGCAAAGGGATATTTGGAAGCCCATAGAGGGCTATGGTGAAAATGGAAATATCTTCCGTTCAAAACTGTAAAGAAGCTTTCTGAGAAACTGCTCTGTGTTCTGTTAATTCATCTCACAGAGTTACATCTTTCCCTTCAAGAAGCCTTTCGCTAAGGCTGTTCTTGTGGAATTGGAAAAGGGATATTTGGAGGCCCCTAGAGGGCTATGGAGAAAAAGGAAATATCTTCCGTTCAAAACTGGAAAGAAGCTTTCTGAGAAACTGCTCTGTGTTCTGTTAATTCATCTCACAGAGTTACATCTTTCCCTTCAAGAAGCCTTTCGCTAAGGCTGTTCTTGTGGAATTGGCAAAGGGATATTTGGAGGCCCATAGAGGGCTATGGTCAAAAAGGAAATATGTTCCGTTCAAAAGTGGAAAGAAGCTTTCTGAGAAACTGCTCTGTGTTCTGTTAGTTCATCTCACAGAGTTACATCTTTCCCTTCAAGAAGCCTTTCGCTAAGGCTGTTCTTGTGGAATTGGCAAAGGGATATTTGGAAGCCCATAGAGGGCTATGGTGAAAAAGGAAATATCTTCCGTTCAAAACTGGAAAGAAGCTTTCTGAGAAACTGCTCTGTGTTCTGTTAATTCATCTCACAGAGTTACATCTTTCCCTTCAAGAAGCCTTTCGCTAAGGCTGTTCTTGTGGAATTGGCAAAGGGATATTTGGAAGCCCATAGAGGGCTATGGTGAAAAAGGAAATATCTTCCGTTCAAAACTGGAAAGAAGCTTTCTGAGAAACTGCTCTGTGTTCTGTTAATTCGTCTCACAGAGTTACATCTTTCCCTTGAAGAAGCCTTTCGCTAAGGCTGTTCTTGTGGAATTGGCAAAGGGATATGTGGAAGCCCATAGAGGGCTATGGTGAAAAAGGAAATATCTTCCGTTCAAAACTGGAAAGAAGCTTTCTGAGAAACTGCTCTGTGTTCTGTTAATTCATCTCACAGAGTTTCATCTTTCCCTTCAAGAAACCTTTCGCTAAGGCTGTTCTTGTGGAATTGGCAAAGGGATATTTGGAAGCCCATAGAGGGCTATGGTGAAAAAGGAAATATCTTCCGTTCAAAACTGGAAAGAAGCTTTCTGAGAAACTGCTCTGTGTTCTGTTAATTCGTCTCACAGAGTTACATCTTTCCCTTCAACAAGCCTTTCGCTAAGGCTGTTCTTGTGGAATTGGCAAAGGGATATATGGAAGCCCATAGAGGGCTATGGTGAAAAAGGAAATATCTTCCGTTCAAAACTGGAAAGAAGCTTTCTGAGAAACTGCTCTGTGTTCTGTTAATTCGTCTCACAGAGTTACATCTTTCCCTTCAAGAAGCCTTTCGCTAAGGCTGTTCTTGTGGAATTGGCAAAGGGATATTTGGAAGCCCATAGAGGGCTATGGTGAAAAAGGAAATATCTTCCCTTCAAAACTGGAAAAAAGCTATCAGAGAAACTGCTCTGTGTTCTGTTAATTCATCTCACAGAGTTACATCTTTCCCTTCAAGAAGCCTTTCGCTAAGGCTGTTCCTGTGTAATTGGCAAAGGGATATTTGGAAGCCCATAGAGGGCTATGGTGAAAAAGGAAATATCTTCCGTTCAAAACTGGAAAGAAGCTTTCTGAGAAACTGCTCTGTGTTCTGTTAATTCATCTCACAGAGTTACATCTTTCCCTTCAAGAAGCCTTTCGCTAAGGCTGTTCTTGTGGAATTGGCAAAGGGATATTTGGAAGCCCATAGAGGGCTATGGTGAAAAAGGAAATATCTTCCGTTCAAAACTGGAAAGAAGCTTTCTGAGAAACTGCTCTGTGTTCTGTTAATTCATCTCACAGAGTTACATCTTTCCCTTCAAGAAGCCTTTCGCTAAGGCTGTTCTTGTGTAATTGGCAAAGGGATATTTGGAGGCCCATAGAGGGCTATGGTGAAAAAGGAAATATCTTCCGTTCAAAACTGGAAAGAAGCTTTCTGAGAAACTGCTCTGTGTTCTGTTAGTTCATCTCACAGAGTTACATCTTTCCCTTCAAGAAGCCTTTCGCTAAGGCTGTTCTTGTGGAATTGGCAAAGGGATATGTGGAAGCCCATAGAGGGCTATGGTGAAAAAGGAAATATCTTCCGTTCAAAACTGGAAAGAAGCTTTCTGAGAAACTGCTCTGTGTTCTGTTAATTCATCTCACAGAGTTACATCTTTCCCTTCAAGAAGCCTTTCGCTAAGGCTGTTCTTGTGGAATTGGCAAAGGGATATTTGGAGGCCCATAGAGGGCTATGGTGAAAAAGGAAATATCTTCCGTTCAAAACTGGAAAGAAGCTTTCTGAGAAACTGCTTAGTGTTCTGTTAGTTCATCTCACAGAGTTACATCTTTCCCTTCAAGAAGCCTTTCGCTAAGGCTGTTCTTGTGGAATTGGCAAAGGGATATTTGGAAGCCCATAGAGGGCTATGGTGAAAAAGGAAATATCTTCCGTTCAAAACTGGAAAGAAGCTTTCTGAGAAACTGCTCTGTGTTCTGTTAATTCATCTCACAGAGTTACATCTTTCCCTTCAAGAAGCCTTTCGCTAAGGCTGTTCTTGTGGAATTGGCAAAGGGATATTTGGAAGCCCATAGAGGGCTATGGTGAAAAAGGAAATATCTTCCGTTCAAAACTGGAAAGAAGCTTTCTGAGAAACCGCTCTGTGTTCTGTTAATTCGTCTCACAGAGTTACATCTTTCCCTTCAAGAAGCCTTTCGCTAAGGCTGTTCTTGTGGAATTGGCAAAGGGATATTTGGAAGCCCATAGAGGGCTATGGTGAAAAAGGAAATATCTTCCGTTCAAAACTGGAAAGAAGCTTTCTGAGAAACTGCTCTGTGTTCTGTTAATTCGTCTCACAGAGTTACATCTTTCCCTTCAAGAAGCCTTTCGCTAAGGCTGTTCTTGTGGAATTGGCAAAGGGATATTTGGAAGCCCATAGAGGCCTATGGTGAAAAAGGAATTATCTTCCCTTCAAAACTGGAAAAAAGCTATCAGAGAAACTGCTCTGTGTTCTGTTAATTCATCTCACAGAGTTACATCTTTCCCTTCAAGAAGCCTTTCGCTAAGGCTGTTCTTGTGGAATTGGCAAAGGGATATTTGGAAGCCCATAGAGGGCTATGGTGAAAAAGGAAATATCTTCCGTTCAAAACTGGAAAGAAGCTTTCTGAGAAACTGCTCTGTGTTCTGTTAATTCATCTCACAGAGTTACATCTTTCCCTTCAAGAAGCCTTTCGCTAAGGCTGTTCTTGTGGAATTGGCAAAGGGATATTTGGAAGCCCATAGAGGGCTATGGTGAAAAAGGAAATATCTTCCGTTCAAAACTGGAAAGAAGCTTTCTGAGAAAGTGCTCTGTGTTCTGTTAATTTATCTCACAGAGTTACATCTTTCCCTTCAAGAAGCCTTTCGCTAAGGCTGTTCTTGTGGAATTGGCAAAGGGATATTTGGAAGCCCATAGAGGGCTATGGTGAAAAAGGAAATATCTTCCGTTCAAAACTGGAAAGAAGCTTTCTGAGAAACCGCTCTGTGTTCTGTTAATTCGTCTCACAGAGTTACATCTTTCCCTTCAAGAAGCCTTTCGCTAAGGCTGTTCTTGTGGAATTGGCAAAGGGATATTTGGAAGCCCATAGAGGGCTATGGTGAAAAAGGAAATATCTTCCGTTCAAAACTGGAAAGAAGCTTTCTGAGAAACTGCTCTGTGTTCTGTTAATTCGTCTCACAGAGTTACATCTTTCCCTTCAAGAAGCCTTTCGCTAAGACTGTTCTTGTGGAATTGGCAAAGGGATATTTGGAAGCCCATAGAGGGCTATGGTGAAAATGGAAATATCTTCCGTTCAAAACTGGAAAGAAGCTTTCTGAGAAACTGCTCTGTGTTCTGTTAATCCATCTCACAGAGTTACATCTATCCCTTCAAGAAGCCTTTCGCTAAGGCTGTTCTTGTGGAATTGGCAAAGGGATATTTGGAGGCCCATAGAGGGCTATGGTGAAAAAGGAAATATCTTCCGTTCAAAACTGGAAAGAAGCTTTCAGAGAAACTGCTCTGTGTTCTGTTAATTCATCTCACAGAGTTACATCTTTCCCTTCAAGAAGCCTTTCGCTAAGGCTGTTCTTGTGGAATTGGCAAAGGGATATTTGGAAGCCCGTAGAGGGCTATGGTGAAAAAGGAAATATCTTCCGTTCAAAACAGGAAAGAAGCTTTCTGAGAAACTGCTCTGTGTTCTGTTAATTCGTCTCACAGAGTTACATCTTTCCCTTCAAGAAGCCTTTCGCCAAGGCTGTTCTTGTGGAATTGGCAAAGGGATATTTGGAAGCCCATAGAGGGCTATGGTGAAAAAGGAAATATCTTCCCTTCAAAACTGGAAAGAAGCTTTCTGAGAAACCGCTCTGTGTTCTGTTAATTCATCTCACAGAGTTACATCTTTCCCTTCAAGAAGCCTTTCGCTAAGGCTGTTCTTGTGGAATTGACAAAGGGATATTTGGAAGCCCTTAGAGGGCTATGGTGAAAAAGGAAATATCTTCCGTTCAAAACTGGAAAGAAGCTTTCTGAGAAACTGCTCTGTGTTCTGTTAATTCATCTCACAGAGTTACATCTTTCCCTTCAAGAAGCCTTTCGCTAAGGCTGTTCTTGTGGAATTGGCAAAGGGATATTTGGAAGCCCATAGAGGGCTATGGTGAAAATGGAAATATCTTCCGTTCAAAACTGGAAAGAAGCTTTCTGAGAAACTGCTCTGTGTTCTGTTAATCCATCTCACAGAGTTACATCTTTCCCTTCAAGAAGCCTTTCGCTAAGGCTGTTCTTGTGGAATTGGCAAAGGGATATTTGGAGGCCAATAGATTGCTATGGTGAAAAAGGAAATATCTTCCTTTCAAAACTGGAAAGAAGCTTTCAGAGAAACTGCTCTGTGTTCTGTTAATTCATCTCACAGAGTTACATCTTTCCCTTCAAGAAGCCTTTCGCTAAGGCTGTTCTTGTGGAATTGGCAAAGGGATATTTGGAAGCCCATAGAGGGCTAAGGTGAAAAAGGAAATATCTTCCGTTCAAAACTGGAAAGAAGCTTTCTGAGAAACCGCTCTGTGTTCTGTTATTTCGTCTCACAGAGTTACATCTTTCCCTTCAAGAAGCCTTTCGCTAAGGCTGTTCTTGTGGAATTGGCAAAGGGATATTTGGAAGCCCATAGAGGGTTATGGTGAAAAAGGAAATATCTTCCGTTCAAAACTGGAAAGAAGCTTTCTGAGAAACTGCTCTGTGTTCTGTTAATTCGTCTCACAGAGTTACATCTTTCCCTTCAAGAAGCCTTTCGCAAAGGCTGTTCTTGTGGAATTGGCAAAGGGATATTTGGAAGCCCATAGAGGGCTAAGGTGAAAAAGGAAATATCTTCCGTTCAAAACTGGAAAGAAGCTTTCTGAGAAACCGCTCTGTGTTCTGTTATTTCGTCTCACAGAGTTACATCTTTCCCTTCAAGAAGCCTTTCGCTAAGGCTGTTCTTGTGGAATTGGCAAAGGGATATTTGGAAGCCCATAGAGGGCTATGGTGAAAATGGAAATATCTTCCGTTCAAAACTGTAAAGAAGCTTTCTGAGAAACTGCTCTGTGTTCTGTTAATTCATCTCACAGAGTTACATCTTTCCCTTCAAGAAGCCTTTCGCTAAGGCTGTTCTTGTGGAATTGGAAAAGGGATATTTGGAGGCCCCTAGAGGGCTATGGAGAAAAAGGAAATATCTTCCGTTCAAAACTGGAAAGAAGCTTTCTGAGAAACTGCTCTGTGTTCTGTTAATTCATCTCACAGAGTTACATCTTTCCCTTCAAGAAGCCTTTCGCTAAGGCTGTTCTTGTGGAATTGGCAAAGGGATATTTGGAGGCCCATAGAGGGCTATGGTCAAAAAGGAAATATGTTCCGTTCAAAAGTGGAAAGAAGCTTTCTGAGAAACTGCTCTGTGTTCTGTTAGTTCATCTCACAGAGTTACATCTTTCCCTTCAAGAAGCCTTTCGCTAAGGCTGTTCTTGTGGAATTGGCAAAGGGATATTTGGAAGCCCATAGAGGGCTATGGTGAAAAAGGAAATATCTTCCGTTCAAAACTGGAAAGAAGCTTTCTGAGAAACTGCTCTGTGTTCTGTTAATTCATCTCACAGAGTTACATCTTTCCCTTCAAGAAAACTTTCGCTAAGGCTGTTCTTGTGGAATTGGCAAAGGGATATTTGGAAGCCCATAGAGGGCTATGGTGAAAAAGGAAATATCTTCCATGCAAAACTGGAAAGAAGCTTTCTGAGAAACTGCTCTGTGTTCTGTTAATTCATCTCACAGAGTTACATCTTTCCCTTCAAGAAGCCTTTCGCTAAGGCTGTTCTTGTGGAATTCGCAAAGGGATATTTGGAAGCCCATAGAGGGCTATGGTGAAGAAGGAAATATCCTCCGTTCAAAACTGGAAAGAAGCTCTCAGAGAAACTGCTCTGTGTTCTGTTAATTCATCTCACAGAGTTACATCTTTCCTTTCAAGAAGCCTTTCGCTAAGGCTGTTCTTGTGGAATTGGCAAAGGGATATGTGGAAGCCCATAGAGGGCTATGGTGAAAAAGGAAATATCTTCCGTTCAAAACTGGAAAGAAGCTTTCTGAGAAACTGCTCTGTGTTCTGTTAGTTCATCTCACAGAGTTACATCTTTCCCTTCAAGAAGCCTTTCGCTAAGGCTGTTCTTGTGGAATTGGCAAAGGGATATTTGGAAGCCCATAGAGGGCTATGGTGAAAAAGGAAATATCTTCCGTTCAAAACTGGAAAGAAGCTTTCTGAGAAACTGCTCTGTGTTCTGTTAATTCATCTCACAGAGTTACATCTTTCCCTTCAAGAAGCCTTTCGCTAAGGCTGTTCTTGTGGAATTGGCAAAGGGATATTTGGAAGCCCATAGAGGGCTATGGTGAAAAAGGAAATATCTTCCGTTCAAAACTGGAAAGAAGCTTTATGAGAAACCGCTCTGTGTTCTGTTAATTCGTCTCACAGAGTTACATCTTTCCCTTCAAGAAGCCTTTCGCTAAGGCTGTTCTTGTGGAATTGGCAAAGGGATATTTGGAAGCCCATAGAGGGCTATGGTGAAAAAGGAAATATCTTCCGTTCAAAACTGGAAAGAAGCTTTCTGAGAAACTGCTCTGTGTTCTGTTAATTCGTCTCACAGAGTTACATCTTTCCCTTCAAGAAGCCTTTCGCTAAGGCTGTTCTTGTGGAATTGGCAAAGGGATATTTGGACGCCCATAGAGGGCTATGGTGAAAAAGGAAATATCTTCCGTTCAAAACTGGAAAGAAGCTTTCTGAGAAACTGCTCTGTGTTCTGTTAATTCATCTCACAGAGTTACATCTTTCCCTTCAAGAAGCCTTTCCCTAAGGCTGTTCTTGTGGAATTGGCAAAGGGATATGTAGAAGCCCATAGAGGGCTATGGTGAAAAAGGAAATATCTTCCGTTCAAAACTGGAAAGAAGCTTTCTGAGAAACTGCTCTGTGTTCTGTTAATTCATCTCACAGAGTTACATCTTTCCCTTCAAGAAGCCTTTCGCTAAGGCTGTTCTTGTGGAATTGGCAAAGGGATATTTGGAAGCCCATAGAGGGCTATGGTGAAAAAGGAAATATCTTCCGTTCAAAACTGGAAAGAAGCTTTCTGAGAAACTGCTCTGTGTTCTGTTAATTCGTCTCACAGAGTTACATCTTTCCCTTCAAGAAGCCTTTCGCTAAGGCTGTTCTTGTGGAATTGGCAAAGGGATATGTGGAAGCCCATAGAGGGCTATGGTGAAAAAGGAAATATCTTCCGTTCAAAACTGGAAAGAAGCTTTCTGAGAAACTGCTCTGTGTTCTGTTAATTCGTCTCACAGAGTTACATCTTTCCCTTCAAGAAGCCTTTCGCTAAGGCTGTTCTTGTGGAATTGGCAAAGGGATATTTGGAAGCCCATAGAGGGCTATGGTGAAAAAGGAAATATCTTCCGTTCAAAACTGGAAAGAAGCTTTCTGAGAAACTGCTCTGTGTTCTGTTAATTCATCTCACAGAGTTACATCTTTCCCTTCAAGAAGTCTTTCGCTAAGGCTGTTCTTGTGGAATTGGCAAAGGGATATTTGGAGGCCCATAGAGGGCTATGGTGAAAAAGGAAATATCTTCCGTTCAAAACTGGAAAGAAGCTTTCTGAGAAACTGCTCTGTGTTCTGTTAATTCATCTCACAGAGTTACATCTTTCCCTTCAAGAAGCCTTTCGCTAAGGCTGTTCTTGTGTAATTGGCAAAGGGATATTTGGAGGCCCAAAGAGGGCTATGGTGAAAAAGGAAATATCTTCCGTTCAAAAGTGGAAAGAAGCTTTCTGAGAAACTGCTCTGTGTTCTGTTAATTCATCTCACAGAGTTACATCTTTCCCTTCAAGAAGCCTTTCGCTAAGGCTGTTCTTGTGGAATTGGCAAAGGGATATTTGGAAGCCCATAGAGGGCTATGGTGAAAAAGGAAATATCTTCCGTTCAAAACTGGAAAGAAGCTTTCTGAGAAACTGCTCTGTGTTCTGTTAATTCATCTCACAGAGTTACATCTTTCCCTTCAAGAAGCCTTTCGCTAAGGCTGTTCTTGTGGAATTGGCAAAGGGATATTTGGAAGCCCATAGAGGGCTAAGGTGAAAAAGGAAATATCTTCCGTTCAAAACTGGAAAGAAGCTTTCTGAGAAACTGCTCTGTGTTCTGTTAATTAGTCTCACAGAGTTACATCTTTCCCATCAAGAAGCCTTTCGCTAAGGCTGTTCTTGTGGAATTGGCAAAGGGATATTTGGAAGCCCATAGAGGGCTATGGTGAAAATGGAAATATCTTCCGTTCAAAACTGGAAAGAAGCTTTCTGAGAAACTGCTCTGTGTTCTGTTAATTCGTCTCACAGAGTTACATCTTTCCCTTCAAGAAGCCTTTCGCTAAGGCTGTTCTTGTGGAATTGGCAAAGGGATATTTGGAAGCCCATAGAGGGCTATGGTGAAAAAGGAAATATCTTCCCTTCAAAACTGGAAAAAAGCTATCAGAGAAACTGCTCTGTGTTCTGTTAATTCATCTCCCAGAGTTACATCTTTCCCTTCAAGAAGCCTTTCGCTAAGGCTGTTCTTGTGGAATTGGCAAAGGGATATTTGGAAGCCCATAGAGGTCTATGGTGAAAAAGGAAATATCTCACGTTCAAAAGTGGAAAGAAGCTTTCTGAGAAACTGCTCTGTGTTCTGTTAATTCATCTCACAGAGTTACATCTTTCCATTCAAGAAGCCTTTCGCTAAGGCTGTTCTTGTGGAATTGGCAAAGGGATATTTGGAAGCCCATAGAGGGCTATGGTGAAAAAGGAAATATCTTCCGTTCAAAACTGGAAAGAAGCTTTCTGAGAAACCGCTCTGTGTTCTGTTAATTCGTCTCACAGAGTTACATCTTTCCCTTCAAGAAGCCTTTCGCTAAGGCTGTTCTTGTGGAATTGGCAAAGGGATATTTGGAAGCCCATAGAGGGCTATGGTGAAAAAGGAAATATCTTCCGTTCAAAACTGGAAAGAAGCTTTCTGAGAAACTGCTCTGTGTTCTGTTAATTCGTCTCACAGAGTTACATCTTTCCCTTCAAGAAGCCTTTCGCTAAGGCTGTTCTTGTGGAATTGGCAAAGGGATATTTGGAAGCCCATAGAGGGCTATGGTGAAAAAGGAAATATCTTCCGTTCAAAACTGGAAAAAAGCTATCAGAGAAACTGCTCTGTGTTCTGTTAATTCATCTCACAGAGTTACATCTTTCCCTTCAAGAAGCCTTTCGCAAAGGCTGTTCTTGTGTAATTGGCAAAGGGATATTTGGAGGCCCATAGAGGGCTATGGTGAAAAAGGAAATATCTTCCGTTCAAAACTGGAAAGAAGCTTTCTGAGAAACTGCTCTGTGTTCTGTTAATTCATCTCACAGAGTTACATCTTTCCCTTCAAGAAGCCTTTCGCTAAGGCTGTTCTTGTGGAATTGGCAAAGGGATATTTGGAAGCCCATAGAGGGCTATGGTGAAAAAGGAAATATCTTCCGTTCAAAACTGGAAAGAAGCTTTCTGAGAAACCGCTCTGTGTTCTGTTAATTCGTCTCACAGAGTTACATCTTTCCCTTCAAGAAGCCTTTCGCTAAGGCTGTTCTTGTGTAATTGGCAAAGGGATATTTGGAGGCCCATAGAGGGCTATGGTGAAAAAGGAAATATCTTCCGTTCAAAACTGGAAAGAAGCTTTCTGAGAAACTGCTCTGTGTTCTGTTAATTCATCTCACAGAGTTACATCTTTCCCTTCAAGAAGCCTTTCGCTAAGGCTGTTCTTGTGGAATTGGCAAAGGGATATTTGGAAGCCCATAGAGGGCTATGGTGAAAAAGGAAATATCTTCCGTTCAAAACTGGAAAGAAGCTTTCTGAGAAACCACTCTGTGTTCTGTTAATTCGTCTCACAGAGTTACATCTTTCCCTTCAAGAAGCCTTTCGCTAAGACTGTTCTTGTGGAATTGGCAAAGGGATATTTGGAAGCCCATAGAGGGCTATGGTGAAAAAGGAAATATCTTCCGTTCAAAAGTGGAAAGAAGCTTTCTGAGAAACTGCTCTGTGTTCTGTTAATTCATCTCACAGAGTTACATCTTTCCCTTCAAGAAGCCTTTCGCTAAGGCTGTTCTTGTGGAATTGGCAAAGGGATATGTGGAAGCCCATAGAGGGCTAGGGTGAAAAAGGAAATATCTTCCGTTCAAAACTGGAAAGAAGCTTTCTGAGAAACCGCTCTGTGTTCTGTTAATTCGTCTCACAGAGTTACATCTTTCCCTTCAACAAGCCTTTCGCTAAGGCTGTTCTTGTGGAATTGGCAAAGGGATATTTGGAAGCCCATAGAGGGCTATGGTGAAAAAGGAAATATCTTCCGTTCAAAACTGGAAAGAAGCTTTCTGAGAAACTGCTCTGTGTTCTGTTAATTCGTCTCACAGAGTTACATCTTTCCCTTCAAGAAGCCTTTCGCTAAGGCTGTTCTTGTGGAATTGGCAAAGGGATATTTGGAAGCCCATAGAGGGCTATGGTGAAAAAGGAAATATCTTCCCTTCAAAACTGGAAAAAAGCTATCAGAGAAACTGCTCTGTGTTCTGTTAATTCATCTCACAGAGTTACATCTTTCCCTTCAAGAAGCCTTTCGCTAAGGCTGTTCTTGTGGAATTGGCAAAGGGATATTTGGAAGCCCATAGAGGGCTATGGTGAAAAAGGAAATATCTTCCGTTCAAAACTGGAAAGAAGCTTTCTGAGAAACTGCTCTGTGTTCTGTTAATTCATCTCACAGAGTTACATCTTTCCCTTCAAGAAGCCTTTCGCTAAGGCTGTTCTTGTGGAATTGGCAAAGGGATATTTGGAAGCCCATAGAGGGCTATGGTGAAAAAGGAAATATCTTCCGTTCAAAACTGGAAAGAAGCTTTCTGAGAAACTGCTCTGTGTTCTGTTAATTCATCTCACAGAGTTACATCTTTCCCTTCAAGAAGCCTTTCGCTAAGGCTGTTCTTGTGGAATTGGCAAAGGGATATTTGGAAGCCCATAGAGGGCTATGGTGAAAAAGGAAATATCTTCCGTTCAAAACTGGAAAGAAGCTTTCTGAGAAACTGCTCTGTGTTCTGTTAATTCATCTCACAGAGTTACATCTTTCCCTTCAAGAAGCCTTTGGCTAAGGCTGTTCTTGTGGAATTGGCAAAGGGATATTTGGAAGCCCATAGAGGGCTATGGTGAAAATGGAAATATCTTCCGTTCAAAACTGGAAAGAAGCTTTCTGAGAAACCGCTCTGTGTTCTGTTAATTCATCTCACAGAGTTACATCTTTCCCTTCAAGAAGCCTTTCGCTAAGGCTGTTCTTGTGGAATTGGCAAAGGGATATTTGGAAGCCCATAGAGGGCTATGGTGAAAATGGAAATATCTTCCGTTCAAAACTGGAAAGAAGTTTTCTGAGAAACTGCTCTGTGTTCTGTTAATGCATCTCACAGAGTTACATCTTTCCCTTGAAGAAGCCTTTCGCTAAGGCTGTTCTTGTGGAATTGGCAAAGGGATATTTGGAGGCCCTTAGAGGGCTATGGTGAAAAAGGAAATATCTTCCGTTCAAAACTGGAAAGAAGCTTTCAGAGAAACTGCTCTGTGTTCTGTTAATTCATCTCACAGAGTTACATCTTTCCCTTCAAGAAGCCTTTCGCTAAGGCTGTTCTTGTGGAATTGGCAAAGGGATATTTGGAAGCCCATAGAGGGCTATGGTGAAAAAGGAAATATCTTCCGTTCAAAACTGGAAAGAAGCTTTCTGAGAAACTGCTCTGTGTTCTGTTAATTCGTCTCACAGAGTTACATCTTTCCCTTCAAGAAGCCTTTCGCAAAGGCTGTTCTTGTGGAATTGGCAAAGGGATATTTGGAAGCCCATAGAGGGCTATGGTGAAAAAGGAAATATCTTCCCTTCAAAACTAGAAAGAAGCTTTCTGAGAAACCGCTCTGTGTTCTGTTAATTCATCTCACAGAGTTACATCTTTCCCTTCAAGAAGCCTTTCGCTAAGGCTGTTCTTGTGGAATTGACAAAGGGATATTTGGAAGCCCATAGAGGGCTATGGTGAAAAAGGAAATATCTTCCGTTCAAAACTGGAAAGAAGCTTTCTGAGAAACTGCTCTGTATTCTGTTAATTCATCTCACAGAGGTACATCTTTCCCTTCAAGAAGCCTTTCGCTAAGGCTGTTCTTGTGGAATTGGCAAAGGGATATTTGGAAGCCCATAGAGGGCTATGGTGAAAAAGGAAATATCTTCCGTTCAAAACTGGAAAGAAGCTTTCTGAGAAACTGCTCTGTGTTCTGTTAATTCGTCTCACAGAGTTACATCTTTCCCTTCAAGAAGCCTTTCGCAAAGGCTACTCTTGTGGAATTGGCAAAGGGATATTTGGAAGCCCGTAGAGGGCTATGGTGAAAAAGGAAATATCTTCCCTTCAAAACTGGAAAGAAGCTTTCTGAGAAACCGCTCTGTGTTCTGTTAATTCATCTCACAGAGTTACATCTTTCCCTTCAAGAAGCCTTTCGCTAAGGCTGTTCTTGTGGAATTGACAAAGGGATATTTGGAAGCCCATAGAGGGCTATGGTGAAAAAGGAAATATCTTCCGTACAAAACTGGAAAGAAGCTTTCTGAGAAACTGCTCTGTGTTCTGTTAATTCATCTCACAAAGTTACATCTTTCCCTTCAAGAAGCCTTTCGCTAAGGCTGTTCTTGTGGAATTGGCAAATGGATATTTGGACGCCCATAGAGGGCTATGGTGAAAAAGGAAATATCTTCCGTTCAAAACTGGAAAGAAGCTTTCTGAGAAACTGCTCTGTGTTCTGTTAATTCATCTCACAGAGTTACATCTTTCCCTTCAAGAAGCCTTTCCCTAAGGCTGTTCTTGTGGAATTGGCAAAGGGATATGTAGAAGCCCATAGAGGGCTATGGTGAAAAAGGAAATATCTTCCGTTCAAAACTGGAAAGAAGCTTTCTGAGAAACTGCTCTGTGTTCTGTTAATTCATCTCACAGAGTTACATCTTTCCCTTCAAGAAGCCTTTCCCTAAGGCTGTTCTTGTGGAATTGGCAAAGGGATATGTAGAAGCCCATAGAGGGCTATGGTGAAAAAGGAAATATCTTCCGTTCAAAACTGGAAAGAAGCTTTCTGAGAAACTGCTCTGTGTTCTGTTAATTCATCTCACAGAGTTACATCTTTCCCTTCAAGAAGCCTTTCGCTAAGGCTGTTCTTGTGGAATTGGCAAAGGGATATTTGGAAGCCCATAGAGGGCTATGGTGAAAAAGGAAATATCTTCCGTTCAAAACTGGAAAGAAGCTTTCTGAGAAACTGCTCTGTGTTCTGTTAATTCGTCTCACAGAGTTACATCTTTCCCTTCAAGAAGCCTTTCGCTAAGGCTGTTCTTGTGGAATTGGCAAAGGGATATGTGGAAGCCCATAGAGGGCTATGGTGAAAAAGGAAATATCTTCCGTTCAAAACTGGAAAGAAGCTTTCTGAGAAACTGCTCTGTGTTCTGTTAATTCGTCTCACAGAGTTACATCTTTCCCTTCAAGAAGCCTTTCGCTAAGGCTGTTCTTGTGGAATTGGCAAAGGGATATTTGGAAGCCCATAGAGGGCTATGGTGAAAAAGGAAATATCTTCCGTTCAAAACTGGAAAGAAGCTTTCTGAGAAACTGCTCTGTGTTCTGTTAATTCATCTCACAGAGTTACATCTTTCCCTTCAAGAAGTCTTTCGCTAAGGCTGTTCTTGTGGAATTGGCAAAGGGATATTTGGAGGCCCATAGAGGGCTATGGTGAAAAAGGAAATATCTTCCGTTCAAAACTGGAAAGAAGCTTTCTGACAAACTGCTCTGTGTTCTGTTAATTCATCTCACAGAGTTACATCTTTCCCTTCAAGAAGCCTTTCGCTAAGGCTGTTCTTGTGTAATTGGCAAAGGGATATTTGGAGGCCCATAGAGGGCTATGGTGAAAAAGGAAATATCTTCCGTTCAAAAGTGGAAAGAAGCTTTCTGAGAAACTGCTCTGTGTTCTGTTAATTCATCTCACAGAGTTACATCTTTCCCTTCAAGAAGCCTTTCGCTAAGGCTGTTCTTGTGGAATTGGCAAAGGGATATTTGGAAGCCCATAGAGGGCTATGGTGAAAAAGGAAATATCTTCCGTTCAAAACTGGAAAGAAGCTTTCTGAGAAACTGCTCTGTGTTCTGTTAATTCATCTCACAGAGTTACATCTTTCCCTTCAAGAAGCCTTTCGCTAAGGCTGTTCTTGTGGAATTGGCAAAGGGATATTTGGAAGCCCATAGAGGGCTAAGGTGAAAAAGGAAATATCTTCCGTTCAAAACTGGAAAGAAGCTTTCTGAGAAACTGCTCTGTGTTCTGTTAATTCGTCTCACAGAGTTACATCTTTCCCTTCAAGAAGCCTTTCGCTAAGGCTGTTCTTGTGGAATTGGCAAAGGGATATTTGGAAGCCCATAGAGGGCTATGGTGAAAATGGAAATATCTTCCGTTCAAAACTGGAAAGAAGCTTTCTGAGAAACTGCTCTGTGTTCTGTTAATTCGTCTCACAGAGTTACATCTTTCCCTTCAAGAAGCCTTTCGCTAAGGCTGTTCTTGTGGAATTGGCAAAGGGATATTTGGAAGCCCATAGAGGGCTATGGTGAAAAAGGAAATATCTTCCCTTCAAAACTGGAAAAAAGCTATCAGAGAAACTGCTCTGTGTTCTGTTAATTCATGTCACAGAGTTACATCTTTCCCTTCAAGAAGCCTTTCGCTAAGGCTGTTCTTGTGGAATTGGCAAAGGGATATTTAGAAGCCCATAGAGGGCTATGGTGAAAAAGGAAATATCTCACGTTCAAAAGTGGAAAGAAGCTTTCTGAGAAACTGCTCTGTGTTCTGTTAATTCATCTCACAGAGTTACATCTTTCCCTTCAAGAAGCCTTTCGCTAAGGCTGTTCTTGTGGAATTGGCAAAGGGATATTTGGAAGCCCATAGAGGGCTATGGTGAAAAAGGAAATATCTTCCGTTCAAAACTGGAAAGAAGCTTTCTGAGAAACCGCTCTGTGTTCTGTTAATTCGTCTCACAGAGTTACATCTTTCCCTTCAAGAAGCCTTTCGCTAAGGCTGTTCTTGTGGAATTGGCAAAGGGATATTTGGAAGCCCATAGAGGGCTATGGTGAAAAAGGAAATATCTTCCGTTCAAAACTGGAAAGAAGCTTTCTGAGAAACTGCTCTGTGTTCTGTTAATTCGTCTCACAGAGTTACATCTTTCCCTTCAAGAAGCCTTTCGCTAAGGCTGTTCTTGTGGAATTGGCAAAGGGATATTTGGAAGCCCATAGAGGGCTATGGTGAAAAAGGAAATATCTTCCGTTCAAAACTGGAAAGAAGCTTTCTGAGAAACTGCTCTGTGTTCTGTTAATTCATCTCACAGAGTTACATCTTTCCCTTCAAGAAGCCTTTCGCTAAGGCTGTTCTTGTGGAATTGGCAAAGGGATATTTGGAAGCCCATAGAGGGCTAAGGTGAAAAAGGAAATATCTTCCGTTCAAAACTGGAAAGAAGCTTTCTGAGAAACTGCTCTGTGTTCTGTTAATTCGTCTCACAGAGTTACATCTTTCCCTTCAAGAAGCCTTTCGCTAAGGCTGTTCTTGTGGAATTGGCAAAGGGATATTTGGAAGCCCATAGAGGGCTATGGTGAAAATGGAAATATCTTCCGTTCAAAACTGGAAAGAAGCTTTCTGAGAAACTGCTCTGTGTTCTGTTAATTCGTCTCACAGAGTTACATCTTTCCCTTCAAGAAGCCTTTCGCTAAGGCTGTTCTTGTGGAATTGGCAAAGGGATATTTGGAAGCCCATAGAGGGCTATGGTGAAAAAGGAAATATCTTCCCTTCAAAACTGGAAAAAAGCTATCAGAGAAACTGCTCTGTGTTCTGTTAATTCATCTCCCAGAGTTACATCTTTCCCTTCAAGAAGCCTTTCGCTAAGGCTGTTCTTGTGGAATTGGCAAAGGGATATTTGGAAGCCCATAGAGGGCTATGGTGAAAAAGGAAATATCTTCCGTTCAAAAGTGGAAAGAAGCTTTCTGAGAAACTGCTCTGTGTTCTGTTAATTCATCTCACAGAGTTACATCTTTCCCTTCAAGAAGCCTTTCGCTAAGGCTGTTCTTGTGGAATTGGCAAAGGGATATTTGGAAGCCCATAGAGGGCTATGGTGAAAAAGGAAATATCTTCCGTTCAAAACTGGAAAGAAGCTTTCTGAGAAACCGCTCTGTGTTCTGTTAATTCGTCTCACAGAGTTACATCTTTCCCTTCAAGAAGCCTTTCGCTAAGGCTGTTCTTGTGTAATTGGCAAAGGGATATTTGGAGGCCCATAGAGGGCTATGGTGAAAAAGGAAATATCTTCCGTTCAAAACTGGAAAGAAGCTTTCTGAGAAACCGCTCTGTGTTCTGTTAATTCATCTCACAGAGTTACATCTTTCCCTTCAAGAAGCCTTTCGCTAAGGCTGTTCTTGTGGAATTGGCAAAGGGATATTTGGAAGCCCATAGAGGGCTATGGTGAAAAAGGAAATATCTTCCGTTCAAAACTGGAAAGAAGCTTTCTGAGAAACCGCTCTGTGTTCTGTTAATTCGTCTCACAGAGTTACATCTTTCCCTTCAAGAAGCCTTTCGCTAAGGCTGTTCTTGTGGAATTGGCAAAGGGATATTTGGAAGCCCATAGAGGGCTATGGTGAAAAAGGAAATATCTTCCGTTCAAAACTGGAAAGAAGCTTTCTGAGAAACCGCTCTGTGTTCTGTTAATTCGTCTCACAGAGTTACATCTTTCCCTTCAAGAAGCCTTTCGCTAAGGCTGTTCTTGTGGAATTGGCAAAGGGATATTTGGAAGCCCATAGAGGGCTATGGTGAAAAAGGAAATATCTTCCGTTCAAAAGTGGAAAGAAGCTTTCTGAGAAACTGCTCTGTGTTCTGTTAATTCATCTCACAGAGTTACATCTTTCCCTTCAAGAAGCCTTTCGCTAAGGCTGTTCTTGTGGAATTGGCAAAGGGATATTTGGAAGCCCATAGAGGGCTATGGTGAAAAAGGAAATATCTTCCGTTCAAAACTGGAAAGAAGCTTTCTGAGAAACCGCTCTGTGTTCTGTTAATTCGTCTCACAGAGTTACATCTTTCCCTTCAAGAAGCCTTTCGCTAAGGCTGTTCTTGTGGAATTGGCAAAGGGATATTTGGAAGCCCATAGAGGGCTATGGTGAAAAAGGAAATATCTTCCGTTCAAAACTGGAAAGAAGCTTTCTGAGAAACTGCTCTGTGTTCTGTTAATTCGTCTCACAGAGTTACATCTTTCCCTTCAAGAAGCCTTTCGCTAAGGCTGTTCTTGTGGAATTGGCAACGGGATATTTGGAAGCCCATAGAGGGCTATGGTGAAAAAGGAAATATCTTCCCTTCAAAACTGGAAAAAAGCTATCAGAGAAACTGCTCTGTGTTCTGTTAATTCATCTCACAGAGTTACATCTTTCCCTTCAAGAAGCCTTTCGCTAAGGCTGTTCTTGCGTAATTGGCAAAGGGATATTTGGAAGCCCATAGAGGGCTATGGTGAAAAAGGAAATATCTTCCGTTCAAAAGTGGAAAGAAGCTTTCTGAGAAACTGCTCTGTGTTCTGTTAATTCATCTCACAGAGTTACATCTTTCCCTTCAAGAAGCCTTTCGCTAAGGCTGTTCTTGTGGAATTGGCAAAGGGATATTTGGAAGCCCATAGAGGGCTATGGTGAAAAAGGAAATATCTTCCGTTCAAAACTGGAAAGAAGCTTTCTGAGAAACTGCTCTGTGTTCTGTTAATTCATCTCACAGAGTTACATCTTTCCCTTCAAGAAGCCTTTCGCTAAGGCTGTTCTTGTGGAATTGGCAAAGGGATATTTGGAAGCCCATAGAGGGCTAAGGTGAAAAAGGAAATATCTTCCGTTCAAAACTGGAAAGAAGCTTTCTGAGAAACTGCTCTGTGTTCTATTAATTCGTCTCACAGAGTTACATCTTTCCCTTCAAGAAGCCTTTCGCTAAGGCTGTTCTTGTGGAATTGGCAAAGGGATATTTGGAAGCCCATAGAGGGCTATGGTGAAAATGGAAATATCTTCCGTTCAAAACTGGAAAGAAGCTTTCTGAGAAACTGCTCTGTGTTGTGTTAATTCGTCTCACAGAGTTACATCTTTCCCTTCAAGAAGCCTTTCGCTAAGGCTGTTCTTGTGGAATTGGCAAAGGGATATTTGGAAGCCCATAGCGGGCTATGGTGAAAAAGGAAATATCTTCCCTTCAAAACTGGAAAAAAGCTATCAGAGAAACTGCTCTGTGTTCTGTTAATTCATCTCCCAGAGTTACATCTTTCCCTTCAAGAAGCCTTTCGCTAAGGCTGTTCTTGTGGAATTGGCAAAGGGATATTTGGAAGCCCATAGAGGGCTATGGTGAAAAAGGAAATATCTTCCGTTCAAAAGTGGAAAGAAGCTTTCTGAGAAACTGCTCTGTGTTCTGTTAATTCATCTCACAGAGTTACATCTTTCCCTTCAAGAAGCCTTTCGCTAAGGCTGTTCTTGTGGAATTGGCAAAGGGATATTTGGAAGCCCATAGAGGGCTACGGTGAAAAAGGAAATATCTTCCGTTCAAAACTGGAAAGAAGCTTTCTGAGAAACTGCTCTGTGTTCTGTTAATTCATCTCACAGAGTTACATCTTTCCCTTCAAGAAGCCTTTCGCTAAGGCTGTTCTTGTGGAATTGACAAAGGGATATTTGGAAGCCCATAGAGGGCTATGGTGAAAAAGGAAATATCTTCCGTTCAAAACTGGAAAGAAGCTTTCTGAGAAACCGCTCTGTGTTCTGTTAATTCGTCTCACAGAGTTACATCTTTCCCTTCAAGAAGCCTTTCGCTAAGGCTGTTCTTGTGGAATTGGCAAAGGGATATTTGGAAGCCCATAGAGGGCTATGGTGAAAAAGGAAATATCTTCCGTTCAAAACTGGAAAGAAGCTTTCTGAGAAACTGCTCTGTGTTCTGTTAATTCGTCTCACAGAGTTACATCTTTCCCTTCAAGAAGCCTTTCGCTAAGACTGTTCTTGTGGAATTGGCAAAGGGATATTTGGAAGCCCATAGAGGGCTATGGTGAAAATGGAAATATCTTCCGTTCAAAACTGGAAAGAAGCTTTCTGAGAAACTGCTCTGTGTTCTGTTAATCCATCTCACAGAGTTACATCTTTCCCTTCAGGAAGCCTTTCGCTAAGGCTGTTCTTGTGGAATTGGCAAAGGGATATTTGGAGGCCCATAGAGGGCTATGGTGAAAAAGGAAATATCTTCCGTTCAAAACTGGAAAGAAGCTTTCAGAGAAACTGCTCTGTGTTCTGTTAATTCATCTCACAGAGTTACATCTTTCCCTTCAAGAAGCCTTTCGCTAAGGCTGTTCTTGTGGAATTGGCAAAGGGATATTTGGAAGCCCATAGAGGGCTATGGTGAAAAAGGAAATATCTTCCGTTCAAAACTGGAAAGAAGCTTTCTGAGAAACTGCTCTGTGTTCTGTTAATTCGTCTCACAGAGTTACATCTTTCCCTTCAAGAAGCCTTTCGCAAAGGCTGTTCTTGTGGAATTGGCAAAGGGATATTTTGAAGCCCATAGAGGGCTATGGTGAAAAAGGAAATATCTTCCCTTCAAAACTGGAAAGAAGCTTTCTGAGAAACCGCTCTGTGTTCTGTTAATTCATCTCACAGAGTTACATCTTTCCCTTCAAGAAGCCTTTCGCTAAGGCTGTTCTTGTGGAATTGACAAAGGGATATTTGGAAGCCCATAGAGGGCTATGGTGAAAAAGGAAATATCTTCCGTTCAAAACTGGAAAGAAGCTTTCTGAGAAACTGCTCTGTGTTCTGTTAATTCATCTCACAGAGTTACATCTTTCCCTTCAAGAAGCCTTTCGCTAAGGCTGTTCTTGTGGAATTGGCAAAGGGATATTTGGAAGCCCATAGAGGGCTATGGTGAAAAAGGAAATATCTTCCGTTCAAAACTGGAAAGAAGCTTTCTGAGAAACCGCTCTGTGTTCTGTTAATTCGTCTCACAGAGTTACATCTTTCCCTTCAAGAAGCCTTTCGCTAAGGCTGTTCTTGTGGAATTGGCAAAGGGATATTTGGAAGCCCATAGAGGGCTATGGTGAAAAAGGAAATATCTTCCGTTCAAAACTGGAAAGAAGCTTTCTGAGAAACTGCTCTGTGTTCTGTTAATTCATCTCACAGAGTTACATCTTTCCCTTCAAGAAGCCTTTCGCTAAGGCTGTTCTTGTGGAATTGGCAAAGGGATATTGGAGGCCCATAGAGGGCTATGGTGAAAAAGGAAATATCTTCCTTTCAAAACTGGAAAGAAGCTTTCTGAGAAACTGCTCTGTGTTCTGTTGGTTCATCTCACAGAGTTACATCATTCCTTACAAGAAGCCTTTCGCTAAGGCTGTTCTTGTGGAATTGGCAAAGGGATATTTGGAAGCCCATAGAGGGCTATGGTGAAAAAGGAAATATCTTCCGTTCAAAACTGGAAAGAAGCTTTCGGAGAAACTGCTCTGTGTTCTGTTAATTCGTCTCACAGAGTTACATCTTTCCCTTCAAGAAGCCTTTCGCTAAGACTGTTCTTGTGGAATTGGCAAAGGGATATTTGGAAGCCCATAGAGGGCTATGGTGAAAATGGAAATATCTTCCGTTCAAAACTGGAAAGAAGCTTTCTGAGAAACTGCTCTCTGTTCTGTTAATCCATCTCACAGAGTTACATCTTTCCCTTCAGGAAGCCTTTCGCTAAGGCTGTTCTTGTGGAATTGGCAAAGGGATATTTGGAGGCCCATAGAGGGCTATGGTGAAAAAGGAAATATCTTCCGTTCAAAACTGGAAAGAAGCTTTCAGAGAAACTGCTCTGTGTTCTGTTAATTCATCTCACAGAGTTACATCTTTCCCTTCAAGAAGCCTTTCGCTAAGGCTGTTCTTGTGGAATTGGCAAAGGGATATTTGGAAGCCCATAGAGGGCTATGGTGAAAAAGGAAATATCTTCCGTTCAAAACTGGAAAGAAGCTTTCTGAGAAACTGCTCTGTGTTCTGTTAATTCGTCTCACAGAGTTACATCTTTCCCTTCAAGAAGCCTTTCGCAAAGGCTGTTCTTGTGGAATTGGCAAAGGGATATTTTGAAGCCCATAGAGGGCTATGGTGAAAAAGGAAATATCTTCCCTTCAAAACTGGAAAGAAGCTTTCTGAGAAACCGCTCTGTGTTCTGTTAATTCATCTCACAGAGTTACATCTTTCCCTTCAAGAAGCCTTTCGCTAAGGCTGTTCTTGTGGAATTGACAAAGGGATATTTGGAAGCCCATAGAGGGCTATGGTGAAAAAGGAAATATCTTCCGTTCAAAACTGGAAAGAAGCTTTCTGAGAAACTGCTCTGTGTTCTGTTAATTCATCTCACAGAGTTACATCTTTCCCTTCAAGAAGCCTTTCGCTAAGGCTGTTCTTGTGGAATTGGCAAAGGGATATTTGGAAGCCCATAGAGGGCTATGGTGAAAAAGGAAATATCTTCCGTTCAAAACTGGAAAGAAGCTTTCTGAGAAACCGCTCTGTGTTCTGTTAATTCGTCTCACAGAGTTACATCTTTCCCTTCAAGAAGCCTTTCGCTAAGGCTGTTCTTGTGGAATTGGCAAAGGGATATTTGGAAGCCCATAGAGGGCTATGGTGAAAAAGGAAATATCTTCCGTTCAAAACTGGAAAGAAGCTTTCTGAGAAACTGCTCTGTGTTCTGTTAATTCGTCTCACAGAGTTACATCTTTCCCTTCAAGAAGCCTTTCGCTAAGGCTGTTCTTGTGGAATTGGCAAAGGGATATTTGGAAGCCCATAGAGGGCTATGGTGAAAAAGGAAATATCTTCCGTTCAAAACTGGAAAGAAGCTTTCTGAGAAACTGCTCTGTGTTCTGTTAATTCATCTCACAGAGTTACATCTTTCCCTTCAAGAAGCCTTTCGCTAAGGCTGTTCTTGTGGAATTGGCAAAGGGATATTTGGAAGCCCATAGAGGGCTAAGGTGAAAAAGGAAATATCTTCCGTTCAAAACTGGAAAGAAGCTTTCTGAGAAACTGCTCTGTGTTCTGTTAATTCGTCTCACAGAGTTACATCTTTCCCTTCAAGAAGCCTTTCGCTAAGGCTGTTCTTGTGGAATTGGCAAAGGGATATTTGGAAGCCCATAGAGGGCTATGGTGAAAAAGGAAATATCTTCCGTTCAAAACTGGAAAGAAGCTTTCTGAGAAACTGCTCTGTGTTCTGTTAATTCATCTCACAGAGTTACATCTTTCCCTTCAAGAAGCCTTTCGCTAAGGCTGTTCTTGTGGAATTGGCAAAGGGATATTTGGAAGCCCATAGAGGGCTATGGTGAAAAAGGAAATATCTTCCGTTCAAAACTGGAAAGAAGCTTTCTGAGAAACCGCTCTGTGTTCTGTTAATTCGTCTCCCAGAGTTACATCTTTCCCTTCAAGAAGCCTTTCGCTAAGGCTGTTCTTGTGGAATTGGCAAAGGGATATTTGGAAGCCCATAGAGGGCTATGGTGAAAAAGGAAATATCTTCCGTTCAAAACTGGAAAGAAGCTTTCTGAGAAACTGCTCTGTGTTCTGTTAATTCGTCTCACAGAGTTACATCTTTCCCTTCAAGAAGCCTTTCGCTAAGACTGTTCTTGTGGAATTGGCAAAGGGATATTTGGAAGCCCATAGAGGGCTATGGTGAAAATGGAAATATCTTCCGTTCAAAACTGGAAAGAAGCTTTCTGAGAAACTGCTCTGTGTTCTGTTAATCCATCTCACAGAGTTACATCTTTCCCTTCAAGAAGCCTTTCGCTAAGGCTGTTCTTGTGGAATTGGCAAAGGGATATTTGGAAGCCCATAGAGGGCTATGGTGAAAAAGGAAATATCTTCCGTTCAAAACTGGAAAGAAGCTTTCTGAGAAACCGCTCTGTGTTCTGTTAATTCGTCTCACAGAGTTACATCTTTCCCTTCAAGAAGCCTTTCGCTAAGGCTGTTCTTGTGGAATTGGCAAAGGGATATTTGGAAGCCCATAGAGGGCTATGGTGAAAAAGGAAATATCTTCCGTTCAAAACTGGAAAGAAGCTTTCTGAGAAACTGCTCTGTGTTCTGTTAATTCGTCTCACAGAGTTACATCTTTCCCTTCAAGAAGCCTTTCGCTAAGGCTGTTCTTGTGGAATTGGCAAAGGGATATTTGGAAGCCCATAGAGGGCTATGGTGAAAAAGGAAATATCTTCCGTTCAAAACTGGAAAGAAGCTTTCTGAGAAACTGCTCTGTGTTCTGTTAATTCATCTCACAGAGTTACATCTTTCCCTTCAAGAAGCCTTTCGCTAAGGCTGTTCTTGTGGAATTGGCAAAGGGATATTTGGAAGCCCATAGAGGGCTAAGGTGAAAAAGGAAATATCTTCCGTTCAAAACTGGAAAGAAGCTTTCTGAGAAACTGCTCTGTGTTCTGTTAATTCGTCTCACAGAGTTACATCTTTCCCTTCAAGAAGCCTTTCGCTAAGGCTGTTCTTGTGGAATTGGCAAAGGGATATTTGGAAGCCCATAGAGGGCTATGGTGAAAATGGAAATATCTTCCGTTCAAAACTGGAAAGAAGCTTTCTGAGAAACTGCTCTGTGTTCTGTTAATTCGTCTCACAGAGTTACATCTTTCCCTTCAAGAAGCCTTTCGCTAAGGCTGTTCTTGTGGAATTGGCAAAGGGATATTTGGAAGCCCATAGAGGGCTATGGTGAAAAAGGAAATATCTTCCCTTCAAAACTGGAAAAAAGCTATCAGAGAAACTGCTCTGTGTTCTGTTAATTCATCTCCCAGAGTTACATCTTTCCCTTCAAGAAGCCTTTCGCTAAGGCTGTTCTTGTGGAATTGGCAAAGGGATATTTGGAAGCCCATAGAGGGCTATGGTGAAAAAGGAAATATCTTCCGTTCAAAAGTGGAAAGAAGCTTTCTGAGAAACTGCTCTGTGTTCTGTTAATTCATCTCACAGAGTTACATCTTTCCCTTCAAGAAGCCTTTCGCTAAGGCTGTTCTTGTGGAATTGGCAAAGGGATATTTGGAAGCCCATAGAGGGCTATGGTGAAAAAGGAAATATCTTCCGTTCAAAACTGGAAAGAAGCTTTCTGAGAAACTGCTCTGTGTTCTGTTAATTCATCTCACAGAGTTACATCTTTCCCTTCAAGAAGCCTTTCGCTAAGGCTGTTCTTGTGGAATTGGCAAAGGGATATTTGGAAGCCCATAGAGGGCTATGGTGAAAAAGGAAATATCTTCCGTTCAAAACTGGAAAGAAGCTTTCTGAGAAACCGCTCTGTGTTCTGTTAATTCGTCTCCCAGAGTTACATCTTTCCCTTCAAGAAGCCTTTCGCTAAGGCTGTTCTTGTGGAATTGGCAAAGGGATATTTGGAAGCCCATAGAGGGCTATGGTGAAAAAGGAAATATCTTCCGTTCAAAACTGGAAAGAAGCTTTCTGAGAAACCGCTCTGTGTTCTGTTAATTCGTCTCACAGAGTTACATCTTTCCCTTCAAGAAGCCTTTCGCTAAGGCTGTTCTTGTGGAATTGGCAAAGGGATATTTGGAAGCCCATAGAGGGCTATGGTGAAAAAGGAAATATCTTCCGTTCAAAACTGGAAAGAAGCTTTCTGAGAAACCGCTCTGTGTTCTGTTAATTCGTCTCACAGAGTTACATCTTTCCCTTCAAGAAGCCTTTCGCTAAGGCTGTTCTTGTGGAATTGGCAAAGGGATATTTGGAAGCCCATAGAGGGCTATGGTGAAAAAGGAAATATCTTCCGTTCAAAAGTGGAAAGAAGCTTTCTGAGAAACTGCTTTGTGTTCTGTTAATTCATCTCACAGAGTTACATCTTTCCCTTCAAGAAGCCTTTCGCTAAGGCTGTTCTTGTGGAATTGGCAAAGGGATATTTGGAAGCCCATAGAGGGCTATGGTGAAAAAGGAAATATCTTCCGTTCAAAACTGGAAAGAAGCTTTCTGAGAAACCGCTCTGTGTTCTGTTAATTCGTCTCACAGAGTTACATCTTTCCCTTCAAGAAGCCTTTCGCTAAGGCTGTTCTTGTGGAATTGGCAAAGGGATATTTGGAAGCCCATAGAGGGCTATGGTGAAAAAGGAAATATCTTCCGTTCAAAACTGGAAAGAAGCTTTCTGAGAAACTGCTCTGTGTTCTGTTAATTCGTCTCACAGAGTTACATCTTTCCCTTCAAGAAGCCTTTCGCTAAGGCTGTTCTTGTGGAATTGGCAAAGGGATATTTGGAAGCCCATAGAGGGCTATGGTGAAAAAGGAAATATCTTCCCTTCAAAACTGGAAAAAAGCTATCAGAGAAACTGCTCTGTGTTCTGTTAATTCATCTCACAGAGTTACATCTTTCCCTTCAAGAAGCCTTTCGCTAAGGCTGTTCTTGCGTAATTGGCAAAGGGATATTTGGAAGCCCATAGAGGGCTATGGTGAAAAAGGAAATATCTTCCGTTCAAAAGTGGAAAGAAGCTTTCTGAGAAACTGCTCTGTGTTCTGTTAATTCATCTCACAGAGTTACATCTTTCCCTTCAAGAAGCCTTTCGCTAAGGCTGCTCTTGTGGAATTGGCAAAGGGATATTTGGAAGCCCATAGAGGGCTATGGTGAAAAAGGAAATATCTTCCGTTCAAAACTGGAAAGAAGCTTTCTGAGAAACTGCTCTGTGTTCTGTTAATTCATCTCACAGAGTTACATCTTTCCCTTCAAGAAGCCTTTCGCTAAGGCTGTTCTTGTGGAATTGGCAAAGGGATATTTGGAAGCCCATAGAGGGCTAAGGTGAAAAAGGAAATATCTTCCGTTCAAAACTGGAAAGAAGCTTTCTGAGAAACTGCTCTGTGTTCTATTAATTCGTCTCACAGAGTTACATCTTTCCCTTCAAGAAGCCTTTCGCTAAGGCTGTTCTTGTGGAATTGGCAAAGGGATATTTGGAAGCCCATAGAGGGCTATGGTGAAAATGGAAATATCTTCCGTTCAAAACTGGAAAGAAGCTTTCTGAGAAACTGCTCTGTGTTGTGTTAATTCGTCTCACAGAGTTACATCTTTCCCTTCAAGAAGCCTTTCGCTAAGGCTGTTCTTGTGGAATTGGCAAAGGGATATTTGGAAGCCCATAGAGGGCTATGGTGAAAAAGGAAATATCTTCCCTTCAAAACTGGAAAAAAGCTATCAGAGAAACTGCTCTGTGTTCTGTTAATTCATCTCCCAGAGTTACATCTTTCCCTTCAAGAAGCCTTTCGCTAAGGCTGTTCTTGTGGAATTGGCAAAGGGATATTTGGAAGCCCATAGAGGGCTATGGTGAAAAAGGAAATATCTTCCGTTCAAAACTGGAAAGAAGCTTTCTGAGAAACTGCTCTGTGTTCTGTTAATTCATCTCACAGAGTTACATCTTTCCCTTCAAGAAGCCTTTCGCTAAGGCTGTTCTAGTGGAATTGGCAAAGGGATATTTGGAAGCCCATAGAGGGCTACGGTGAAAAAGGAAATATCTTCCGTTCAAAACTGGAAAGAAGCTTTCTGAGAAACTGCTCTGTGTTCTGTTAATTCATCTCACAGAGTTACATCTTTCCCTTCAAGAAGCCTTTCGCTAAGGCTGTTCTTGTGGAATTGGCAAAGGGATATTTGGAAGCCCATAGAGGGCTATGGTGAAAAAGGAAATATCTTCCGTTCAAAACTGGAAAGAAGCTTTCTGAGAAACCGCTCTGTGTTCTGTTAATTCGTCTCACAGAGTTACATCTTTCCCTTCAAGAAGCCTTTCGCTAAGGCTGTTCTTGTGGAATTGGCAAAGGGATATTTGGAAGCCCATAGAGGGCTATGGTGAAAAAGGAAATATCTTCCGTTCAAAACTGGAAAGAAGCTTTCTGAGAAACTGCTCTGTGTTCTGTTAATTCGTCTCACAGAGTTACATCTTTCCCTTCAAGAAGCCTTTCGCTAAGACTGTTCTTGTGGAATTGGCAAAGGGATATTTGGAAGCCCATAGAGGGCTATGGTGAAAATGGAAATATCTTCCGTTCAAAACTGGAAAGAAGCTTTCTGAGAAACTGCTCTGTGTTCTGTTAATCCATCTCACAGAGTTACATCTTTCCCTTCAGGAAGCCTTTCGCTAAGGCTGTTCTTGTGGAATTGGCAAAGGGATATTTGGAGGCCCATAGAGGGCTATGGTGAAAAAGGAAATATCTTCCGTTCAAAACTGGAAAGAAGCTTTCAGAGAAACTGCTCTGTGTTCTGTTAATTCATCTCACAGAGTTACATCTTTCCCTTCAAGAAGCATTTCGCTAAGGCTGTTCTTGTGGAATTGGCAAAGGGATATTTGGAAGCCCATAGAGGGCTATGGTGAAAAAGGAAATATCTTCCGTTCAAAACTGGAAAGAAGCTTTCTGAGAAACTGCTCTGTGTTCTGTTAATTCGTCTCACAGAGTTACATCTTTCCCTTCAAGAAGCCTTTCGCAAAGGCTGTTCTTGTGGAATTGGCAAAGGGATATTTTGAAGCCCATAGAGGGCTATGGTGAAAAAGGAAATATCTTCCCTTCAAAACTGGAAAGAAGCTTTCTGAGAAACCGCTCTGTGTTCTGTTAATTCATCTCACAGAGTTACATCTTTCCCTTCAAGAAGCCTTTCGCTAAGGCTGTTCTTGTGGAATTGACAAAGGGATATTTGGAAGCCCATAGAGGGCTATGGTGAAAAAGGAAATATCTTCCGTTCAAAACTGGAAAGAAGCTTTCTGAGAAACTGCTCTGTGTTCTGTTAATTCATCTCCCAGAGTTACATCTTTCCCTTCAAGAAGCCTTTCGCTAAGGCTGTTCTTGTGGAATTGGCAAAGGGATATTTGGAAGCCCATAGAGGCCTATGGTGAAAAAGGAAATATCTTCCGTTCAAAAGTGGAAAGAAGCTTTCTGAGAAACTGCTCTGTGTTCTGTTAATTCATCTCACAGAGTTACATCTTTCCCTTCAAGAAGCCTTTCGCTAAGGCTGTTCTTGTGGAATTGGCAAAGGGATATTTGGAAGCCCATAGAGGGCTATGGTGAAAAAGGAAATATCTTCCGTTCAAAACTGGAAAGAAGCTTTCTGAGAAACTGCTCTGTGTTCTGTTAATTCATCTCACAGAGTTACATCTTTCCCTTCAAGAAGCCTTTCGCTAAGGCTGTTCTTGTGGAATTGGCAAAGGGATATTTGGAAGCCCATAGAGGGCTATGGTGAAAAAGGAAATATCTTCCGTTCAAAACTGTAAAGAAGCTTTCTGAGAAACCGCTCTGTGTTCTGTTAATTCGTCTCACAGAGTTACATCTTTCCCTTCAAGAAGCCTTTCGCTAAGGCTGTTCTTGTGGAATTGGCAAAGGGATATTTGGAAGCCCATAGAGGGCTATGGTGAAAAAGGAAATATCTTCCGTTCAAAAGTGGAAAGAAGCTTTCTGAGAAACTGCTCTGTGTTCTGTTAATTCATCTCACAGAGTTACATCTTTCCCTTCAAGAAGCCTTTCGCTAAGGCTGTTCTTGTGGAATTGGCAAAGGGATATTTGGAAGCCCATAGAGGGCTATGGTGAAAAAGGAAATATCTTCCGTTCAAAACTGGAAAGAAGCTTTCTGAGAAACCGCTCTGTGTTCTGTTAATTCATCTCATAGAGTTACATCTTTCCCTTCAAGAAGCCTTTCGCTAAGGCTGTTCTTGTGGAATTGGCAAAGGGATATTTGGAAGCCCATAGAGGGCTATGGTGAAAAAGGAAATATCTTCCGTTCAAAACTGGAAAGAAGCTTTCTGAGAAACCGCTCTGTGTTCTGTTAATTCGTCTCACAGAGTTACATCTTTCCCTTCAAGAAGCCTTTCGCTAAGGCTGTTCTTGTGGAATTGGCAAAGGGATATTTGGAAGCCCATAGAGGGCTATGGTGAAAAAGGAAATATCTTCCGTTCAAAACTGGAAAGAAGCTTTCTGAGAAACTGCTCTGTGTTCTGTTAATTCATCACACAGAGTTACATCTTTCCCTTCAAGAAGCCTTTCGCTAAGGCTGTTCTTGTGGAATTGGCAAAGGGATATTTGGAGGCCCATAGAGGGCTATGGTGAAAAAGTAAACATCTTCCGTTCAAAACTGGAAAGAAGCTTTCAGACAAAATGCTCTGTGTTATGTTAATTCATCTCACAGAGTTACATCTTTCCCTTCAAGAAGCCTTTCGCTAAGGCTGTTCTTGTGGAATTGGCAAAGGGATATTTGGAAGCCCATAGAGGGCTATGCTGAAAAAGGAAATATCTTCCGTTCAAAACTGGAAAGAAGCTTTCTGAGAAACTGCTCTGTGTTCTGTTAATTCATCTCACAGAGTTACATCTTTCCCTTCAAGAAGCCTTTCGCTAAGGCTGTTCTTGTGGAATTGGCAAAGGGATATTTGGAAGCCCATAGAGGGCTATGGTGAAAATGGAAATATCTTCCGTTCAAAACTGGAAAGAAGCTTTCTGAGAAACTGCTCTGTGTTCTGTTAATCCATCTCACAGAGTTACATCTTTCCCTTCAAGAAGCCTTTCGCTAAGGCTGTTCTTGTGGAATTGGCAAAGGGATATTTGGAGGCCCATAGAGGGCTATGGTGAAAAAGGAAATATCTTCCGTTCAAAACTGGAAAGAAGCTTTCAGAGAAACTGCTCTGTGTTCTGTTAATTCATCGCACAGAGTTACATCTTTCCCTTCAAGAAGCCTTTCGCTAAGGCTGTTCTTGTGGAATTGGCAAAGGGATATTTGGAAGCCCATAGAGGGCTATGGTGAAAAAGGAAATATCTTCCGTTCAAAACTGGAAAGAAGCTTTCAGAGAAACTGCTCTGTGTTCTGTTAATTCATCTCACAGAGTTACATCTTTCCCTTCAAGAAGCCTTTCGCTAAGGCTGTTCTTGTGGAATTGGCAAAGGGATATTTGGAGGCCCATAGAGGGCTATGGTGAAAAAGGAAATATCTTCCTTTCAAAACTGGAAAGAAGCTTTCTGAGAAACTGCTCTGTGTTCTGTTGGTTCATCTCACAGAGTTACATCATTCCTTACAAGAAGCCTTTCGCTAAGGCTGTTCTTGTGGAATTGGCAAAGGGATATTTGGAAGCCCATAGAGGGCTATGGTGAAAAAGGAAATATCTTCCGTTCAAAACTGGAAAGAAGCTTTCTGAGAAACTGCTCTGTGTTCTGTTAATTCGTCTCACAGAGTTACATCTTTCCCTTCAAGAAGCCTTTCGCTAAGGCTGTTCTTGTGGAATTGGCAAAGGGATATTTGGAAGCCCATAGAGGGCTATGGTGAAAAAGGAAATATCTTCCGTTCAAAACTGGAAAGAAGCTTTCTGAGAAACTGCTCTGTGTTCTGTTAATTCATCTCACAGAGTTACATCTTTCCCTTCAAGAAGCCTTTCGCTAAGGCTGTTCTTGTGGAATTGTCAAAGGGATATATGGAAGCCCATAGAGGGCTAAGGTGAAAAAGGAAATATCTTCCGTTCAAAACTGGAAAGAAGCTTTCTGAGAAACTGCTCTGTGTTCTTTTAATTCGTCTCACAGAGTTACATCTTTCCCTTCAAGAAGCCTTTCGCTAAGGCTGTTCTTGTGGAATTGGCAAAGGGATATTTGGAAGCCCATAGAGGGCTATGGTGAAAATGGAAATATCTTCCGTTCAAAACTGGAAAGAAGCTTTCTGAGAAACTGCTCTGTGTTCTGTTAATTCGTCTCACAGAGTTACATCTTTCCCTTCAAGAAGCCTTTCGCTAAGGCTGTTCTTGTGGAATTGGCAAAGGGATATTTGGAAGCCCATAGAGGGCTATGGTGAAAAAGGAAATATCTTCCCTTCAAAACTGTAAAAAAGCTATCAGAGAAACTGCTCTGTGTTCTGTTAATTCATCTCCCAGAGTTACATCTTTCCCTTCAAGAAGCCTTTCGCTAAGGCTGTTCTTGTGGAATTGGCAAAGGGATATTTGGAAGCCCATAGAGGGCTATGGTGAAAAAGGAAATATCTTCCGTTCAAAACTGTAAAGAAGCTTTCTGAGAAACCGCTCTGTGTTCTGTTAATTCGTCTCACAGAGTTACATCTTTCCCTTCAAGAAGCCTTTCGCAAAGGCTGTTCTTGTGGAATTGGCAAAGGGATATTTGGAAGCCCATAGAGGTCTATGGTGAAAAAGGAAATATCTTCCGTTCAAAAGTGGAAAGAAGCTTTCTGAGAAACTGCTCTGTGTTCTGTTAATTCATCTCACAGAGTTACATCTTTCCCTTCAAGAAGCCTTTCGCTAAGGCTGTTCTTGTGGAATTGGCAAAGGGATATTTGGAAGCCCATAGAGGGCTATGGTGAAAAAGGAAATATCTTCCGTTCAAAACTGGAAAGAAGCTTTCTGAGAAACCGCTCTGTGTTCTGTTAATTCATCTCATAGAGTTACATCTTTCCCTTCAAGAAGCCTTTCGCTAAGGCTGTTCTTGTGGAATTGGCAAAGGGATATTTGGAAGCCCATAGAGGGCTATGGTGAAAAAGGAAATATCTTCCGTTCAAAACTGGAAAGAAGCTTTCTGAGAAACCGCTCTGTGTTCTGTTAATTCGTCTCACAGAGTTACATCTTTCCCTTCAAGAAGCCTTTCGCTAAGGCTGTTCTTGTGGAATTGGCAAAGGGATATTTGGAAGCCCATAGAGGGCTATGGTGAAAAAGGAAATATCTTCCGTTCAAAACTGGAAAGAAGCTTTCTGAGAAACTGCTCTGTGTTCTGTTAATTCATCACACAGAGTTACATCTTTCCCTTCAAGAAGCCTTTCGCTAAGGCTGTTCTTGTGGAATTGGCAAAGGGATATTTGGAGGCCCATAGAGGGCTATGGTGAAAAAGTAAACATCTTCCGTTCAAAACTGGAAAGAAGCTTTCAGACAAAATGCTCTGTGTTATGTTAATTCATCTCACAGAGTTACATCTTTCCCTTCAAGAAGCCTTTCGCTAAGGCTGTTCTTGTGGAATTGGCAAAGGGATATTTGGAAGCCCATAGAGGGCTATGCTGAAAAAGGAAATATCTTCCGTTCAAAACTGGAAAGAAGCTTTCTGAGAAACTGCTCTGTGTTCTGTTAATTCATCTCACAGAGTTACATCTTTCCCTTCAAGAAGCCTTTCGCTAAGGCTGTTCTTGTGGAATTGGCAAAGGGATATTTGGAAGCCCATAGAGGGCTATGGTGAAAATGGAAATATCTTCCGTTCAAAACTGGAAAGAAGCTTTCTGAGAAACTGCTCTGTGTTCTGTTAATCCATCTCACAGAGTTACATCTTTCCCTTCAAGAAGCCTTTCGCTAAGGCTGTTCTTGTGGAATTGGCAAAGGGATATTTGGAGGCCCATAGAGGGCTATGGTGAAAAAGGAAATATCTTCCGTTCAAAACTGGAAAGAAGCTTTCAGAGAAACTGCTCTGTGTTCTGTTAATTCATCGCACAGAGTTACATCTTTCCCTTCAAGAAGCCTTTCGCTAAGGCTGTTCTTGTGGAATTGGCAAAGGGATATTTGGAAGCCCATAGAGGGCTATGGTGAAAAAGGAAATATCTTCCGTTCAAAACTGGAAAGAAGCTTTCAGAGAAACTGCTCTGTGTTCTGTTAATTCATCTCACAGAGTTACATCTTTCCCTTCAAGAAGCCTTTCGCTAAGGCTGTTCTTGTGGAATTGGCAAAGGGATATTTGGAGGCCCATAGAGGGCTATGGTGAAAAAGGAAATATCTTCCTTTCAAAACTGGAAAGAAGCTTTCTGAGAAACTGCTCTGTGTTCTGTTGGTTCATCTCACAGAGTTACATCATTCCTTACAAGAAGCCTTTCGCTAAGGCTGTTCTTGTGGAATTGGCAAAGGGATATTTGGAAGCCCATAGAGGGCTATGGTGAAAAAGGAAATATCTTCCGTTCAAAACTGGAAAGAAGCTTTCTGAGAAACTGCTCTGTGTTCTGTTAATTCGTCTCACAGAGTTACATCTTTCCCTTCAAGAAGCCTTTCGCTAAGGCTGTTCTTGTGGAATTGGCAAAGGGATATTTGGAAGCCCATAGAGGGCTATGGTGAAAAAGGAAATATCTTCCGTTCAAAACTGGAAAGAAGCTTTCTGAGAAACTGCTCTGTGTTCTGTTAATTCATCTCACAGAGTTACATCTTTCCCTTCAAGAAGCCTTTCGCTAAGGCTGTTCTTGTGGAATTGTCAAAGGGATATATGGAAGCCCATAGAGGGCTAAGGTGAAAAAGGAAATATCTTCCGTTCAAAACTGGCAAGAAGCTTTCTGAGAAACTGCTCTGTGTTCTGTTAATTCGTCTCACAGAGTTACATCTTTCCCTTCAAGAAGCCTTTCGCTAAGGCTGTTCTTGTGGAATTGGCAAAGGGATATTTGGAAGCCCATAGAGGGCTATGGTGAAAATGGAAATATCTTCCGTTCAAAACTGGAAAGAAGCTTTCTGAGAAACTGCTCTGTGTTCTGTTAATTCGTCTCACAGAGTTACATCTTTCCCTTCAAGAAGCCTTTCGCTGAGGCTGTTCTTGTGGAATTGGCAAAGGGATATTTGGAAGCCCATAGAGGGCTATGGTGAAAAAGGAAATATCTTCCCTTCAAAACTGTAAAAAAGCTATCAGAGAAACTGCTCTGTGTTCTGTTAATTCATCTCCCAGAGTTACATCTTTCCCTTCAAGAAGCCTTTCGCTAAGGCTGTTCTTGTGGAATTGGCAAAGGGATATTTGGAAGCCCATAGAGGGCTATGGTGAAAAAGGAAATATCTTCCGTTCAAAAGTGGAAAGAAGCTTTCTGAGAAACTGCTCTGTGTTCTGTTAATTCATCTCACAGAGTTACATCTTTCCCTTCAAGAAGCCTTTCGCTAAGGCTGTTCTTGTGGAATTGGCAAAGGGATATTTGGAAGCCCATAGAGGGCTATGGTGAAAAAGGAAATATCTTCCGTTCAAAACTGGAAAGAAGCTTTCTGAGAAACTGCTCTGTGTTCTGTTAATTCATCTCACAGAGTTACATCTTTCCCTTCAAGAAGCCTTTCGCTAAGGCTGTTCTTGTGGAATTGGCAAAGGGATATTTGGAAGCCCATAGAGGGCTATGGTGAAAAAGGAAATATCTTCCGTTCAAAACTGGAAAGAAGCTTTCTGAGAAACCGCTCTGTGTTCTGTTAATTCGTCTCCCAGAGTTACATCTTTCCCTTCAAGAAGCCTTTCGCTAAGGCTGTTCTTGTGGAATTGGCAAAGGGATATTTGGAAGCCCATAGAGGGCTATGGTGAAAAAGGAAATATCTTCCGTTCAAAACTGGAAAGAAGCTTTCTGAGAAACTGCTCTGTGTTCTGTTAATCCATCTCACAGAGTTACATCTTTCCCTTCAAGAAGCCTTTCGCTAAGGCTGTTCTTGTGGAATTGGCAAAGGGATATTTGGAGGCCCATAGAGGGCTATGGTGAAAAAGGAAATATCTTCCGTTCAAAACTGGAAAGAAGCTTTCAGAGAAACTGCTCTGTGTTCTGTTAATTCATCTCACAGAGTTACATCTTTCCCTTCAAGAAGCCTTTCGCTAAGGCTGTTCTTGTGGAATTGGCAAAGGGATATTTGGAAGCCCATAGAGGGCTATGGTGAAAAAGGAAATATCTTCCGTTCAAAACTGGAAAGAAGCTTTCTGAGAAACCGCTCTGTGTTCTGTTAATTCGTCTCACAGAGTTACATCTTTCCCTTCAAGAAGCCTTTCGCTAAGGCTGTTCTTGTGGAATTGGCAAAGGGATATTTGGAAGCCCATAGAGGGCTATGGTGAGAATGGAAATATCTTCCGTTCAAAACTGGAAAGAAGCTTTCTGAGAAACTGCTCTGTGTTCTGTTAATTCATCTCACAGAGTTACATCTTTCCCTTCAAGAAGCCTTTCGCTAAGGCTGTTCTTGTGGAATTGGCAAAGGGATATTTGGAAGCCCATAGAGGGCTATGGTGAAAAAGGAAATATCTTCCGTTCAAAACTGGAAAGAAGCTTTCTGAGAAACCGCTCTGTGTTCTGTTAATTCGTCTCACAGAGTTACATCTTTCCCTTCAAGAAGCCTTTCGCTAAGGCTGTTCTTGTGTAATTGGCAAAGGGATATTTGGAGGCCCATAGAGGGCTATGGTGAAAAAGGAAATATCTTCCGTTCAAAACTGGAAAGAAGCTTTCTGAGAAACCGCTCTGTGTTCTGTTAATTCATCTCACAGAGTTACATCTTTCCCTTCAAGAAGCCTTTCGCTAAGGCTGTTCTTGTGGAATTGGCAAAGGGATATTTGGAAGCCCATAGAGGGCTATGGTGAAAAAGGAAATATCTTCCGTTCAAAACTGGAAAGAAGCTTTCTGAGAAACCGCTCTGTGTTCTGTTAATTCGTCTCACAGAGTTACATCTTTCCCTTCAAGAAGCCTTTCGCTAAGGCTGTTCTTGTGGAATTGGCAAAGGGATATTTGGAAGCCCATAGAGGGCTATGGTGAAAAAGGAAATATCTTCCGTTCAAAACTGGAAAGAAGCTTTCTGAGAAACCGCTCTGTGTTCTGTTAATTCGTCTCACAGAGTTACATCTTTCCCTTCAAGAAGCCTTTCGCTAAGGCTGTTCTTGTGGAATTGGCAAAGGGATATTTGGAAGCCCATAGAGGGCTATGGTGAAAAAGGAAATATCTTCCGTTCAAAAGTGGAAAGAAGCTTTCTGAGAAACTGCTCTGTGTTCTGTTAATTCATCTCACAGAGTTACATCTTTCCCTTCAAGAAGCCTTTCGCTAAGGCTGTTCTTGTGGAATTGGCAAAGGGATATTTGGAAGCCCATAGAGGGCTATGGTGAAAAAGGAAATATCTTCCGTTCAAAACTGGAAAGAAGCTTTCTGAGAAACCGCTCTGTGTTCTGTTAATTCGTCTCACAGAGTTACATCTTTCCCTTCAAGAAGCCTTTCGCTAAGGCTGTTCTTGTGGAATTGGCAAAGGGATATTTGGAAGCCCATAGAGGGCTATGGTGAAAAAGGAAATATCTTCCGTTCAAAACTGGAAAGAAGCTTTCTGAGAAACTGCTCTGTGTTCTGTTAATTCGTCTCACAGAGTTACATCTTTCCCTTCAAGAAGCCTTTCGCTAAGGCTGTTCTTGTGGAATTGGCAAAGGGATATTTGGAAGCCCATAGAGGGCTATGGTGAAAAAGGAAATATCTTCCCTTCAAAACTGGAAAAAAGCTATCAGAGAAACTGCTCTGTGTTCTGTTAATTCATCTCACAGAGTTACATCTTTCCCTTCAAGAAGCCTTTCGCTAAGGCTGTTCTTGTGTAATTGGCAAAGGGATATTTGGAAGCCCATAGAGGGCTATGGTGAAAAAGGAAATATCTTCCGTTCAAAAGTGGAAAGAAGCTTTCTGAGAAACTGCTCTGTGTTCTGTTAATTCATCTCACAGAGTTACATCTTTCCCTTCAAGAAGCCTTTCGCTAAGGCTGTTCTTGTGGAATTGGCAAAGGGATATTTGGAAGCCCATAGAGGGCTATGCTGAAAAAGGAAATATCTTCCGTTCAAAACTGGAAAGAAGCTTTCTGAGAAACTGCTCTGTGTTCTGTTAATTCATCTCACAGAGTTACATCTTTCCCTTCAAGAAGCCTTTCGCTAAGGCTGTTCTTGTGGAATTGGCAAAGGGATATTTGGAAGCCCATAGAGGGCTAAGGTGAAAAAGGAAATATCTTCCGTTCAAAACTGGAAAGAAGCTTTCTGAGAAACTGCTCTGTGTTCTGTTAATTCGTCTCACAGAGTTACATCTTTCCCTTCAAGAAGCCTTTGGCTAAGGCTGTTCTTGTGGAATTGGCAAAGGGATATTTGGAAGCCCATAGAGGGCTATGGTGAAAATGGAAATATCTTCCGTTCAAAACTGGAAAGAAGCTTTCTGAGAAACTGCTCTGTGTTCTGTTAATTCGTCTCACAGAGTTACATCTTTCCCTTCAAGAAGCCTTTCGCTAAGGCTGTTCTTGTGGAATTGGCAAAGGGATATTTGGAAGCCCATAGAGGGCTATGGTGAAAAAGGAAATATCTTCCCTTCAAAACTGGAAAAAAGCTATCAGAGAAACTGCTCTGTGTTCTGTTAATTCATCTCCCAGAGTTACATCTTTCCCTTCAAGAAGCCTTTCGCTAAGGCTGTTCTTGTGGAATTGGCAAAGGGATATTTGGAAGCCCATAGAGGGCTATGGTGAAAAAGGAAATATCTTCCGTTCAAAAGTGGAAAGAAGCTTTCTGAGAAACTGCTCTGTGTTCTGTTAATTCATCTCACAGAGTTACATCTTTCCCTTCAAGAAGCCTTTCGCTAAGGCTGTTCTTGTGGAATTGGCAAAGGGATATTTGGAAGCCCATAGAGGGCTACGGTGAAAAAGGAAATATCTTCCGTTCAAAACTGGAAAGAAGCTTTCTGAGAAACTGCTCTGTGTTCTGTTAATTCATCTCACAGAGTTACATCTTTCCCTTCAAGAAGCCTTTCGCTAAGGCTGTTCTTGTGGAATTGGCAAAGGGATATTTGGAAGCCCATAGAGGGCTATGGTGAAAAAGGAAATATCTTCCGTTCAAAACTGGAAAGAAGCTTTCTGAGAAACCGCTCTGTGTTCTGTTAATTCGTCTCCCAGAGTTACATCTTTCCCTTCAAGAAGCCTTTCGCTAAGGCTGTTCTTGTGGAATTGGCAAAGGGATATTTGGAAGCCCATAGAGGGCTATGGTGAAAAAGGAAATATCTTCCGTTCAAAACTGGAAAGAAGCTTTCTGAGAAACTGCTCTGTGTTCTGTTAATTCGTCTCACAGAGTTACATCTTTCTCTTCAAGAAGCCTTTCGCTAAGACTGTTCTTGTGGAATTGGCAAAGGGATATTTGGAAGCCCATAGAGGGCTATGGTGAAAATGGAAATATCTTCCGTTCAAAACTGGAAAGAACCTTTCTGAGAAACTGCTCTGTGTTCTGTTAATCCATCTCACAGAGTTACATCTTTCCCTTCAGGAAGCCTTTCGCTAAGGCTGTTCTTGTGGAATTTGCAAAGGGATATTTGGAGGCCCATAGAGGGCTATGGTGAAAAAGGAAATATCTTCCGTTCAAAACTGGAAAGAAGCTTTCAGAGAAACTGCTCTGTGTTCTGTTAATTCATCTCACAGAGTTACATCTTTCCCTTCAAGAAGCCTTTCGCTAAGGCTGTTCTTGTGGAATTGGCAAAGGGATATTTGGAAGCCCATAGAGGGCTATGGTGAAAAAGGAAATATCTTCCGTTCAAAACTGGAAAGAAGCTTTCTGAGAAACTGCTCTGTGTTCTGTTAATTCGTCTCACAGAGTTACATCTTTCCCTTCAAGAAGCCTTTCGCAAAGGCTGTTCTTGTGGAATTGGCAAAGGGATATTTGGAAGCCCATAGAGGGCTATGGTGAAAAAGGAAATATCTTCCCTTCAAAACTGGAAAGAAGCTTTCTGAGAAACCGCTCTGTGTTCTGTTAATTCATCTCACAGAGTTACATCTTTCCCTTCAAGAAGCCTTTCGCTAAGGCTGTTCTTGTGGAATTGACAAAGGGATATTTGGAAGACCATAGAGGGCTATGGTGAAAAAGGAAATATCTTCCGTTCAAAACTGGAAAGAAGCTTTCTGAGAAACTGCTCTGTGTTCTGTTAATTCATCTCACAGAGTTACATCTTTCCCTTCAAGAAGCCTTTCGCTAAGGCTGTTCTTGTGGAATTGGCAAAGGGATATTTGGAAGCCCATAGAGGGCTATGGTGAAAAAGGAAATATCTTCCGTTCAAAACTTGAAAGAAGCTTTCTGAGAAACCGCTCTGTGTTCTGTTAATTCGTCTCACAGAGTTACATCTTTCCCTTCAAGAAGCCTTTCGCTAAGGCTCTTCTTGTGGAATTGGCAAAGGGATATTTGGAAGCCCATAGAGGGCTATGGTGAAAAAGGAAATATCTTCCGTTCAAAACTGGAAAGAAGCTTTCTGAGAAACCGCTCTGTGTTCTGTTAATTCGTCTCACAGAGTTACATCTTTCCCTTCAAGAAGCCTTTCGCTAAGGCTGTTCTTGTGGAATTGGCAAAGGGATATTTGGAAGCCCATAGAGGGCTATGGTGAAAATGGAAATATCTTCCCTTCAAAACTGGAAAGAAGCTTTCTGAGAAACTGCTCTGTGTTCTGTTAATCCATCTCACAGAGTTACATCTTTCCCTTCAAGAAGCCTTTCGCTAAGGCTGTTCTTGTGGAATTGGCAAAGGGATATTTGGAGGCCCATAGAGGGCTATGGTGAAAAAGGAAATATCTTCCGTTCAAAACTGGAAAGAAGCTTTCAGAGAAACTGCTCTGTGTTCTGTTAATTCATCTCACAGAGTTACATCTTTCCCTTCAAGAAGCCTTTCGCTAAGTCTGTTCTTGTGGAATTGGCAAAGGGATATTTGGAAGCCCATAGAGGGCTATGGTGAAAAAGGAAATATCTTCCGTTCAAAACTGGAAAGAAGCTTTCTGAGAAACCGCTCTGTGTTCTGTTAATTCGTCTCACAGAGTTACATCTTTCCCTTCAAGAAGCCTTTCGCTAAGGCTGTTCTTGTGGAATTGGCAAAGGGATATTTGGAAGCCCATAGAGGGCTATGGTGAGAATGGAAATATCTTCCGTTCAAAACTGGAAAGAAGCTTTCTGAGAAACTGCTCTGTGTTCTGTTAATTCATCTCACAGAGTTACATCTTTCCCTTCAAGAAGCCTTTCGCTAAGGCTGTTCTTGTGGAATTGGAAAAGGGATATTTGGAGGCCCATAGAGGGCTATGGAGAAAAAGGAAATATCTTCCGTTCCAAACTGGAAAGAAGCTTTCTGAGAAACTGCTCTGTGTTCTGTTAATACATCTCACAGAGTTACATCTTTCCCTTCAAGAAGCCTTTCGCTAAAGCTGTTCTTGTGGAATTGGCAAAGGGATATTTGGAGGCCCATAGAGGGCTATGGTCAAAAAGGAAATATCTTCCGTTCAAAAGTGGAAAGAAGCTTTCTGAGAAACTGCTCTGTGTTCTGTTAGTTCATCTCACAGAGTTACATCTTTCCCTTCAAGAAGCCTTTCGCTAAGGCTGTTCTTGTGGAATTGGCAAAGGGATATTTGGAAGCCCATAGAGGGCTATGGTGAAAAAGGAAATATCTTCCCTTCAAAACTGGAAAAAAGCTATCAGAGAAATTGCTCTGTGTTCTGTTAATTCATCTCCCAGAGTTACATCTTTCCCTTCAAGAAGCCTTTCGCTAAGGCTGTTCTTGTGGAATTGGCAAAGGGATATTTGGAAGCCCATAGAGGGCTATGGTGAAAATGGAAATATCTTCCGTTCAAAAGTGGAAAGAAGCTTTCTGAGAAACTGCTCTGTGTTCTGTTAATTCATCTCACAGAGTTACATCTTTCCCTTCAAGAAGCCTTTCGCTAAGGCTGTTCTTGTGGAATTGGCAAAGGGATATTTGGAAGCCCATAGAGGGCTATGGTGAAAAAGGAAATATCTTCCGTTCAAAACTGGAAAGAAGCTTTCTGAGAAACCGCTCTGTGTTCTGTTAATTCGTCTCACAGAGTTACATCTTTCCCTTCAAGAAGCCTTTCGCTAAGGCTGTTCTTGTGTAATTGGCAAAGGGATATTTGGAGGCCCATAGAGGGCTATGGTGAAAAAGGAAATATCTTCCGTTCAAAACTGGAAAGAAGCTTTCTGAGAAACCGCTCTGTGTTCTGTTAATTCATCTCACAGAGTTACATCTTTCCCTTCAAGAAGCCTTTCGCTAAGGCTGTTCTTGTGGAATTGGCAAAGGGATATTTGGAAGCCCATAGAGGGCTATGGTGAAAAAGGAAATATCTTCCGTTCAAAACTGGAAAGAAGCTTTCTGAGAAACCGCTCTGTGTTCTGTTAATTCGTCTCACAGAGTTACATCTTTCCCTTCAAGAAGCCTTTCGCTAAGGCTGTTCTTGTGGAATTGGCAAAGGGATATTTGGAAGCCCATAGAGGGCTATGGTGAAAAAGGAAATATCTTCCGTTCAAAACTGGAAAGAAGCTTTCTGAGAAACCGCTCTGTGTTCTGTTAATTCGTCTCACAGAGTTACATCTTTCCCTTCAAGAAGCCTTTCGCTAAGGCTGTTCTTGTGGAATTGGCAAAGGGATATTTGGAAGCCCATAGAGGGCTATGGTGAAAAAGGAAATATCTTCCGTTCAAAAGTGGAAAGAAGCTTTCTGAGAAACTGCTCTGTGTTCTGTTAATTCATCTCACAGAGTTACATCTTTCCCTTCAAGAAGCCTTTCGCTAAGGCTGTTCTTGTGGAATTGGCAAAGGGATATTTGGAAGCCCATAGAGGGCTATGGTGAAAAAGGAAATATCTTCCGTTCAAAACTGGAAAGAAGCTTTCTGAGAAACCGCTCTGTGTTCTGTTAATTCGTCTCACAGAGTTACATCTTTCCCTTCAAGAAGCCTTTCGCTAAGGCTGTTCTTGTGGAATTGGCAAAGGGATATTTGGAAACCCATAGAGGGCTATGGTGAAAAAGGAAATATCTTCCCTTCAAAACTGGAAAAAAGCTATCAGAGAAACTGCTCTGTGTTCTGTTAATTCATCTCCCAGAGTTACATCTTTCCCTTCAAGAAGCCTTTCGCTAAGGCTGTTCTTGTGGAATTGGCAAAGGGATATTTGGAAGCCCATAGAGGCCTATGGTGAAAAAGGAAATATCTTCCGTTCAAAAGTGGAAAGAAGCTTTCTGAGAAACTGCTCTGTGTTCTGTTAATTCATCTCACAGAGTTACATCTTTCCCTTCAAGAAGCCTTTCGCTAAGGCTGTTCTTGTGGAATTGGCAAAGGGATATTTGGAAGCCCATAGAGGGCTATGGTGAAAAAGGAAATATCTTCCGTTCAAAACTGGAAAGAAGCTTTCTGAGAAACCGCTCTGTGTTCTGTTAATTCATCTCACAGAGTTACATCTTTCCCTTCAAGAAGCCTTTCGCTAAGGCTGTTCTTGTGGAATTGGCAAAGGGATATTTGGAAGCCCATGGAGGGCTATGGTGAAAAAGGAAATATCTTCCGTTCAAAACTGGAAAGAAGCTTTCTGAGAAACCGCTCTGTGTTCTGTTAATTCGTCTCACAGAGTTACATCTTTCCCTTCAAGAAGCCTTTCGCTAAGGCTGTTCTTGTGGAATTGGCAAAGGGATATTTGGAAGCCCATAGAGGGCTATGGTGAAAAAGGAAATATCTTCGGTTCAAAACTGGAAAGAAGCTTTCTGAGAAACTGCTCTGTGTTCTGTTAATTCATCACACAGATTTACATCTTTCCCTTCAAGAAGCCTTTCGCTAAGGCTGTTCTTGTGGAATTGGCAAAGGGATATTTGGAGGCCCATAGAGGGCTATGGTGAAAAAGTAAACATCTTCCGTTCAAAACTGGAAAGAAGCTTTCAGAGAAACTGCTCTGTGTTATGTTAATTCATCTCACAGAGTTACATCTTTCCCTTCAAGAAGCCTTTCGCTAAGGCTGTTCTTGTGGAATTGGCAAAGGGATATTTGGAAGCCCATAGAGGGCTATGGTGAAAAAGGAAATATCTTCCGTTCAAAACTGGAAAGAAGCTTTCTGAGAAACTGCTCTGTGTTCTGTTAATTCATCTCACAGAGTTACATCTTTCCCTTCAAGAAGCCTTTCGCTAAGGCTGTTCTTGTGGAATTGGCAAAGGGATATTTGGAAGCCCATAGAGGGCTATGGTGAAAATGGAAATATCTTCCGTTCAAAACTGGAAAGAAGCTTTCTGAGAAACTGCTCTGTGTTCTGTTAATCCATCTCACAGAGTTACATCTTTCCCTTCAAGAAGCCTTTCGCTAAGGCTGTTCTTGTGGAATTGGCAAAGGGATATTTGGAGGCCCATAGAGGGCTATGGTGAAAAAGGAAATATCTGCCGTTCAAAACTGGAAAGAAGCTTTCTGAGAAACTGCTCTGTGTTCTGTTAATTCGTCTCACAGAGTTACATCTTTCCCTTCAAGAAGCCTTTCGCAAAGGCTGTTCTTGTGGAATTGGCAAAGGGATATTTGGAAGCCCATAGAGGGCTATGGTGAAAAAGGAAATATCTTCCCTTCAAAACTAGAAAGAAGCTTTCTGAGAAACCGCTCTGTGTTCTGTTAGTTCATCTCACAGAGTTACATCTTTCCTTTCAAGAAGCCTTTCGCTAAGGCTGTTCTTGTGGAATTGGCAAAGGGATACTTGGAAGCCCATAGAGGGCTATGGTGAAAAAGGAAATATCTTCCGTTCAAAACTGGAAAGAAGCTTTCTGAGAAACTGCTCTGTGTTCTGTTAATTCATCTCACAGAGTTACATCTTTCCCTTCAAGAAACCTTTCGCTAAGGCTGTTCTTGTGGAATTGGCAAAGGGATATTTGGAAGCCCATAGAGGGCTATGGTGAAAAAGGAAATATCTTCCGTTCAAAACTGGAAAGAAGCTTTCTGAGAAACTGCTCTGTGTTCTGTTAATTCGTCTCACAGAGTTACATCTTTCCCTTCAAGAAGCCTTTCGCTAAGGCTGTTCTTGTGGAATTGGCAAAGGGATATTTGGAAGCCCATAGAGGGCTATGGTGAAAAAGGAAATATCTTCCGTTCAAAACTGGAAAGAAGCTTTCTGAGAAACTGCTCTGTGTTCTGTTAATTCGTCTCACAGAGTTACATCTTTCCCTTCAAGAAGCCTTTCGCTAAGGCTGTTCTTGTGGAATTGGCAAAGGGATATTTGGAAGCCCATAGAGGGCTATGGTGAAAAAGGAAATATCTTCCCTTCGAAACTGGAAAAAAGCTATCAGAGAAACTGCTCTGTGTTCTGTTAATTCATCTCCCAGAGTTACATCTTTCCCTTCAAGAAGCCTTTCGCTAAGGCTGTTCTTGTGGAATTGGCAAAGGGATATTTGGAAGCCCATAGAGGGCTATGGTGAAAAAGGAAATATCTTCCGTTCAAAAGTGGAATGAAGCTTTCTGAGAAACTGCCCTGTGTTCTGTTAATTCATCTCACAGAGTTACATCTTTCCCTTCAAGAAGCCTTTCGCTAAGGCTGTTCTTGTGGAATTGGCAAAGGGATATTTGGAAGCCCATAGAGGGCTATGGTGAAAAAGGAAATATCTTCCGTTCAAAACTGGAAAGAAGCTTTCTGAGAAACCGCTCTGTGTTCTGTTAATTCGTCTCACAGAGTTACATCTTTCCCTTCAAGAAGCCTTTCGCTAAGGCTGTTCTTGTGTAATTGGCAAAGGGATATTTGGAGGCCCATAGAGGGCTATGGTGAAAAAGGAAATATCTTCCGTTCAAAACTGGAAAGAAGCTTTCTGAGAAACCGCTCTGTGTTCTGTTAATTCATCTCACAGAGTTACATCTTTCCCTTCAAGAAGCCTTTCGCTAAGGCTGTTCTTGTGGAATTGGCAAAGGGATATTTGGAAGCCCATAGAGGGCTATGGTGAAAAAGGAAATATCTTCCGTTCAAAACTGGAAAGAAGCTTTCTGAGAAACCGCTCTGTGTTCTGTTAATTCGTCTCACAGAGTTACATCTTTCCCTTCAAGAAGCCTTTCGCTAAGGCTGTTCTTGTGGAATTGGCAAAGGGATATTTGGAAGCCCATAGAGGGCTATGGTGAAAAAGGAAATATCTTCCGTTCAAAACTGGAAAGAAGCTTTCTGAGAAACCGCTCTGTGTTCTGTTAATTCGTCTCACAGAGTTACATCTTTCCCTTCAAGAAGCCTTTCGCTAAGGCTGTTCTTGTGGAATTGGCAAAGGGATATTTGGAAGCCCATAGAGGGCTATGGTGAAAAAGGAAATATCTTCCGTTCAAAAGTGGAAAGAAGCTTTCTGAGAAACTGCTCTGTGTTCTGTTAATTCATCTCACAGAGTTACATCTTTCCCTTCAAGAAGCCTTTCGCTAAGGCTGTTCTTGTGGAATTGGCAAAGGGATATTTGGAAGCCCATAGAGGGCTATGGTGAAAAAGGAAATATCTTCCGTTCAAAACTGGAAAGAAGATTTCTGAGAAACCGCTCTGTGTTCTGTTAATTCGTCTCACAGAGTTACATCTTTCCCTTCAAGAAGCCTTTCGCTAAGGCTGTTCTTGTGGAATTGGCAAAGGGATATTTGGAAGCCCATAGAGGGCTATGGTGAAAAAGGAAATATCTTCCGTTCAAAACTGGAAAGAAGCTTTCTGAGAAACTGCTCTGTGTTCTGTTAATTCATCTCACAGAGTTACATCTTTCCCTTCAAGAAGCCTTTCGCTAAGGCTGTTCTTGTGGAATTGGCAAAGGGATATTTGGAAGCCCATGAGGGCTAAGGTGAAAAAGGAAATATCTTCCGTTCAAAACTGGAAAGAAGCTTTCTGAGAAACTGCTCTGTGTTCTGTTAATTCGTCTCACAGAGTTACATCATTCCCTTCAAGAAGCCTTTCGCTAAGGCTGTTCTTGTGGAATTGGCAAAGGGATATTTGGAAGCCCATAGAAGGCTATGGTGAAAATGGAAATATCTTCCGTTCAAAACTGGAAAGAAGCTTTCTGAGAAACTGCTCTGTGTTCTGTTAATTCGTCTCACAGAGTTACATCTTTCCCTTCAAGAAGCCTTTCGCTAAGGCTGTTCTTGTGGAATTGGCAAAGGGATATTTGGAAGCCCATAGAGGGCTATGGTGAAAAAGGAAATATCTTCCCTTCAAAACTGGAAAAAAGCTATCAGAGAAACTGCTCTGTGTTCTGTTAATTCATCTCCCAGAGTTACATCTTTCCCTTCAAGAAGCCTTTCGCTAAGGCTGTTCTTGTGGAATTGGCAAAGGGATATTTGGAAGCCCATAGAGGGCTATGGTGAAAAAGGAAATATCTTCCGTTCAAAAGTGGAAAGAAGCTTTCTGAGAAACTGCTCTGTGTTCTGTTAATTCATCTCACAGAGTTACATCTTTCCCTTCAAGAAGCCTTTCGCTAAGGCTGTTCTTGTGGAATTGGCAAAGGGATATTTGGAAGCCCATAGAGGGCTACCGTGAAAAAGGAAATATCTTCCGTTCAAAACTGGAAAGAAGCTTTCTGAGAAACTGCTCTGTGTTCTGTTAATTCATCTCACAGAGTTACATCTTTCCCTTCAAGAAGCCTTTCGCTAAGGCTGTTCTTGTGGAATTGGCAAAGGGATATTTGGAAGCCCATAGAGGGCTATGGTGAAAAAGGAAATATCTTCCGTTCAAAACTGGAAAGAAGCTTTCTGAGAAACCGCTCTGTGTTCTGTTAATTCGTCTCCCAGAGTTACATCTTTCCCTTCAAGAAGCCTTTCGCTAAGGCTGTTCTTGTGGAATTGGCAAAGGGATATTTGGAAGCCCATAGAGGGCTATGGTGAAAAAGGAAATATCTTCCGTTCAAAACTGGAAAGAAGCTTTCTGAGAAACTGCTCTGTGTTCTGTTAATTCGTCTCACAGAGTTACATCTTTCCCTTCAAGAAGCCTTTCGCTAAGACTGTTCTTGTGGAATTGGCAAAGGGATATTTGGAAGCCCATAGAGGGCTATGGTGAAAATGGAAATATCTTCCGTTCAAAACTGGAAAGAAGCTTTCTGAGAAACTGCTCTGTGTTCTGTTAATCCATCTCACAGAGTTACATCTTTCCCTTCAGGAAGCCTTTCGCTAAGGCTGTTCTTGTGGAATTGGCAAAGGGATATTTGGAGGACCATAGAGGGCTATGGTGAAAAAGGAAATATCTTCCGTTCAAAACTGGAAAGAAGCTTTCAGAGAAACTGCTCTGTGTTCTGTTAATTCATCTCACAGAGTTACATCTTTCCCTTCAAGAAGCCTTTCGCTAAGGCTGTTCTTGTGGAATTGGCAAAGGGATATTTGGAAGCCCATAGAGGGCTATGGGGAAAAAGGAAATATCTTCCGTTCAAAACTGGAAAGAAGCTTTCTGAGAAACTGCTCTGTGTTCTGTTAATTCGTCTCACAGAGTTACATCTTTCCCTTCAAGAAGCCTTTCGCAAAGGCTGTTCTTGTGGAATTGGCAAAGGGATATTTGGAAGCCCATAGAGGGCTATGGTGAAAAAGGAAATATCTTCCCTTCAAAACTGGAAAGAAGCTTTCTGAGAAACCGCTCTGTGTTCTGTTAATTCATCTCACAGAGTTACATCTTTCCCTTCAAGAAGCCTTTCGCTAAGGCTGTTCTTGTGGAATTGACAAAGGGATATTTGGAAGACCATAGAGGGCTATGGTGAAAAAGGAAATATCTTCCGTTCAAAACTGGAAAGAAGCTTTCTGAGAAACTGCTCTGTGTTCTGTTAATTCATCTCACAGAGTTACATCTTTCCCTTCAAGAAGCCTTTCGCTAAGGCTGTTCTTGTGGAATTGGCAAAGGGATATTTGGAAGCCCATAGAGGGCTATGGTGAAAAAGGAAATATCTTCCGTTCAAAACTGGAAAGAAGCTTTCTGAGAAACCGCTCTGTGTTCTGTTAATTCGTCTCACAGAGTTACATCTTTCCCTTCAAGAAGCCTTTCGCTAAGGCTGTTCTTGTGGAATTGGCAAAGGGATATTTGGAAGCCCATAGAGGGCTATGGTGAAAAAGGAAATATCTTCCGTTCAAAACTGGAAAGAAGCTTTCTGAGAAACTGCTCTGTGTTCTGTTAATTCATCTCACAGAGTTACATGTTTCCCTTCAAGAAGCCTTTCGCTAAGGCTGTTCTTGTGGAATTGGCAAAGGGATATTTGGAAGCCCATAGAGGGCTATGGTGAAAATGGAAATATCTTCCCTTCAAAACTGGAAAGAAGCTTTCTGAGAAACTGCTCTGTGTTCTGTTAATCCATCTCACAGAGTTACATCTTTCCCTTCAAGAAGCCTTTCGCTAAGGCTGTTCTTGTGGAATTGGCAAAGGGATATTTGGAGGCCCATAGATTGCTATGGTGAAAAAGGAAATATCTTCCGTTCAAACCTGGAAAGAAGCTTTCAGAGAAACTGCTCTGTGTTCTGTTAATTCATCTCACAGAGTTACATCTTTCCCTTCAAGAAGCCTTTCGCTAAGGCTGTTCTTGTGGAATTGGCAAAGGGATATTTGGAAGCCCATAGAGGGCTATGGTGAAAAAGGAAATATCTTCCGTTCAAAACTGGAAAGAAGCTTTCTGAGAAACCGCTCTGTGTTCTGTTAATTCGTCTCACAGAGTTACATCTTTCCCTTCAAGAAGCCTTTCGCTAAGGCTGTTCTTGTGGAATTGGCAAAGGGATATTTGGAAGCCCATAGAGGGCTATGGTGAGAATGGAAATATCTTCCGTTCAAAACTGGAAAGAAGCTTTCTGAGAAACTGCTCTGTGTTCTATTAATTCATCATACAGAGTTACATCTTTCCCTTCAAGAAGCCTTTCGCTAAGGCTGTTCTTGTGGAATTGGAAAAGGGATATTTGGAGGCCCATAGAGGGCTACGGAGAAAAAGGAAATATCTTCCGTTCAAAACTGGAAAGAAGCTTTCTGAGAAACTGCTCTGTGTTCTGTTAATTCATCTCACAGAGTTACATCTTTCCCTTCAAGAAGCCTTTCGCTAAGGCTGTTCTTGTGGAATTGGCAAAGGGATATTTGGAGGCCCATAGATTGCTATGGTCAAAAAGGAAATATCTTCCGTTCAAAAGTGGAAAGAAGCTTTCTGAGAAACTGCTCTGTGTTCTGTTAGTTCATCTCACAGAGTTACATCTTTCCCTTCAAGAAGCCTTTCGCTAAGGCTGTTCTTGTGGAATTGGCAAAGGGATATTTGGAAGCCCATAGAGGGCTATGGTGAAAAAGGAAATATCTTCCCTTCAAAACTAGAAAGAAGCTTTCTGAGAAACCGCTCTGTGTTCTGTTAATTCATCTCACAGAGTTACATCTTTCCCTTCAAGAAGCCTTTTGCTAAGGCTGTTCTTGTAGAATTGACAAAGGGATATTTGGAAGCCCATAGAGGGCTATGGTGAAAAAGGAAATATCTTCCGTTCAAAACTGGAAAGAAGCTTTCTGAGAAACCGCTCTGTGTTCTGTTAATTCGTCTCACAGAGTTACATCTTTCCCTTCAAGAAGCCTTTCGCTAAGGCTGTTCTTGTGGAATTGGCAAAGGGATATTTGGAAGCCCATAGAGGGCTATGGTGAAAAAGGAAATATCTTCCGTTCAAAACTGGAAAGAAGCTTTCTGAGAAACTGCTCTGTGTTCTGTTAATTCGTCTCACAGAGTTACATCTTTCCCTTCAAGAAGCCTTTCGCTAAGGCTGTTCTTGTGGAATTGGCAAAGGGATATTTGGAAGCCCATAGAGGGCTATGGTGAAAATGGAAATATCTTCCGTTCAAAACTGGAAAGAAGCTTTCTGAGAAACTGCTCTGTGTTCTGTTAATTCGTCTCACAGAGTTACATCTTTCCCTTCAAGAAGCCTTTCGCTAAGGCTGTTCTTGTGGAATTGGCAAAGGGATATTTGGAAACCCATAGAGGGCTATGGTGAAAAAGGAAATATCTTCCCTTCAAAACTGGAAAAAAGCTGTCAGAGAAACTGCTCTGTGTTCTGTTAATTCATCTCACAGAGTTACATCTTTCCCTTCAAGAAGCCTTTCGCTAAGGCTGTTCTTGTGGAATTGGCAAAGGGATATTTGGAAGCCCATAGAGGCCTATGGTGAAAAAGGAAATATCTTCCGTTCAAAAGTGGAAAGAAGCTTTCTGAGAAACTGCTCTGTGTTCTGTTAATTCATCTCACAGAGTTACATCTTTCCCTTCAAGAAGCCTTTCGCTAAGGCTGTTCTTGTGGAATTGGCAAAGGGATATTTGGAAGCCCATAGAGGGCTATGGTGAAAAAGGAAATATCTTCCGTTCAAAACTGGAAAGAAGCTTTCTGAGAAACCGCTCTGTGTTCTGTTAATTCATCTCACAGAGTTACATCTTTCCCTTCAAGAAGCCTTTCGCTAAGGCTGTTCTTGTGGAATTGGCAAAGGGATATTTGGAAGCCCATAGAGGGCTATGGTGAAAAAGGAAATATCTTCCGTTCAAAACTGGAAAGAAGCTTTCTGAGAAACCGCTCTGTGTTCTGTTAATTCGTCTCACAGAGTTACATCTTTCCCTTCAAGAAGCCTTTCGCTAAGGCTGTTCTTGTGGAATTGGCAAAGGGATATTTGGAAGCCCATAGAGGGCTATGGTGAAAAAGGAAATATCTTCGGTTCAAAACTGGAAAGAAGCTTTCTGAGAAACTGCTCTGTGTTCTGTTAATTCATCACACAGAGTTACATCTTTCCCTTCAAGAAGCCTTTCGCTAAGGCTGTTCTTGTGGAATTGGCAAAGGGATATTTGGAGGCCCATAGAGGGCTATGGTGAAAAAGTAAACATCTTCCGTTCAAAACTGGAAAGAAGCTTTCAGAGAAACTGCTCTGTGTTATGTTAATTCATCTCACAGAGTTACATCTTTCCCTTCAAGAAGCCTTTCGCTAAGGCTGTTCTTGTGGAATTGGCAAAGGGATATTTGGAAACCCATAGAGGGCTATGGTGAAAAAGGAAATATCTTCCGTTCAAAACTGGAAAGAAGCTTTCTGAGAAACTGCTCTGTGTTCTGTTAATTCATCTCACAGAGTTACATCTTTCCCTTCAAGAAGCCTTTCGCTAAGGCTCTTCTTGTGGAATTGGCAAAGGGATATTTGGAAGCCCATAGAGGGCTATGGTGAAAATGGAAATATCTTCCGTTCAAAACTGGAAAGAAGCTTTCTGAGAAACTGCTCTGTGTTCTGTTAATCCATCTCACAGAGTTACATCTTTCCCTTCAAGAAGCCTTTCGCTAAGGCTGTTCTTGTGGAATTGGCAAAGGGATATTTGGAGGCCCATAGAGGGCTATGGTGAAAAAGGAAATATCTTCCGTTCAAAACTGGAAAGAAGCTTTCAGAGAAACTGCTCTGTGTTCTGTTAATTCATCGCACAGAGTTACATCTTTCCCTTCAAGAAGCCTTTCGCTAAGGCTGTTCTTGTGGAATTGGCAAAGGGATATTTAGAGGCCCATAGATTGCTATGGTGAAAAAGGAAATATCTTCCGTTCAAAACTGGAAGGAATCTTTCAGAGAAACTGCTCTGTGTTCTGTTAATTCATCTCACAGAGTTACATCTTTCCCTTCAAGAAGCCTTTCGCTAAGGCTGTTCTTGTGGAATTGGCAAAGGGATATTTGGAAGCCCATAGAGGGCTACGGTGAAAAAGGAAATATCTTCCGTTCAAAACTGGAAAGAAGCTTTCTGAGAAACCGCTCTGTGTTCTGTTAATTCGTCTCACAGAGTTACATCTTTCCCTTCAAGAAGCCTTTCGCTAAGGCTGTTCTTGTGGAATTGGCAAAGGGATATTTGGAAGCCCATAGAGGGCTATGGTGAGAATGGAAATATCTTCCGTTCAAAACTGGAAAGAAGCTTTCTGAGAAACTGCTCTGTGTTCTGTTAATTCATCTCACAGAGTTACATCTTTCCCTTAAAGAAGCCTTTCCCTAAGGCTGTTCTTGTGGAATTGGAAAAGGGATATTTGGAGGCCCATAGAGGGCTATGGAGAAAAAGGAAATATCTTCCGTTCAAAACTGGAAAGAAGCTTTCTGAGAAACTGCTCTGTGTTCTGTTAATTCATCTCACAGAGTTACATCTTTCCCTTCAAGAAGCCTTTCGCTAAGGCTGTTCTTGTGGAATTGGCAAAGGGATATTTGGAGGCCCATAGAGGGCTATGGTCAAAAAGGAAATATCTTCCGTTCAAAAGTGGAAAGAAGCTTTCTGAGAAACTGCTCTGTGTTCTGTTAGTTCATCTCACAGAGTTACATCTTTCCCTTCAAGAAGCCTTTCGCTAAGGCTGTTCTTGTGGAATTGGCAAAGGGATATTTGGAAGCCCATAGAGGGCTATGGTGAAAAAGGAAATATCTTCCGTTCAAAACTGGAAAGAAGCTTTCTGAGAAACTGCTCTGTGTTCTGTTAATTCATCTCACAGAGTTATATCTTTCCCTTCAAGAAGCCTTTCGCTAAGGCTGTTCTTGTGGAATTCGCAAAGGGATATTTGGAGGCCCATAGAGGGCTATGGTGAAAAAGGAAATATCTTCCGTTCAAAACTGGAAAGAAGCTTTCTGAGAAACTGCTCTGTGTTCTGTTAGTTCATCTCACAGAGTTACATCTTTCCTTTCAAGAAGCCTTTCGCTAAGGCTGTTCTTGTGGAATTGGCAAAGGGATATTTGGAAGCCCATAGAGGGCTATGGTGAAAAAGGAAATATCTTCCGTTCAAAACTGGAAAGAAGCTTTCTGAGAAACTGCTCTGTGTTCTGTTAATTCATCTCACAGAGTTACATCTTTCCCTTCAAGAAACCTTTCGCTAAGGCTGTTCTTGTGGAATTGGCAAAGGGATATTTGGAAGCCCATAGAGGGCTATGGTGAAAAAGGAAATATCTTCCGTTCAAAACTGGAAAGAAGCTTTCTGAGAAACTGCTCTGTGTTCTGTTAATTCGTCTCACAGAGTTACATCTTTCCCTTCAAGAAGCCTTTCGCTAAGCCTGTTCTTGTGGAATTGGCAAAGGGATATTTGGAAGCCCATAGAGGGCTATGGTGAAAAAGGAAATATCTTCCGTTCAAAACTGGAAAGAAGCTTTCTGAGAAACTGCTCTGTGTTCTGTTAATTCGTCTCACAGAGTTACATCTTTCCCTTCAAGAAGACTTTCGCTAAGGCTGTTCTTGTGGAATTGGCAAAGGGATATTTGGAAGCCCATAGAGGGCTATGGTGAAAAAGGAAATATCTTCCCTTCAAAACTGGAAAAAAGCTATCAGAGAAACTGCTCTGTGTTGTGTTAATTCATCTCACAGAGTTACATCTTTCCCTTCAAGAAGCCTTTAGCTAAGGCTGTTCTTGTGTAATTGGCAAAGGGATATTTGGAAGCCCATAGAGGGCTATGGTGAAAAAGGAAATATCTTCCGTTCAAAAGTGGAAAGAAGCTTTCTGAGAAACTGCTCTGTGTTCTGTTAATTCATCTCACAGAGTTACATCTTTCCCTTCAAGAAGCCTTTCGCTAAGGCTGTTCTTGTGGAATTGGCAAAGGGATATTTGGAAGCCCATAGAGGGCTATGGTGAAAAAGGAAATATCTTCCGTTCAATACTGGAAAGAAGCTTTCTGAGAAACTGCTCTGTGTTCTGTTAATTCATCTCACAGAGTTACATCTTTCCCTTCAAGAAGCCTTTCGCTAAGGCTGTTCTTGTGGAATTGGCAAAGGGATATTTGGAAGCCCATAGAGGGCTATGGTAAAAAAGGAAATATCTTCCGTTCAAAACTGGAAAGAAGCTTTCTGAGAAACCGCTCTGTGTTCTGTTAATTCGTCTCACAGAGTTACATCTTTCCCTTCAAGAAGCCTTTCGCTAAGGCTGTTCTTGTGGAATTGGCAAAGGGATATTTGGAAGCCCATAGAGGGCTATGGTGAAAAAGGAAATATCTTCCGTTCAAAACTGGAAAGAAGCTTTCTGAGAAACTGCTCTGTGTTCTGTTAATTCGTCTCACAGAGTTACATCTTTCCCTTCAAGAAGACTTTCGCTAAGGCTGTTCTTGTGGAATTGGCAAAGGGATATTTGGAAGCCCATAGAGGGCTATGGTGAAAAAGGAAATATCTTCCCTTCAAAACTGGAAAAAAGCTATCAGAGAAACTGCTCTGTGTTGTGTTAATTCATCTCACAGAGTTACATCTTTCCCTTCAAGAAGCCTTTAGCTAAGGCTGTTCTTGTGTAATTGGCAAAGGGATATTTGGAAGCCCATAGAGGGCTATGGTGAAAAAGGAAATATCTTCCGTTCAAAAGTGGAAAGAAGCTTTCTGAGAAACTGCTCTGTGTTCTGTTAATTCATCTCACAGAGTTACATCTTTCCCTTCAAGAAGCCTTTCGCTAAGGCTGTTCTTGTGGAATTGGCAAAGGGATATTTGGAAGCCCATAGAGGGCTATGGTGAAAAAGGAAATATCTTCCGTTCAATACTGGAAAGAAGCTTTCTGAGAAACTGCTCTGTGTTCTGTTAATTCATCTCACAGAGTTACATCTTTCCCTTCAAGAAGCCTTTCGCTAAGGCTGTTCTTGTGGAATTGGCAAAGGGATATTTGGAAGCCCATAGAGGGCTATGGTAAAAAAGGAAATATCTTCCGTTCAAAACTGGAAAGAAGCTTTCTGAGAAACCGCTCTGTGTTCTGTTAATTCGTCTCACAGAGTTACATCTTTCCCTTCAAGAAGCCTTTCGCTAAGGCTGTTCTTGTGGAATTGGCAAAGGGATATTTGGAAGCCCATAGAGGGCTATGGTGAAAAAGGAAATATCTTCCGTTCAAAACTGGAAAGAAGCTTTCTGAGAAACTGCTCTGTGTTCTGTTAATTCGTCTCACAGAGTTACATCTTTCCCTTCAAGAAGCCTTTCGCTAAGACTGTTCTTGTGGAATTGGCAAAGGGATATTTGGAAGCCCAAAAAGGGCTATGGTGAAAATGGAAATATCTTCCGTTCAAAACTGGAAAGAAGCTTTCTGAGAAACTGCTCTGTGTTCTGTTAATTCATCTCACAGAGTTACATCTTTCCCTTCAAGAAGCCTTTCGCTAAGGCTGTTCTTGTGGAATTGGCAAAGGGATATTTGGAAGCCCATAGAGGGCTATGGTGAAAAAGGAAATATCTTCCGTTCAAAACAGGAAAGAAGCTTTCTGAGAAACTGCTCTGTGTTCTGTTAATTCGTCTCACAGAGTTACATCTTTCCCTTCAAGAAGCCTTTCGCTAAGGCTGTTCTTGTGGAATTGGCAAAGGGATATTTGGAAGCCCATAGAGGGCTATGGTGAAAAAGGAAATATCTTCCCTTCAAAACTGGAAAGAAGCTTTCTGAGAAGCCGCTCTGTGTTCTGTTAATTCATCTCACAGAGTTACATCTTTCCCTTCAAGAAGCCTTTCGCTAAGGCTGTTCTTGTTTAATTGACAAAGGGATATTTGGAAGCCCATAGAGGGCTATGATGAAAAAGGAAATATCTTCCGTTCAAAACTGGAAAGAAGCTTTCTGAGAAACCGCTCTGTGTTCTGTTAATTCGTCTCACAGAGTTACATCTTTCCCTTCAAGAAGCCTTTCGCTAAGGCTGTTCTTGTGGAATTGGCAAAGGGATATTTGGAAGCCCATAGAGGGCTATGGTGAAAAAGGAAATATCTTCCGTTCAAAACTTGAAAGAAGCTTTCTGAGAAACTGCTCTGTGTTCTGTTAATTCATCTCACAGAGTTACATCTTTCCCTTCAAGAAGCCTTTCGCTAAGGCTGTTCTTGGGGAATTGGCAAAGGGATATTTGGAAGCCCATAGAGGGCTATGGTGAAAATGGAAATATCTTAGGTTCAAAACTGGAAAGAAGCTTTCTGAGAAACTGCTCTGTGTTCTGTTAATTCATCTCACAGAGTTACATCTTTCCCTTCAAGAAACCTTTTGCTAAGGCTGTTCTTGTGGAATTGGCAAAGGGATATTTGGAAGCCCATAGAGGGCTATGGTGAAAAAGGAAATATATTCCATTCAAAACTGGAAAGAACCTTTCTGAGAAACTGCTCTGTGTTCTGTTAATTCATCTCACAGAGTTACATCTTTCCCTTCAAGAAGCCTTTCGCTAAGGCTGTTCTTGTAGAATTGGCAAAGGGATATTTGGAAGCCCATAGAGGGCTATGGTGAAAAAAGGAAATATCCTCCGTTCAAAACTGGAAAGAAGCTTTCTGAGAAACTGCTCTGTGTTCTGTTAATTCATCTCACAGAGTTACATCTTTCCCTTCAAGAAGCCTTTCGCTAAGGCTGTTCTTGTGGAATTGGCAAAGGGATATTTGGAAGCCCATAGAGGGCTATGGTGAAAAAGGAAATATCTTCCGTTCAAAACTGGAAAGAAGCTTTCTGAGAAACTGCTCTGTGTTCTGTTAATTCATCTCACAGAGTTACATCTTTCCCTTCAAGAAGCCTTTCGCTAAGACTGTTCTTGTGGAATTGGCAAAGGGATATTTGGAAGCCCAAAAAGGGCTATGGTGAAAATGGAAATATCTTCCGTTCAAAACTGGAAAGAAGCTTTCTGAGAAACTGCTCTGTGTTCTGTTAATTCATCTCACAGAGTTACATCTTTCCCTTCAAGAAGCCTTTCGCTAAGGCTGTTCTTGTGGAATTGGCAAAGGGATATTTGGAAGCCCATAGAGGGCTATGGTGAAAAAGGAAATATCTTCCGTTCAAAACAGGAAAGAAGCTTTCTGAGAAACTGCTCTGTGTTCTGTTAATTCGTCTCACAGAGTTACATCTTTCCCTTCAAGAAGCCTTTCGCTAAGGCTGTTCTTGTGGAATTGGCAAAGGGATATTTGGAAGCCCATAGAGGGCTATGGTGAAAAAGGAAATATCTTCCCTTCAAAACTGGAAAGAAGCTTTCTGAGAAACCGCTCTGTGTTCTGTTAATTCATCTCACAGAGTTACATCTTTCCCTTCAAGAAGCCTTTCGCTAAGGCTGTTCTTGTTTAATTGACAAAGGGATATTTGGAAGCCCATAGAGGGCTATGGTGAAAATGGAAATATCTTCCGTTCAAAACTGGAAAGAAGCTTTCTGAGAAACTGCTCTGTGTTCTGTTAATTCATCTCACAGAGTTACATCTTTCCCTTCAAGAAGCCTTTCGCTAAGGCTGTTCTTGTGGAATTGGCAAAGGGATATTTGGAAGCCCATAGAGGGCTATGGTGAAAAAGGAAATATCTTCCGTTCAAAACTGGAAAGAAGCTTTCTGAGAAACTGCTCTGTGTTCTGTTAATTCGTCTCACAGAGTTACATCTTTCCCTTCAAGAAGCCTTTCGCTAAGGCTGTTCTTGTGGAATTGGCAAAGGGATATTTGGAAGCCCATAGAGGGCTATGGTGAAAAAGGAAGTATCTTCCCTTCAAAACTGGAAAGAAGCTTTCTGAGAAACCGCTCTGTGTTCTGTTAATTCATCTCACAGAGTTACATCTTTCCCTTCAAGAAGCCTTTCGCTAAGGCTGTTCTTGTGGAATTGGCAAAGGGATATTTGGAGGCCCATAGATTGCTATGGTGAAAAAGGAAATATCTTCCGTTCAAAACTGGAAAGAAGCTTTCTGAGAAACTGCTCTGTGTTCTGTTAATTCATCTCACAGAGTTACATCTTTCCCTTCAAGAAACCTTTCGCTAAGGCTGTTCTTGTGGAATTGGCAAAGGGATATTTGGAAGCCCATAGAGGGCTATGGTGAAAATGGAAATATCTTCCGTTCAAAACTGGAAAGAAGCTTTCTGAGAAACCGCTCTGTGTTCTGTTAATTCATCTCACAGAGTTACATCTTTCCCTTCAAGAAGCCTTTCGCTAAGGCTGTTCTTGTGGAATTGGCAAAGGGATATTTGGAGGCCCATAGAGGGCTACGGTGAAAAAGTAAACATCTTCCGTTCAAAACTGGAAAGAAGCTTTCAGAGAAACTGCTCTGTGTTATGTTAATTCATCTCACAGAGTTACATCTTTCCCTTCAAGAAGCCTTTCGCTAAGGCTGTTCTTGTGGAATTGGCAAAGGGATATTTGGAAGCCCATAGAGGGCTATGGTGAAAAAGGAAATATCTTCCGTTCAAAACTGGAAAGAAGCTTTCTGAGAAACTGCTCTGTGTTCTGTTAATTCATCTCACAGAGTTACATCTTTCCCTTCAAGAAGCCTTTCGCTAAGGCTGTTCTTGTGGAATTGGCAAAGGGATATTTGGAAGCCCATAGAGGGCTATGGTGAAAATGGAAATATCTTCCGTTCAAAACTGGAAAGAAGCTTTCTGAGAAACTGCTCTGTGTTCTGTTAATCCATCTCACAGAGTTACATCTTTCCCTTCAAGAAGCCTTTCGCTAAGGCTGTTCTTGTGGAATTGGCAAAGGGATATTTGGAGGCCCATAGAGGGCTATGGTGAAAAAGGAAATATCTTCCGTTCAAAACTGGAAAGAAGCTTTCTGAGAAACCGCTCTGTGTTCTGTTAATTCGTCTCAAAGAGTTACATCTTTCCCTTCAAGAAGCCTTTCGCTAAGGCTGTTCTTGTGGAATTGGCAAAGGGATATTTGGAAGCCCATAGAGGGCTATGGTGAAAAAGGAAATATCTTCCGTTCAAAACTGGAAAGAAGCTTTCTGAGAAACTGCTCTGTGTTCTGTTAATTCGTCTCACAGAGTTACATCTTTCCCTTCAAGAAGCCTTTCGCTAAGACTGTTCTTGTGGAATTGGCAAAGGGATATTTGGAAGCCCATAGAGGGCTATGGTGAAAATGGAAATATCTTCCGTTCAAAACTGGAAAGAAGCTTTCTGAGAAACTGCTCTGTGTTCTGTTAATTCATCTCACAGAGTTACATCTTTCCCTTCAAGAAGCCTTTCGCTAAGGCTGTTCTTGTGGAATTGGCAAAGGGATATTTGGAAGCCCATAGAGGGCTATGGTGAAAAAGGAAATATCTTCCGTTCAAAACAGGAAAGAAGCTTTCTGAGAAACTGCTCTGTGTTCTGTTAATTCGTCTCACAGAGTTACATCTTTCCCTTCAAGAAGCCTTTCGCTAAGGCTGTTCTTGTGGAATTGGCAAAGGGATATTTGGAAGCCCATAGAGGGCTATGGTGAAAAAGGAAATATCTTCCCTTCAAAACTGGAAAGAAGCTTTCTGAGAAACCGCTCTGTGTTCTGTTAATTCATCTCACAGAGTTACATCTTTCCCTTCAAGAAGCCTTTCGCTAAGGCTGTTCTTGTGGAATTGGCAAAGGGATATTTGGAGGCCCATAGATTGCTATGGTGAAAAAGGAAATATCTTCCGTTCAAAACTGGAAAGAAGCTTTCAGAGAAACTGCTCTGTGTTCTGTTAATTCGTCTCACAGAGTTACATCTTTCCCTTCAAGAAGCCTTTCGCTAAGGCTGTTCTTGTGGAATTGGCAAAGGGATATTTGGAAGCCCATAGAGGGCTATGGTGAAAATGGAAATATCTTCCGTTCAAAACTGGAAAGAAGCTTTCTGAGAAACTGCTCTGTGTTCTGTTAATTCATCTCACAGAGTTACATCTTTCCCTTGAAGAAGCCTTTCGCTAAGGCTGTTCTTGTGGAATTGGAAAAGGGATATTTGGAGGCCCATAGAGGGCTATGGAGAAAAAGGAAATATCTTCCGTTCAAAACTGGAAAGAAGCTTTCTGAGAAACTGCTCTGTGTTCTGTTAATTCATCTCACAGAGTTACATCTTTCCCTTCAAGAAGCCTTTCGCTAAGGCTGTTCTTGTGGAATTGGCAAAGGGATATTTGGAGGCCCATAGAGGGCTATGGTCAAAAAGGAAATATCTTCCGTTCAAAAGTGAAAAGAAGCTTTCTGAGAAACTGCTCTGTGTTCTGTTAGTTCATCTCACACAGTTACATCTTTCCCTTCAAGAAGTCTTTCGCTAAGGCTGTTCTTGTGGAATTGGCAAAGGGATATTTGGAAGCCCATAGAGGGCTATGGTGAAAAAGGAAATATCTTCCGTTCAAAACTGGAAAGAAGCTTTCTGAGAAACTGCTCTGTGTTCTGTTAATTCATCTCACAGAGTTACATCTTTCCCTTCAAGAAACCTTTCGCTAAGGCTGTTCTTGTGGAATTGGCAAAGGGATATTTGGAAGCCCATAGAGGGCTATGGTGAAAAAGGAAATATATTCCATTCAAAACTGGAAAGAACCTTTCTGAGAAACTGCTCTGTGTTCTGTTAATTCATCTCAGAGAGTTACATCTTTCCCTTCAAGAAGCCTTTCGCTAAGGCTGTTCATGTGGAATTGGCAAAGGGATATTTGGAAGCCCATAGAGGGCTATGGTGAAAAAGGAAATATCTTCCGTTCAAAACAGGAAAGAAGCTTTCTGAGAAACTGCTCTGTGTTCTGTTAATTCGTCTCACAGAGTTACATCTTTCCCTTCAAGAAGCCTTTCGCTAAGGCTGTTCTTGTGGAATTGGCAAAGGGATATTTGGAAGCCCATAGAGGGCTATGGTGAAAAAGGAAATATCTTCCCTTCAAAACTGGAAAGAAGCTTTCTGAGAAACCGCTCTGTGTTCTGTTAATTCATCTCACAGAGTTACATCTTTCCCTTCAAGAAGCCTTTCGCTAAGGCTGTTCTTGTGGAATTGGCAAAGGGATATTTGGAGGCCCATAGATTGCTATGGTGAAAAAGGAAATATCTTCCGTTCAAAACTGGAAAGAAGCTTTCAGAGAAACTGCTCTGTGTTCTGTTAATTCGTCTCACAGAGTTACATCTTTCCCTTCAAGAAGCCTTTCGCTAAGGCTGTTCTTGTGGAATTGGCAAAGGGATATTTGGAAGCCCATAGAGGGCTATGGTGAAAATGGAAATATCTTCCGTTCAAAACTGGAAAGAAGCTTTCTGAGAAACTGCTCTGTGTTCTGTTAATTCATCTCACAGAGTTACATCTTTCCCTTGAAGAAGCCTTTCGCTAAGGCTGTTCTTGTGGAATTGGAAAAGGGATATTTGGAGGCCCATAGAGGGCTATGGAGAAAAAGGAAATATCTTCCGTTCAAAACTGGAAAGAAGCTTTCTGAGAAACTGCTCTGTGTTCTGTTAATTCATCTCACAGAGTTACATCTTTCCCTTCAAGAAGCCTTTCGCTAAGGCTGTTCTTGTGGAATTGGCAAAGGGATATTTGGAGGCCCATAGAGGGCTATGGTCAAAAAGGAAATATCTTCCGTTCAAAAGTGAAAAGAAGCTTTCTGAGAAACTGCTCTGTGTTCTGTTAGTTCATCTCACACAGTTACATCTTTCCCTTCAAGAAGTCTTTCGCTAAGGCTGTTCTTGTGGAATTGGCAAAGGGATATTTGGAAGCCCATAGAGGGCTATGGTGAAAAAGGAAATATCTTCCGTTCAAAACTGGAAAGAAGCTTTCTGAGAAACTGCTCTGTGTTCTGTTAATTCATCTCACAGAGTTACATCTTTCCCTTCAAGAAACCTTTCGCTAAGGCTGTTCTTGTGGAATTGGCAAAGGGATATTTGGAAGCCCATAGAGGGCTATGGTGAAAAAGGAAATATATTCCATTCAAAACTGGAAAGAACCTTTCTGAGAAACTGCTCTGTGTTCTGTTAATTCATCTCAGAGAGTTACATCTTTCCCTTCAAGAAGCCTTTCGCTAAGGCTGTTCATGTGGAATTGGCAAAGGGATATTTGGAAGCCCATAGAGGGCTATGGTGAAAAAAGGAAATATCCTCCGTTCAAAACTGGAGAGAAGCTTTCTGAGAAACTGCTCTGTGTTCTGTTAATTCATCTCACAGAGTTACATCTTTCCCTTCAAGAAGCCTTTCGCTAAGGCTGTTCTTGTGGAATTGGCAAAGGGATATTTGGAAGCCCATAGAGGGCTATGGTGAAAAAGGAAATATCTTCCGTTCAAAACTGGAAAGAAGCTTTCTGAGAAACTGCTCTGTGTTCTGTTAATTCATCTCACAGAGTTACATCTTTCCCTTCAAGAAGCCTTTCGCTAAGGCTGTTCTTGTGGAATTGGCAAAGGGATATTTGGAAGCCCATAGAGGGCTATGGTGAAAATGGAAATATCTTCCGTTCAAAACTGGAAAGAAGCTTTCTGAGAAACCGCTCTGTGTTCTGTTAATTCATCTCACAGAGTTACATCTTTCCCTTCAAGAAGCCTTTCGCTAAGGCTGTTCTTGTGGAATTGGCAAAGGGATATTTGGAGGCCCATACAGGGCTACGGTGAAAAAGTAAACATCTTCCGTTCAAAACTGGAAAGAAGCTTTCAGACAAACTGCTCTGTGTTCTGTTAATTCATCTCACAGAGTTACATCTTTCCCTTCAAGAAGCCTTTCGCTAAGGCTGTTCTTGTGGAATTGGCAAAGGGATATTTGGAAGCCCATAGAGGGCTATGGTGAAAAAGGAAATATCTTCCGTTCAAAACTGGAAAGAAGCTTTCTGAGAAACTGCTCTGTGTTCTGTTAATTCATCTCACAGAGTTACATCTTTCCCTTCAAGAAGCCTTTCGCTAAGGCTGTTCTTGTGGAATTGGCAAAGGGATATTTGGAAGCCCATAGAGGGCTATGGTGAAAATGGAAATATCTTCCGTTCAAAACTGGAAAGAAGCTTTCTGAGAAACTGCTCTGTGTTCTGTTAATCCATCTCACAGAGTTACATCTTTCCCTTCAAGAAGCCTTTCGCTAAGGTTGTTCTTGTGGAATTGGCAAAGGGATATTTGGAGGCCCATAGAGGGCTATGGTGAAAAAGGAAATATCTTCCGTTCAAAACTGGAAAGAAGCTTTCAGAGAAACTGCTCTGTGTTCTGTTAATTCATCTCACAGAGTTACATCTTTCCCTTCAAGAAGCCTTTCGCTAAGGCTGTTCTTGTGGAATTGGCAAAGGGATATTTGGAAGCCCATAGAGGGCTATGGTGAAAAAGGAAATATCTTCCGTTCAAAACTGGAAAGAAGCTTTCTGAGAAACTGCTCTGTGTTCTGTTAATTCGTCTCACAGAGTTACATCTTTCCCTTCAAGAAGCCTTTCGCAAAGGCTGTTCTTGTGGAATTGGCAAAGGGATATTTGGAAGCCCATAGAGGGCTATGGTGAAAAAGGAAATATCTTCCCTTCAAAACTAGAAAGAAGCTTTCTGAGAAATCGCTCTGTGTTCTGTTAATTCAACTCACAGAGTTACATCTTTCTCTTCAAGAAGCCTTTCGCTAAGGCTGTTCTTGTGGAATTGACAAAGGGATATTTGGAAGCCCATAGAGGGCTATGGTGAAAAAGGAAATATCTTCCGTTCAAAACTGGAAAGAAGCTTTCTGAGAAACTGCTCTGTGTTCTGTTAATTCATCTCACAGAGGTACATCTTTCCCTTCAAGAAGCCTTTCGCTAAGGCTGTTCTTGTGGAATTGGCAAAGGGATATTTGGAAGCCCATAGAGGGCTATGGTGAAAAAGGAAATATCTTCCGTTCCAAACTGGAAAGAAGCTTACTGAGAAACTGCTCTGTGTTCTGTTAATTCGTCTCACAGAATTACATCTTTCCCTTCAAGTAGCCTTTCGCAAAGGCTGTTCTTGTGGAATTGGCAAAGGGATATTTGGAAGCCCGTAGAGGGCTATGGTGAAAAAGGAAATATCTTCCCTTCAAAACTGGAAAGAAGCTTTCTGAGAAACCGCTCTGTGTTCTGTTAATTCATCTCACAGAGTTACATCTTTCCCTTCAAGAAGCCTTTCGCTAAGGCTGTTCTTGTGGAATTGACAAAGGGATATTTGGAAGCCCATAGAGGGCTATGGTGAAAAAGGAAATATCTTCCGTTCAAAACTGGAAAGAAGCTTTCTGAGAAACCGCTCTGTGTTCTGTTAATTCGTCTCACAGAGTTACATCTTTCCCTTCAAGAAGCCTTTCGCTAAGGCTGTTCTTGTGGAATTGGCAAAGGGATATTTGGAAGCCCATAGAGGGCTAAGGTGAAAAAGGAAATATCTTCCGTTCAAAACTGGAAAGAAGCTTTCTGAGAAACTGCTCTGTGTTCTGATAATTCATCTCACAGAGTTACATCTTTTCCTTCAAGAAGCCTTTCGCTAAGGCTGTTCTTGTGGAATTGGCAAAGGGATATTTGGAAGCCCATAGAGGGCTATGGTGAAAATGGAAATATCTTCCGTTCAAAACTGGAAAGAAGCTTTCTGAGAAACTGCTCTGTGTTCTGTTAATCCATCTCACAGAGTTACATCTTTCCCTTCAAGAAGCCTTTCGCTAAGGCTGTTCTTGTGGAATTGGCAAAGGGATATTTGGAGGCCCATAGAGGGCTATGGTGAAAAAGGAAATATCTTCCGTTCAAAACTGGAAAGAAGCTTTCTGAGAAACCGCTCTGTGTTCTGTTAATTCGTCTCACAGAGTTACATCTTTCCCTTCAAGAAGCCTTTCGCTAAGGCTGTTCTTGTGGAATTGGCAAAGGGATATTTGGAAGCCCATAGAGGGCTATGGTGAAAAAGGAAATATCTTCCGTTCAAAACTGGAAAGAAGCTTTCTGAGAAACTGCTCTGTGTTCTGTTAATTCATCTCACAGAGTTACATCTTTCCCTTCAAGAAGCCTTTCGCTAAGGCTGTTCTTGTGGAATTGGCAAAGGGATATTTGGAAGCCCATAGAGGGCTATGGTGAAAATGGAAATATCTTCCGTTCAAAACTGGAAAGAAGCTTTCAGAGAAACTGCTCTGTGTTCTGTTAATTCATCTCACAGAGTTATATCTTTCCCTTCAAGAAGCCTTTCGCTAAGGCTGTTCTTGTGGAATTGGCAAAGGGATATTTGGAAGCCCATAGAGGGCTATGGTGAAAAAGGAAATATCTTCCGTTCAAAACTGGAAAGAAGCTTTCTGAGAAACCGCTCTGTGTTCTGTTAATTCGTCTCACAGAGTTACATCTTTCCCTTCAAGAAGCCTTTCGCTAAGGCTGTTCTTGTGGAATTGGCAAAGGGATATTTGGAAGCCCATAGAGGGCTATGGTGAAAATGGAAATATCTTCCGTTCAAAACTGGAAAGAAGCTTTCTGAGAAACTGCTCTGTGTTCTGTTAATTCATCTCACAGAGTTACATCTTTCCCTTCAAGAAGCCTTTCGCTAAGGCTGTTCTTGTGGAATTGGAAAAGGGATATTTGGAGGCCCATAGAGGGCTATGGAGAAAAAGGAAATATCTTCCGTTCAAAACTGGAAAGAAGCTTTCTGAGAAACTGCTCTGTGTTCTGTTAATTCATCTCACAGAGTTACATCTTTCCCTTCAAGAAGCCTTTCGCTAAGGCTGTTCTTGTGGAATTGGCAAAGGGATATTTGGAAGCCCATAGAGGGCTATGGTGAAAAACGAAATATCTTCCGTTCAAAACTGGAAAGAAGCTTTCTGAGAAACTGCTCTGTGTTCTGTTAATTCATCTCACAGAGTTACATCTTTCCCTTCAAGAAGCCTTTCGCTAAGGCTGTTCTTGTGGAATTGGCAAAGGGATATTTGGAAGCCCATAGAGGGCTATGGTGAAAATGGAAATATCTTCCGTTCAAAACTGGAAAGAAGCTTTCTGAGAAACCGCTCTGTGTTCTGTTAATTCATCTCACAGAGTTACATCTTTCCCTTCAAGAAGCCTTTCGCTAAGGCTGTTCTTGTGGAATTGGCAAAGGGATATTTGGAGGCCCATACAGGGCTACGGTGAAAAAGTAAACATCTTCCGTTCAAAACTGGAAAGAAGCTTTCAGACAAACTGCTCTGTGTTATGTTAATTCATCTCACAGAGTTACATCTTTCCCTTCAAGAAGCCTTTCGCTAAGGCTGTTCTTGTGGAATTGGCAAAGGGATATTTGGAAGCCCATAGAGGGCTATGGTGAAAAAGGAAATATCTTCCGTTCAAAACTGGAAAGAAGCTTTCTGAGAAACTGCTCTGTGTTATGTTAATTCATCTCACAGAGTTACATCTTTCCCTTCAAGAAGCCTTTCGCTAAGGCTGTTCTTGTGGAATTGGCAAAGGGATATTTGGAAGCCCATAGAGGGCTATGGTGAAAAAGGAAATATCTTCCGTTCAAAACTGGAAAGAAGCTTTCTGAGAAACTGCTCTGTGTTCTGTTAATTCATCTCACAGAGTTACATCTTTCCCTTCAAGAAGCCTTTCGCTAAGGCTGTTCTTGTGGAATTGGCAAAGGGATATTTGGAAGCCCATAGAGGGCTATGGTGAAAATGGAAATATCTTCCGTTCAAAACTGGAAAGAAGCTTTCTGAGAAACTGCTCTGTGTTCTGTTAATCCATCTCACAGAGTTACATCTTTCCCTTCAAGAAGCCTTTCGCTAAGGCTGTTCTTGTGGAATTGGCAAAGGGATATTTGGAGGCCCATAGAGGGCTATGGTGAAAAAGGAAATATCTTCCGTTCAAAACTGGAAAGAAGCTTTCAGAGAAACTGCTCTGTGTTCTGTTAATTCATCTCACAGAGTTACATCTTTCCCTTCAAGAAGCCTTTCGCTAAGGCTGTTCTTGTGGAATTGGCAAAGGGATATTTGGAAGCCCATAGAGGGCTATGGTGAAAAAGGAAATATCTTCCGTTCAAAACTGGAAAGAAGCTTTCTGAGAAACTGCTCTGTGTTCTGCTAATTCGTCTCACAGAGTTACATCTTTCCCTTCAAGAAGCCTTTCGCAAAGGCTGTTCTTGTGGAATTGGCAAAGGGATATTTGGAAGCCCATAGAGGGCTATGGTGAAAAAGGAAATATCTTCCCTTCAAAACTAGAAAGAAGCTTTCTGAGAAATCGCTCTGTGTTCTGTTAATTCAACTCACAGAGTTACATCTTTCTCTTCAAGAAGCCTTTCGCTAAGGCTGTTCTTGTGGAATTGACAAAGGGATATTTGGAAGCCCATAGAGGGCTATGGTGAAAAAGGAAATATCTTCCGTTCAAAACTGGAAAGAAGCTTTCTGAGAAACTGCTCTGTGTTCTGTTAATTCATCTCACAGAGGTACATCTTTCCCTTCAAGAAGCCTTTCGCTAAGGCTGTTCTTGTGGAATTGGCAAAGGGATATTTGGAAGCCCATAGAGGGCTATGGTGAAAAAGGAAATATCTTCCGTTCAAAACTGGAAAGAAGCTTACTGAGAAACTGCTCTGTGTTCTGTTAATTCGTCTCACAGAATTACATCTTTCCCTTCAAGAAGCCTTTCGCAAAGGCTGTTCTTGTGGAATTGGCAAAGGGATATTTGGAAGCCCGTAGAGGGCTATGGTGAAAAAGAAAATATCTTCCCTTCAAAACTGGAAAGAAGCTTTCTGAGAAACCGCTCTGTGTTCTGTTAATTCATCTCACAGAGTTACATCTTTCCCTTCAAGAAGCCTTTCGCTAAGGCTGTTCTTGTGGAATTGACAAAGGGATATTTGGAAGCCCATAGAGGGCTATGGTGAAAAAGGAAATATCTTCCGTTCAAAACTGGAAAGAAGCTTTCTGAGAAACCGCTCTGTGTTCTGTTAATTCGTCTCACAGAGTTACATCTTTCCCTTCAAGAAGCCTTTCGCTAAGGCTGTTCTTGTGGAATTGGCAAAGGGATATTTGGAAGCCCTTAGAGGGCTAAGGTGAAAAAGGAAATATCTTCCGTTCAAAACTGGAAAGAAGCTTTCTGAGAAACTGCTCTGTGTTCTGATAATTCATCTCACAGAGTTACATCTTTTCCTTCAAGAAGCCTTTCGCTAAGGCTGTTCTTGTGGAATTGGCAAAGGGATATTTGGAAGCCCATAGAGGGCTATGGTGAAAATGGAAATATCTTCCGTTCAAAACTGGAAAGAAGCTTTCTGAGAAACTGCTCTGTGTTCTGTTAATCCATCTCACAGAGTTACATCTTTCCCTTCAAGAAGCCTTTCGCTAAGGCTGTTCTTGTGGAATTGGCAAAGGGATATTTGGAGGCCCATAGAGGGCTATGGTGAAAAAGGAAATATCTTCCGTTCAAAACTGGAAAGAAGCTTTCTGAGAAACCGCTCTGTGTTCTGTTAATTCGTCTCACAGAGTTACATCTTTCCCTTCAAGAAGCCTTTCGCTAAGGCTGTTCTTGTGGAATTGGCAAAGGGATATTTGGAAGCCCATAGAGGGCTATGGTGAAAAAGGAAATATCTTCCGTTCAAAACTGGAAAGAAGCTTTCTGAGAAACTGCTCTGTGTTCTGTTAATTCATCTCACAGAGTTACATCTTTCCCTTCAAGAAGCCTTTCGCTAAGGCTGTTCTTGTGGAATTGGCAAAGGGATATTTGGAAGCCCATAGAGGGCTATGGTGAAAATGGAAATATCTTCCGTTCAAAACTGGAAAGAAGCTTTCAGAGAAACTGCTCTGTGTTCTGTTAATTCATCTCACAGAGTTATATCTTTCCCTTCAAGAAGCCTTTCGCTAAGGCTGTTCTTGTGGAATTGGCAAAGGGATATTTGGAAGCCCATAGAGGGCTATGGTGAAAAAGGAAATATCTTCCGTTCAAAACTGGAAAGAAGCTTTCTGAGAAACCGCTCTGTGTTCTGTTAATTCGTCTCACAGAGTTACATCTTTCCCTTCAAGAAGCCTTTCGCTAAGGCTGTTCTTGTGGAATTGGCAAAGGGATATTTGGAAGCCCATAGAGGGCTATGGTGAAAATGGAAATATCTTCCGTTCAAAACTGGAAAGAAGCTTTCTGAGAAACCGCTCTGTGTTCTGTTAATTCATCTCACAGAGTTACATCTTTCCCTTCAAGAAGCCTTTCGCTAAGGCTGTTCTTGTGGAATTGGCAAAGGGATATTTGGAGGCCCATACAGGGCTACGGTGAAAAAGTAAACATCTTCCGTTCAAAACTGGAAAGAAGCTTTCAGACAAACTGCTCTGTGTTATGTTAATTCATCTCACAGAGTTACATCTTTCCCTTCAAGAAGCCTTTCGCTAAGGCTGTTCTTGTGGAATTGGCAAAGGGATATTTGGAAGCCCATAGAGGGCTATGGTGAAAAAGGAAATATCTTCCGTTCAAAACTGGAAAGAAGCTTTCTGAGAAACTGCTCTGTGTTATGTTAATTCATCTCACAGAGTTACATCTTTCCCTTCAAGAAGCCTTTCGCTAAGGCTGTTCTTGTGGAATTGGCAAAGGGATATTTGGAAGCCCATAGAGGGCTATGGTGAAAAAGGAAATATCTTCCGTTCAAAACTGGAAAGAAGCTTTCTGAGAAACTGCTCTGTGTTCTGTTAATTCATCTCACAGAGTTACATCTTTCCCTTCAAGAAGCCTTTCGCTAAGGCTGTTCTTGTGGAATTGGCAAAGGGATATTTGGAAGCCCATAGAGGGCTATGGTGAAAATGGAAATATCTTCCGTTCAAAACTGGAAAGAAGCTTTCTGAGAAACTGCTCTGTGTTCTGTTAATCCATCTCACAGAGTTACATCTTTCCCTTCAAGAAGCCTTTCGCTAAGGCTGTTCTTGTGGAATTGGCAAAGGGATATTTGGAGGCCCATAGAGGGCTATGGTGAAAAAGGAAATATCTTCCGTTCAAAACTGGAAAGAAGCTTTCAGAGAAACTGCTCTGTGTTCTGTTAATTCATCTCACAGAGTTACATCTTTCCCTTCAAGAAGCCTTTCGCTAAGGCTGTTCTTGTGGAATTGGCAAAGGGATATTTGGAAGCCCATAGAGGGCTATGGTGAAAAAGGAAATATCTTCCGTTCAAAACTGGAAAGAAGCTTTCTGAGAAACTGCTCTGTGTTCTGCTAATTCGTCTCACAGAGTTACATCTTTCCCTTCAAGAAGCCTTTCGCAAAGGCTGTTCTTGTGGAATTGGCAAAGGGATATTTGGAAGCCCATAGAGGGCTATGGTGAAAAAGGAAATATCTTCCCTTCAAAACTAGAAAGAAGCTTTCTGAGAAATCGCTCTGTGTTCTGTTAATTCAACTCACAGAGTTACATCTTTCTCTTCAAGAAGCCTTTCGCTAAGGCTGTTCTTGTGGAATTGACAAAGGGATATTTGGAAGCCCATAGAGGGCTATGGTGAAAAAGGAAATATCTTCCGTTCAAAACTGGAAAGAAGCTTTCTGAGAAACTGCTCTGTGTTCTGTTAATTCATCTCACAGAGGTACATCTTTCCCTTCAAGAAGCCTTTCGCTAAGGCTGTTCTTGTGGAATTGGCAAAGGGATATTTGGAAGCCCATAGAGGGCTATGGTGAAAAAGGAAATATCTTCCGTTCAAAACTGGAAAGAAGCTTACTGAGAAACTGCTCTGTGTTCTGTTAATTCGTCTCACAGAATTACATCTTTCCCTTCAAGAAGCCTTTCGCAAAGGCTGTTCTTGTGGAATTGGCAAAGGGATATTTGGAAGCCCGTAGAGGGCTATGGTGAAAAAGGAAATATCTTCCCTTCAAAACTGGAAAGAAGCTTTCTGAGAAACCGCTCTGTGTTCTGTTAATTCATCTCACAGAGTTACATCTTTCCCTTCAAGAAGCCTTTCGCTAAGGCTGTTCTTGTGGAATTGACAAAGGGATATTTGGAAGCCCATAGAGGGCTATGGTGAAAAAGGAAATATCTTCCGTTCAAAACTGGAAAGAAGCTTTCTGAGAAACTGCTCTGTGTTCTGTTAATTCGTCTCACAGAGTTACATCTTTCCCTTCAAGAAGCCTTTCGCTAAGGCTGTTCTTGTGGAATTGGCAAAGGGATATTTGGAAGCCCATAGAGGGCTATGGTGAAAAAGGAAATATCTTCCGTTCAAAACTGGAAAGAAGCTTTCTGAGAAACTGCTCTGTGTTCTGTTAATTCGTCTCACAGAGTTACATCTTTCCCTTCAAGAAGCCTTTCGCTAAGGCTGTTCTTGTGGAATTGGCAAAGGGATATTTGGAAGCCCATAGAGGGCTATGGTGAAAAAGGAAATATCTTCCCTTCAAAACTGGAAAAAAGCTATCAGAGAAACTGCTCTGTGTTGTGTTAATTCATCTCACAGAGTTACATCTTTCCCTTCAAGAAGCCTTTCGCTAAGGCTGTTCTTGTGTAATTGGCAAAGGGATATTTGGAAGCCCATAGAGGGCTATGGTGAAAAAGGAAATATCTTCCGTTCAAAAGTGGAAAGAAGCTTTCTGAGAAACTGCTCTGTGTTCTGTTAATTCATCTCACAGAGTTACATCTTTCCCTTCAAGAAGCCTTTCGCTAAGGCTGTTCTTGTGGAATTGGCAAAGGGATATTTGGAAGCCCATAGAGGGCTATGGTGAAAAAGGAAATATCTTCCGTTCAAAACTGGAAAGAAGCTTTCTGAGAAACTGCTCTGTGTTCTGTTAATTCATCTCACAGAGTTACATCTTTCCCTTCAAGAAGCCTTTCGCTAAGGCTGTTCTTGTGGAATTGGCAAAGGGATATTTGGAAGCCCATAGAGGGCTATGGTGAAAAAGGAAATATATTCCATTCAAAACTGGAAAGAACCTTTCTGAGAAACTGCTCTGTGTTCTGTTAATTCATCTCACAGAGTTACATCTTTCCCTTCAAGAAGCCTTTCGCTAAGGCTGTTCTTGTAGAATTGGCAAAGGGATATTTGGAAGCCCATAGAGGGCTATGGTGAAAAAAGGAAATATCCTCCGTTCAAAACTGGAAAGAAGCTTTCTGAGAAACTGCTCTGTGTTCTGTTAATTCATCTCACAGAGTTACATCTTTCCCTTCAAGAAGCCTTTCGCTAAGGCTGTTCTTGTGGAATTGGCAAAGGGATATTTGGAAGCCCATAGAGGGCTATGGTGAAAAAGGAAATATCTTCCGTTCAAAACTGGAAAGAAGCTTTCTTAGAAACTGCTCTGTGTTCTGTTAATTCATCTCACAGAGTTACATCTTTCCCTTCAAGAAGCCTTTCGCTACGTCTGTTCTTGTGGAATTGGCAAAGGGATATTTGGAAGCCCATAGAGGGCTATGGTCAAAAAGGAAATATCTTCCGTTCAAAACTGGAAAGAAGCTTTCTGAGAAACCGCTCTGTGTTCTGTTAATTCGTCTCACAGAGTTACATCTTTCCCTTCAAGAAGCCTTTCGCTAAGGCTGTTCTTGTGGAATTGGCAAAGGGATATTTGGAAGCCCATAGAGGGCTATGGTGAAAAAGGAAATATCTTCCGTTCAAAACTGGAAAGAAGCTTTCTGAGAAACTGCTCTGTGTTCTGTTAATTCGTCTCACAGAGTTACATCTTTCCCTTCAAGAAGCCTTTCGCTAAGACTGTTCTTGTGGAATTGGCAAAGGGATATTTGGAAGCCCATAGAGGGCTATGGTGAAAATGGAAATATCTTCCGTTCAAAACTGGAAAGAAGCTTTCTGAGAAACTGCTCTGTGTTCTGTTAATTCATCTCACAGAGTTACATCTTTCCCTTCAAGAAGCCTTTCGCTAAGGCTGTTCTTGTGGAATTGGCAAAGGGATATTTGGAAGCCCATAGAGGGCTATGGTGAAAAAGGAAATATCTTCCGTTCAAAACAGGAAAGAAGCTTTCTGAGAAACTGCTCTGTGTTCTGTTAATTCGTCTCACAGAGTTACATCTTTCCCTTCAAGAAGCCTTTCGCTAAGGCTGTTCTTGTGGAATTGGCAAAGGGATATTTGGAAGCCCATAGAGGGCTATGGTGAAAAAGGAAATATCTTCCCTTCAAAACTGGAAAGAAGCTTTCTGAGAAACCGCTCTGTGTTCTGTTAATTCATCTCACAGAGTTACATCTTTCCCTTCAAGAAGCCTTTCGCTAAGGCTGTTCTTGTGGAATTGGCAAAGGGATATTTGGAGGCCCATAGATTGCTATGGTGAAAAAGGAAATATCTTCCGTTCAAAACTGGAAAGAAGCTTTCAGAGAAACTGCTCTGTGTTCTGTTAATTCATCTCACAGAGTTACATCTTTCCCTTCAAGAAGCCTTTCGCTAAGGCTGTTCTTGTGGAATTGGCAAAGGGATATTTGGAAGCCCATAGAGGGCTATGGTGAAAAAGGAAATATCTTCCGTTCAAAACTGGAAAGAAGCTTTCTGAGAAACCGCTCTGTGTTCTGTTAATTCGTCTCACAGAGTTACATCTTTCCCTTCAAGAAGCCTTTCGCTAAGGCTGTTCTTGTGGAATTGGCAAAGGGATATTTGGAAGCCCATAGAGGGCTATGGTGAAAATGGAAATATCTTCCGTTCAAAACTGGAAAGAAGCTTTCTGAGAAACTGCTCTGTGTTCTGTTAATTCATCTCACAGAGTTACATCTTTCCCTTCAAGAAGCCTTTCGCTAAGGCTGTTCTTGTGGAATTGGAAAAGGGATATTTGGAGGCCCATAGAGGGCTATGGAGAAAAAGGAAATATCTTCCGTTCAAAACTGGAAAGAAGCTTTCTGAGAAACTGCTCTGTGTTCTGTTAATTCATCTCACAGAGTTACATCTTTCCCTTCAAGAAGCCTTTCGCTAAGGCTGTTCTTGTGGAATTGGCAAAGGGATATTTGGAGGCCCATAGAGGGCTATGGTCAAAAAGGAAATATCTTCCGTTCAAAAGTGAAAAGAAGCTTTCTGAGAAACTGCTCTGTGTTCTGTTAGTTCATCTCACACAGTTACATCTTTCCCTTCAAGAAGCCTTTCGCTAAGGCTGTTCTTGTGGAATTGGCAAAGGGATATTTGGAAGCCCATAGAGGGCTATGGTGAAAAAGGAAATATCTTCCGTTCAAAACTGGAAAGAAGCTTTCTGAGAAACTGCTCTGTGTTCTGTTAATTCATCTCACAGAGTTACATCTTTCCCTTCAAGAAACCTTTCGCTAAGGCTGTTCTTGTGGAATTGGCAAAGGGATATTTGGAAGCCCATAGAGGGCTATGGTGAAAAAGGAAATATATTCCATTCAAAACTGGAAAGAACCTTTCTGAGAAACTGCTCTGTGTTCTGTTAATTCATCTCACAGAGTTACATCTTTCCCTTCAAGAAGCCTTTCGCTAAGGCTGTTCATGTGGAATTGGCAAAGGGATATTTGGAAGCCCATAGAGGGCTATGGTGAAAAAAGGAAATATCCTCCGTTCAAAACTGGAAAGAAGCTTTCTGAGAAACTGCTCTGTGTTCTGTTAATTCATCTCACAGAGTTACATCTTTCCCTTCAAGAAGCCTTTCGCTAAGGCTGTTCTTGTGGAATTGGCAAAGGGATATTTGGAAGCCCATAGAGGGCTATGGTGAAAAAGGAAATATCTTCCGTTCAAAACTGGAAAGAAGCTTTCTGAGAAACTGCTCTGTGTTCTGTTAATTCATCTCACAGAGTTACATCTTTCCCTTCAAGAAGCCTTTCGCTAAGGCTGTTCTTGTGGAATTGGCAAAGGGATATTTGGAAGCCCATAGAGGGCTACGGTGAAAATGGAAATATCTTCCGTTCAAAACTGGAAAGAAGCTTTCTGAGAAACCGCTCTGTGTTCTGTTAATTCATCTCACAGAGTTACATCTTTCCCTTCAAGAAGCCTTTCGCTAAGGCTGTTCTTGTGGAATTGGCAAAGGGATATTTGGAGGCCCATAGAGGGCTACGGTGAAAAAGTAAACATCTTCCGTTCAAAACTGGAAAGAATCTTTCAGAGAAACTGCTCTGTGTTATGTTAATTCATCTCACAGAGTTACATCTTTCCCTTCAAGAAGCCTTTCGCTAAGGCTGTTCTTGTGGAATTGGCAAAGGGATATTTGGAAGCCCATAGAGGGCTATGGTGAAAAAGGAAATATGTTCCGTTCAAAACTGGAAAGAAGCTTTCTGAGAAACTGCTCTGTGTTCTGTTAATTCATCTCACAGAGTTACATCTTTCCCTTCAAGAAGCCTTTCGCTAAGGCTGTTCTTGTGGAATTGGCAAAGGGATATTTGGAAGCCCATAGAGGGCTATGGTGAAAAAGGAAATATCTTCCGTTCAAAACTGGAAAGAAGCTTTCTGAGAAACTGCTCTGTGTTCTGTTAATCCATCTCACAGAGTTACATCTTTCCCTTCAAGAAGCCTTTCGCTAAGGTTGTTCTTGTGGAATTGGCAAAGGGATATTTGGAAGCCCATAGAGGGCTATGGTGAAAAAGGAAATATCTTCCCTTCAAAACTGGAAAAAAGCTATCAGAGAAACTGCTCTGTGTTGTGTTAATTCATCTCACAGAGTTACATCTTTCCCTTCAAGAAGCCTTTCGCTAAGGCTGTTCTTGTGTAATTGGCAAAGGGATATTTGGAAGCCCATAGAGGGCTATGGTGAAAAAGGAAATATCTTCCGTTCAAAAGTGGAAAGAAGCTTTCTGAGAAACTGCTCTGTGTTCTGTTAATTCATCTCACAGAGTTACATCTTTCCCTTCAAGAAGCCTTTCGCTAAGGCTGTTCTTGTGGAATTGGCAAAGGGATATTTGGAAGCCCATAGAGGGCTATGGTGAAAAAGGAAATATCTTCCGTTCAAAACTGGAAAGAAGCTTTCTGAGAAACTGCTCTGTGTTCTGTTAATTCATCTCACAGAGTTACATCTTTCCCTTCAAGAAGCCTTTCGCTAAGGCTGTTCTTGTGGAATTGGCAAAGGGATATTTGGAAGCCCATAGAGGGCTATGGTGAAAAAGGAAATATCTTCCGTTCAAAACTGGAAAGAAGCTTTCTGAGAAACCGCTCTGTGTTCTGTTAATTCGTCTCACAGAGTTACATCTTTCCCTTCAAGAAGCCTTTCGCTAAGGCTGTTCTTGTGGAATTGGCAAAGGGATATTTGGAAGCCCATAGAGGGCTATGGTGAAAAAGGAAATATCTTCCGTTCAAAACTGGAAAGAAGCTTTCTGAGAAACTGCTCTGTGTTCTGTTAATTCGTCTCACAGAGTTACATCTTTCCCTTCAAGAAGCCTTTCGCTAAGACTGTTCTTGTGGAATTGGCAAAGGGATATTTGGAAGCCCAAAAAGGGCTATGGTGAAAATGGAAATATCTTCCGTTCAAAACTGGAAAGAAGCTTTCTGAGAAACTGCTCTGTGTTCTGTTAATTCATCTCACAGAGTTACATCTTTCCCTTCAAGAAGCCTTTCGCTAAGGCTGTTCTTGTGGAATTGGCAAAGGGATATTTGGAAGCCCATAGAGGGCTATGGTGAAAAAGGAAATATCTTCCGTTCAAAACAGGAAAGAAGCTTTCTGAGAAACTGCTCTGTGTTCTGTTAATTCGTCTCACAGAGTTACATCTTTCCCTTCAAGAAGCCTTTCGCTAAGGCTGTTCTTGTGGAATTGGCAAAGGGATATTTGGAAGCCCATAGAGGGCTATGGTGAAAAAGGAAATATCTTCCCTTCAAAACTGGAAAGAAGCTTTCTGAGAAACCGCTCTGTGTTCTGTTAATTCATCTCACAGAGTTACATCTTTCCCTTCAAGAAGCCTTTCGCTAAGGCTGTTCTTGTTTAATTGACAAAGGGATATTTGGAAGCCCATAGAGGGCTATGATGAAAAAGGAAATATCTTCCGTTCAAAACTGGAAAGAAGCTTTCTGAGAAACCGCTCTGTGTTCTGTTAATTCGTCTCACAGAGTTACATCTTTCCCTTCAAGAAGCCTTTCGCTAAGGCTGTTCTTGTGGAATTGGCAAAGGGATATTTGGAAGCCCATAGAGGGCTATGGTGAAAAAGGAAATATCTTCCGTTCAAAACTTGAAAGAAGCTTTCTGAGAAACTGCTCTGTGTTCTGTTAATTCATCTCACAGAGTTACATCTTTCCCTTCAAGAAGCCTTTCGCTAAGGCTGTTCTTGTGGAATTGGCAAAGGGATATTTGGAAGCCCATAGAGGGCTATGGTGAAAATGGAAATATCTTAGGTTCAAAACTGGAAAGAAGCTTTCTGAGAAACTGCTCTGTGTTCTGTTAATTCATCTCACAGAGTTACATCTTTCCCTTCAAGAAACCTTTTGCTAAGGCTGTTCTTGTGGAATTGGCAAAGGGATATTTGGAAGCCCATAGAGGGCTATGGTGAAAAAGGAAATATATTCCATTCAAAACTGGAAAGAACCTTTCTGAGAAACTGCTCTGTGTTCTGTTAATTCATCTCACAGAGTTACATCTTTCCCTTCAAGAAGCCTTTCGCTAAGGCTGTTCTTGTAGAATTGGCAAAGGGATATTTGGAAGCCCATAGAGGGCTATGGTGAAAAAAGGAAATATCCTCCGTTCAAAACTGGAAAGAAGCTTTCTGAAAAACTGCTCTGTGTTCTGTTAATTCATCTCACAGAGTTACATCTTTCCCTTCAAGAAGCCTTTCGCTAAGGCTGTTCTTGTGGAATTGGCAAAGGGATATTTGGAAGCCCATAGAGGGCTATGGTGAAAAAGGAAATATCTTCCGTTCAAAACTGGAAAGAAGCTTTCTGAGAAACTGCTCTGTGTTCTGTTAATTCATCTCACAGAGTTACATCTTTCCCTTCAAGAAGCCTTTCGCTACGTCTGTTCTTGTGGAATTGGCAAAGGGATATTTGGAAGCCCATAGAGGGCTATGGTGAAAAAGGAAATATCTTCCGTTCAAAACTGGAAAGAAGCTTTCTGAGAAACCGCTCTGTGTTCTGTTAATTCGTCTCACAGAGTTACATCTTTCGCTTCAAGAAGCCTTTCGCTAAGGCTGTTCTTGTGGAATTGGCAAAGGGATATTTGGAAGCCCATAGAGGGCTATGGTGAAAAAGGAAATATCTTCCGTTCAAAACTGGAAAGAAGCTTTCTGAGAAACTGCTCTGTGTTCTGTTAATTCGTCTCACAGAGTTACATCTTTCCCTTCAAGAAGCCTTTCGCTAAGACTGTTCTTGTGGAATTGGCAAAGGGATATTTGGAAGCCCATAGAGGGCTATGGTGAAAATGGAAATATCTTCCGTTCAAAACTGGAAAGAAGCTTTCTGAGAAACTGCTCTGTGTTCTGTTAATTCATCTCACAGAGTTACATCTTTCCCTTCAAGAAGCCTTTCGCTAAGGCTGTTCTTGTGGAATTGGCAAAGGGATATTTGGAAGCCCATAGAGGGCTATGGTGAAAAAGGAAATATCTTCCCTTCAAAACAGGAAAGAAGCTTTCTGAGAAACTGCTCTGTGTTCTGTTAATTCGTCTCACAGAGTTACATCTTTCCCTTCAAGAAGCCTTTCGCTAAGGCTGTTCTTGTGGAATTGGCAAAGGGATATTTGGAAGCCCATAGAGGGCTATGGTGAAAAAGGAAATATCTTCCCTTCAAAACTGGAAAGAAGCTTTCTGAGAAACCGCTCTGTGTTCTGTTAATTCATCTCACAGAGTTACATCTTTCCCTTCAAGAAGCCTTTCGCTAAGGCTGTTCTTGTGGAATTGGCAAAGGGATATTTGGAGGCCCATAGATTGCTATGGTGAAAAAGGAAATATCTTCCGTTCAAAACTGGAAAGAAGCTTTCAGAGAACCTGCTCTGTGTTGTGTTAATTCATCTCACAGAGTTACATCTTTCCCTTCAAGAAGCCTTTCGCTAAGGCTGTTCTTGTGGAATTGGCAAAGGGATATTTGGAAGCCCATAGAGGGCTATGGTGAAAAAGGAAATATCTTCCGTTCAAAACTGGAAAGAAGCTTTCTGAGAAACCGCTCTGTGTTCTGTTAATTCGTCTCACAGAGTTACATCTTTCCCTTCAAGAAGCCTTTCGCTAAGGCTGTTCTTGTGGAATTGGCAAAGGGATATTTGGAAGCCCATAGAGGGCTATGGTGAAAATGGAAATATCTTCCGTTCAAAACTGGAAAGAAGCTTTCTGAGAAACTGCTCTGTGTTCTGTTAATTCATCTCACAGAGTTACATCTTTCCCTTCAAGAAGCCTTTCGCTAAGGCTGTTCTTGTGGAATTGGAAAAGGGATATTTGGAGGCCCATAGAGGGCTATGGAGAAAAAGGAAATATCTTCCGTTCAAAACTGGAAAGAAGCTTTCTGAGAAACTGCTCTGTGTTCTGTTAATTCATCTCACAGAGTTACATCTTTCCCTTCAAGAAGCCTTTCGCTAAGGCTGTTCTTGTGGAATTGGCAAAGGGATATTTGGAGGCCCATAGAGGGCTATGGTGAAAAAGGAAATATCTTCCGTTCAAAACTGGAAAGAAGCTTTCTGAGAAACCGCTCTGTGTTCTGTTAATTCGTCTCACAGAGTTACATCTTTCCCTTCAAGAAGCCTTTCGCTAAGGCTGTTCTTGTGGAATTGGCAAAGGGATATTTGGAAGCCCATAGAGGGCTATGGTGAAAAAGGAAATATCTTCCGTTCAAAACTGGAAAGAAGCTTTCTGAGAAACTGCTCTGTGTTCTGTTAATTCGTCTCACAGAGTTACATCTTTCCCTTCAAGAAGCCTTTCGCTAAGACTGTTCTTGTGGAATTGGCAAAGGGATATTTGGAAGCCCATAGAGGGCTATGGTGAAAATGGAAATATCTTCCGTTCAAAACTGGAAAGAAGCTTTCTGAGAAACTGCTCTGTGTTCTGTTAATTCATCTCACAGGGTTACATCTTTCCCTTCAAGAAGCCTTTCGCTAAGGCTGTTCTTGTGGAATTGGCAAAGGGATATTTGGAAGCCCATAGAGGGCTATGGTGAAAAAGGAAATATCTTCCGTTCAAAACAGGAAAGAAGCTTTCTGAGAAACTGCTCTGTGTTCTGTTAATTCGTCTCACTGAGTTACATCTTTCCCTTCAAGAAGCCTTTCGCTAAGGCTGTTCTTGTGGAATTGGCAAAGGGATATTTGGAAGCCCATAGAGGGCTATGGTGAAAAAGGAAATATCTTCCGTTCAAAACTGGAAAAAAGCTTTCTGACAAACCGCTCTGTGTTCTGTTAATTCATCTCACAGAGTTACATCTTTCCCTTCAAGAAGCCTTTCGCTAAGGCTGTTCTTGTGGAATTGGCAAAGGGATATTTGGAGGCCCATAGAGGGCTACGGTGAAAAAGTAAACATCTTCCGTTCAAAACTGGAAAGAATCTTTCAGAGAAACTGCTCTGTGTTCTGTTAATTCATCTCACAGAGTTACATCTTTCCCTTCAAGAAGCCTTTCGCTAAGGCTGTTCTTGTAGAATTGGCAAAGGGATATTTGGAAGCCCATAGAGGGCTATGGTGAAAAAAGGAAATATCCTCCGTTCAAAACTGGAAAGAAGCTTTCTGAGAAACTGCTCTGTGTTCTGTTAATTCATCTCACAGAGTTACATCTTTCCCTTCAAGAAGCCTTTCGCTAAGGCTGTTCTTGTGGAATTGGCAAAGGGATATTTGGAAGCCCATAGAGGGCTATGGTGAAAAAGGAAATATCTTCCGTTCAAAACTGGAAAGAAGCTTTCTTAGAAACTGCTCTGTGTTCTGTTAATTCATCTCACAGAGTTACATCTTTCCCTTCAAGAAGCCTTTCGCTACGTCTGTTCTTGTGGAATTGGCAAAGGGATATTTGGAAGCCCATAGAGGGCTATGGTGAAAAAGGAAATATCTTCCGTTCAAAACTGGAAAGAAGCTTTCTGAGAAACCGCTCTGTGTTCTGTTAATTCGTCTCACAGAGTTACATCTTTCCCTTCAAGAAGCCTTTCGCTAAGGCTGTTCTTGTGGAATTGGCAAAGGGATATTTGGAAGCCCATAGAGGGCTATGGTGAAAAAGGAAATATCTTCCGTTCAAAACTGGAAAGAAGCTTTCTGAGAAACTGCTCTGTGTTCTGTTAATTCGTCTCACAGAGTTACATCTTTCCCTTCAAGAAGTCTTTCGCTAAGACTGTTCTTGTGGAATTGGCAAAGGGATATTTGGAAGCCCATAGAGGGCTATGGTGAAAATGGAAATATCTTCCGTTCAAAACTGGAAAGAAGCTTTCTGAGAAACTGCTCTGTGTTCTGTTAATTCATCTCACAGAGTTACATCTTTCCCTTCAAGAAGCCTTTCGCTAAGGCTGTTCTTGTGGAATTGGCAAAGGGATATTTGGAAGCCCATAGAGGGCTATGGTGAAAAAGGAAATATCTTCCGTTCAAAACAGGAAAGAAGCTTTCTGAGAAACTGCTCTGTGTTCTGTTAATTCGTCTCACAGAGTTACATCTTTCCCTTCAAGAAGCCTTTCGCTAAGGCTGTTCTTGTGGAATTGGCAAAGGGATATTTGGAAGCCCATAGAGGGCTATGGTGAAAAAGGAAATATCTTCCCTTCAAAACTGGAAAGAAGCTTTCTGAGAAACCGCTCTGTGTTCTGTTAATTCATCTCACAGAGTTACATCTTTCCCTTCAAGAAGCCTTTCGCTAAGGCTGTTCTTGTGGAATTGGCAAAGGGATATTTGGAGGCCCATAGATTGCTATGGTGAAAAAGGAAATATCTTCCGTTCAAAACTGGAAAGAAGCTTTCAGAGAAACTGCTCTGTGTTCTGTTAATTCATCTCACAGAGTTACATCTTTCCCTTCAAGAAGCCTTTCGCTAAGGCTGTTCTTGTGGAATTGGCAAAGGGATATTTGGAAGCCCATAGAGGGCTATGGTGAAAAAGGAAATATCTTCCGTTCAAAACTGGAAAGAAGCTTTCTGAGAAACCGCTCTGTGTTCTGTTAATTCGTCTCACAGAGTTACATCTTTCCCTTCAAGAAGCCTTTCGCTAAGGCTGTTCTTGTGGAATTGGCAAAGGGATATTTGGAAGCCCATAGAGGGCTATGGTGAAAATGGAAATATCTTCCGTTCAAAACTGGAAAGAAGCTTTCTGAGAAACTGCTCTGTGTTCTGTTAATTCATCTCACAGAGTTACATCTTTCCCTTCAAGAAGCCTTTCGCTAAGGCTGTTCTTGTGGAATTGGAAAAGGGATATTTGGAGGCCCATAGAGGGCTATGGAGAAAAAGGAAATATCTTCCGTTCAAAACTGGAAAGAAGCTTTCTGAGAAACTGCTCTGTGTTCTGTTAATTCATCTCACAGAGTTACATCTTTCCCTTCAAGAAGCCTTTCGCTAAGGCTGTTCTTGTGGAATTGGCAAAGGGATATTTGGAGGCCCATAGAGGGCTATGGTCAAAAAGGAAATATCTTCCGTTCAAAAGTGAAAAGAAGCTTTCTGAGAAACTGCTCTGTGTTCTGTTAGTTCATCTCACACAGTTACATCTTTCCCTTCAAGAAGCCTTTCGCTAAGGCTGTTCTTGTGGAATTGGCAAAGGGATATTTGGAAGCCCATAGAGGGCTATGGTGAAAAAGGAAATATCTTCCGTTCAAAACTGGAAAGAAGCTTTCTGAGAAACTGCTCTGTGTTCTGTTAATTCATCTCACAGAGTTACATCTTTCCCTTCAAGAAACCTTTCGCTAAGGCTGTTCTTGTGGAATTGGCAAAGGGATATTTGGAAGCCCATAGAGGGCTATGGTGAAAAAGGAAATATATTCCATTCAAAACTGGAAAGAACCTTTCTGAGAAACTGCTCTGTGTTCTGTTAATTCATCTCACAGAGTTACATCTTTCCCTTCAAGAAGCCTTTCGCTAAGGCTGTTCATGTGGAATTGGCAAAGGGATATTTGGAAGCCCATAGAGGGCTATGGTGAAAAAAGGAAATATCCTCCGTTCAAAACTGGAAAGAAGCTTTCTGAGAAACTGCTCTGTGTTCTGTTAATTCATCTCACAGAGTTACATCTTTCCCTTCAAGAAGCCTTTCGCTAAGGCTGTTCTTGTGGAATTGGCAAAGGGATATTTGGAAGCCCATAGAGGGCTATGGTGAAAAAGGAAATATCTTCCGTTCAAAACTGGAAAGAAGCTTTCTGAGAAACTGCTCTGTGTTCTGTTAATTCATCTCACAGAGTTACATCTTTCCCTTCAAGAAGCCTTTCGCTAAGGCTGTTCTTGTGGAATTGGCAAAGGGATATTTGGAAGCCCATAGAGGGCTACGGTGAAAATGGAAATATCTTCCGTTCAAAACTGGAAAGAAGCTTTCTGAGAAACCGCTCTGTGTTCTGTTAATTCATCTCACAGAGTTACATCTTTCCCTTCAAGAAGCCTTTCGCTAAGGCTGTTCTTGTGGAATTGGCAAAGGGATATTTGGAGGCCCATAGAGGGCTACGGTGAAAAAGTAAACATCTTCCGTTCAAAACTGGAAAGAATCTTTCAGAGAAACTGCTCTGTGTTATGTTAATTCATCTCACAGAGTTACATCTTTCCCTTCAAGAAGCCTTTCGCTAAGGCTGTTCTTGTGGAATTGGCAAAGGGATATTTGGAAGCCCATAGAGGGCTATGGTGAAAAAGGAAATATGTTCCGTTCAAAACTGGAAAGAAGCTTTCTGAGAAACTGCTCTGTGTTCTGTTAATTCATCTCACAGAGTTACATCTTTCCCTTCAAGAAGCCTTTCGCTAAGGCTGTTCTTGTGGAATTGGCAAAGGGATATTTGGAAGCCCATAGAGGGCTATGGTGAAAATGGAAATATCTTCCGTTCAAAACTGGAAAGAAGCTTTCTGAGAAACTGCTCTGTGTTCTGTTAATCCATCTCACAGAGTTACATCTTTCCCTTCAAGAAGCCTTTCGCTAAGGCTGTTCTTGTGGAATTGGCAAAGGGATATTTGGAAGCCCATAGAGGGCTATGGTGAAAAAGGAAATATCTTCCCTTCAAAACTGGAAAAAAGCTATCAGAGAAACTGCTCTGTGTTGTGTTAATTCATCTCACAGAGTTACATCTTTCCCTTCAAGAAGCCTTTCGCTAAGGCTGTTCTTGTGTAATTGGCAAAGGGATATTTGGAAGCCCATAGAGGGCTATGGTGAAAAAGGAAATATCTTCCGTTCAAAAGTGGAAAGAAGCTTTCTGAGAAACTGCTCTGTGTTCTGTTAATTCATCTCACAGAGTTACATCTTTCCCTTCAAGAAGCCTTTCGCTAAGGCTGTTCTTGTGGAATTGGCAAAGGGATATTTGGAAGCCCATAGAGGGCTATGGTGAAAAAGGAAATATCTTCCGTTCAAAACTGGAAAGAAGCTTTCTGAGAAACTGCTCTGTGTTCTGTTAATTCAACTCACAGAGTTACATCTTTCCCTTCAAGAAGCCTTTCGCTAAGGCTGTTCTTGTGGAATTGGCAAAGGGATATTTGGAAGCCCATAGAGGGCTATGGTGAAAAAGGAAATATCTTCCGTTCAAAACTGGAAAGAAGCTTTCTGAGAAACCGCTCTGTGTTCTGTTAATTCGTCTCACAGAGTTACATCTTTCCCTTCAAGAAGCCTTTCGCTAAGGCTGTTCTTGTGGAATTGGCAAAGGGATATTTGGAAGCCCATAGAGGGCTATGGTGAAAAAGGAAATATCTTCCGTTCAAAACTGGAAAGAAGCTTTCTGAGAAACTGCTCTGTGTTCTGTTAATTCGTCTCACAGAGTTACATCTTTCCCTTCAAGAAGCCTTTCGCTAAGACTGTTCTTGTGGAATTGGCAAAGGGATATTTGGAAGCCCAAAAATGGCTATGGTGAAAATGGAAATATCTTCCGTTCAAAACTGGAAAGAAGCTTTCTGAGAAACTGCTCTGTGTTCTGTTAATTCATCTCACAGAGTTACATCTTTCCCTTCAAGAAGCCTTTCGCTAAGGCTGTTCTTGTGGAATTGGCAAAGGGATATTTGGAAGCCCATAGAGGGCTATGGTGAAAAAGGACATATCTTCCGTTCAAAACAGGAAAGAAGCTTTCTGAGAAACTGCTCTGTGTTCTGTTAATTCGTCTCACAGAGTTACATCTTTCCCTTCAAGAAGCCTTTCGCTAAGGCTGTTCTTGTGGAATTGGCAAAGGGATATTTGGAAGCCCATAGAGGGCTATGGTGAAAAAGGAAATATCTTCCCTTCAAAACTGGAAAGAAGCTTTCTGAGAAACCGCTCTGTGTTCTGTTAATTCATCTCACAGAGTTACATCTTTCCCTTCAAGAAGCCTTTCGCTAAGGCTGTTCTTGTTTAATTGACAAAGGGATATTTGGAAGCCCATAGAGGGCTATGATGAAAAAGGAAATATCTTCCGTTCAAAACTGGAAAGAAGCTTTCTGAGAAACCGCTCTGTGTTCTGTTAATTCGTCTCACAGAGTTACATCTTTCCCTTCAAGAAGCCTTTCGCTAAGGCTGTTCTTGTGGAATTGGCAAAGGGATATTTGGAAGCCCATAGAGGGCTATGGTGAAAAAGGAAATATCTTCCGTTCAAAACTTGAAAGAAGCTTTCTGAGAAACTGCTCTGTGTTCTGTTAATTCATCTCACAGAGTTACATCTTTCCCTTCAAGAAGCCTTTCGCTAAGGCTGTTCTTGTGGAATTGGCAAAGGGATATTTGGAAGCCCATAGAGGGCTATGGTGAAAATGGAAATATCTTAGGTTCAAAACTGGAAAGAAGCTTTCTGAGAAACTGCTCTGTGTTCTGTTAATTCATCTCACAGAGTTACATCTTTCCCTTCAAGAAACCTTTTGCTAAGGCTGTTCTTGTGGAATTGGCAAAGGGATATTTGGAAGCCCATAGAGGGCTATGGTGAAAAAGGAAATATATTCCATTCAAAACTGGAAAGAACCTTTCTGAGAAACTGCTCTGTGTTCTGTTAATTCATCTCACAGAGTTACATCTTTCCCTTCAAGAAGCCTTTCGCTAAGGCTGTTCTTGTAGAATTGGCAAAGGGATATTTGGAAGCCCATAGAGGGCTATGGTGAAAAAAGGAAATATCCTCCGTTCAAAACTGGAAAGAAGCTTTCTGAAAAACTGCTCTGTGTTCTGTTAATTCATCTCACAGAGTTACATCTTTCCCTTCAAGAAGCCTTTCGCTAAGGCTGTTCTTGTGGAATTGGCAAAGGGATATTTGGAAGCCCATAGAGGGCTATGGTGAAAAAGGAAATATCTTCCGTTCAAAACTGGAAAGAAGCTTTCTGAGAAACTGCTCTGTGTTCTGTTAATTCATCTCACAGAGTTACATCTTTCCCTTCAAGAAGCCTTTCGCTACGTCTGTTCTTGTGGAATTGGCAAAGGGATATTTGGAAGCCCATAGAGGGCTATGGTGAAAAAGGAAATATCTTCCGTTCAAAACTGGAAAGAAGCTTTCTGAGAAACCGCTCTGTGTTCTGTTAATTCGTCTCACAGAGTTACATCTTTCCCTTCAAGAAGCCTTTCGCTAAGGCTGTTCTTGTGGAATTGGCAAAGGGATATTTGGAAGCCCATAGAGGGCTATGGTGAAAAAGGAAATATCTTCCGTTCAAAACTGGAAAGAAGCTTTCTGAGAAACTGCTCTGTGTTCTGTTAATTCGTCTCACAGAGTTACATCTTTCCCTTCAAGAAGCCTTTCGCTAAGACTGTTCTTGTGGAATTGGCAAAGGGATATTTGGAAGCCCATAGAGGGCTATGGTGAAAATGGAAATATCTTCCGTTCAAAACTGGAAAGAAGCTTTCTGAGAAACTGCTCTGTGTTCTGTTAATTCATCTCACAGAGTTACATCTTTCCCTTCAAGAAGCCTTTCGCTAAGGCTGTTCTTGTGGAATTGGCAAAGGGATATTTGGAAGCCCATAGAGGGCTATGGTGAAAAAGGAAATATCTTCCGTTCAAAACAGGAAAGAAGCTTTCTGAGAAACTGCTCTGTGTTCTGTTAATTCGTCTCACAGAGTTACATCTTTCCCTTCAAGAAGCCTTTCGCTAAGGCTGTTCTTGTGGAATTGGCAAAGGGATATTTGGAAGCCCATAGAGGGCTATGGTGAAAAAGGAAATATCTTCCCTTCAAAACTGGAAAGAAGCTTTCTGAGAAACCGCTCTGTGTTCTGTTAATTCATCTCACAGAGTTACATCTTTCCCTTCAAGAAGCCTTTCGCTAAGGCTGTTCTTGTGGAATTGGCAAAGGGATATTTGGAGGCCCATAGATTGCTATGGTGAAAAAGGAAATATCTTCCGTTCAAAACTGGAAAGAAGCTTTCAGAGAAACTGCTCTGTGTTGTGTTAATTCATCTCACAGAGTTACATCTTTCCCTTCAAGAAGCCTTTCGCTAAGGCTGTTCTTGTGGAATTGGCAAAGGGATATTTGGAAGCCCATAGAGGGCTATGGTGAAAAAGGAAATATCTTCCGTTCAAAACTGGAAAGAAGCTTTCTGAGAAACCGCTCTGTGTTCTGTTAATTCGTCTCACAGAGTTACATCTTTCCCTTCAAGAAGCCTTTCGCTAAGGCTGTTCTTGTGGAATTGGCAAAGGGATATTTGGAAGCCCATAGAGGGCTATGGTGAAAATGGAAATATCTTCCGTTCAAAACTGGAAAGAAGCTTTCTGAGAAACTGCTCTGTGTTCTGTTAATTCATCTCACAGAGTTACATCTTTCCCTTCAAGAAGCCTTTCGCTAAGGCTGTTCTTGTGGAATTGGAAAAGGGATATTTGGAGGCCCATAGAGGGCTATGGAGAAAAAGGAAATATCTTCCGTTCAAAACTGGAAAGAAGCTTTCTGAGAAACTGCTCTGTGTTCTGTTAATTCATCTCACAGAGTTACATCTTTCCCTTCAAGAAGCCTTTCGCTAAGGCTGTTCTTGTGGAATTGGCAAAGGGATATTTGGAGGCCCATAGAGGGCTATGGTCAAAAAGGAAATATCTTCCGTTCAAAAGTGAAAAGAAGCTTTCTGAGAAACTGCTCTGTGTTCTGTTAGTTCACCTCACACAGTTACATCTTTCCCTTCAAGAAGCCTTTCGCTAAGGCTGTTCTTGTGGAATTGGCAAAGGGATATTTGGAAGCCCATAGAGGGCTATGGTGAAAAAGGAAATATCTTCCGTTCAAAACTGGAAAGAAGCTTTCTGAGAAACTGCTCTGTGTTCTGTTAATTCATCTCACAGAGTTACATCTTTCCCTTCAAGAAACCTTTCACTAAGGCTGTTCTTGTGGAATTGGCAAAGGGATATTTGGAAGCCCATAGAGGGCTATGGTGAAAAAGGAAATATATTCCATTCAAAACTGGAAAGAACCTTTCTGAGAAACTGCTCTGTGTTCTGTTAATTCATCTCACAGAGTTACATCTTTCCCTTCAAGAAGCCTTTCGCTAAGGCTGTTCATGTGGAATTGGCAAAGGGATATTTGGAAGCCCATAGAGGGCTATGGTGAAAAAAGGAAATATCCTCCGTTCAAAACTGGAAAGAAGCTTTCTGAGAAACTGCTCTGTGTTCTGTTAATTCATCTCACAGAGTTACATCTTTCCCTTCAAGAAGCCTTTCGCTAAGGCTGTTCTTGTGGAATTGGCAAAGGGATATTTGGAAGCCCATAGAGGGCTATGGTGAAAAAGGAAATATCTTCCGTTCAAAACTGGAAAGAAGCTTTCTGAGAAACTGCTCTGTGTTCTGTTAATTCATCTCACAGAGTTACATCTTTCCCTTCAAGAAGCCTTTCGCTAAGGCTGTTCTTGTGGAATTGGCAAAGGGATATTTGGAAGCCCATAGAGGGCTACGGTGAAAATGGAAATATCTTCCGTTCAAAACTGGAAAGAAGCTTTCTGAGAAACCGCTCTGTGTTCTGTTAATTCATCTCACAGAGTTACATCTTTCCCTTCAAGAAGCCTTTCGCTAAGGCTGTTCTTGTGGAATTGGCAAAGGGATATTTGGAGGCCCATAGAGGGCTACGGTGAAAAAGTAAACATCTTCCGTTCAAAACTGGAAAGAATCTTTCAGAGAAACTGCTCTGTGTTATGTTAATTCATCTCACAGAGTTACATCTTTCCCTTCAAGAAGCCTTTCGCTAAGGCTGTTCTTGTGGAATTGGCAAAGGGATATTTGGAAGCCCATAGAGGGCTATGGTGAAAAAGGAAATATCTTCCGTTCAAAACTGGAAAGAAGCTTTCTGAGAAACTGCTCTGTGTTCTGTTAATTCATCTCACAGAGTTACATCTTTCCCTTCAAGAAGCCTTTCGCTAAGGCTGTTCTTGTGGAATTGGCAAAGGGATATTTGGAAGCCCATAGAGGGCTATGGTGAAAATGGAAATATCTTCCGTTCAAAACTGGAAAGAAGCTTTCTGAGAAACTGATCTGTGTTCTGTTAATCCATCTCACAGAGTTACATCTTTCCCTTCAAGAAGCCTTTCGCTAAGGCTGTTCTTGTGGAATTGGCAAAGGGATATTTGGAGGCCCATAGAGGGCTATGGTGAAAAAGGAAATATCTTCCGTTCAAAACTGGAAAGAAGCTTTCTGAGAAACCGCTCTGTGTTCTGTTAATTCGTCTCACAGAGTTACATCTTTCCCTTCAAGAAGCCTTTCGCTAAGGCTGTTCTTGTGGAATTGGCAAAGGGATATTTGGAAGCCCATAGAGGGCTATGGTGAAAAAGGAAATATCTTCCGTTCAAAACTGGAAAGAAGCTTTCTGAGAAACTGCTCTGTGTTCTGTTAATTCGTCTCACAGAGTTACATCTTTCCCTTCAAGAAGCCTTTCGCTAAGACTGTTCTTGTGGAATTGGCAAAGGGATATTTGGAAGCCCATAGAGGGCTATGGTGAAAATGGAAATATCTTCCGTTCAAAACTGGAAAGAAGCTTTCTGAGAAACTGCTCTGTGTTCTGTTAATTCATCTCACAGGGTTACATCTTTCCCTTCAAGAAGCCTTTCGCTAAGGCTGTTCTTGTGGAATTGGCAAAGGGATATTTGGAAGCCCATAGAGGGCTATGGTGAAAAAGGAAATATCTTCCGTTCAAAACAGGAAAGAAGCTTTCTGAGAAACTGCTCTGTGTTCTGTTAATTCGTCTCACAGAGTTACATCTTTCCCTTCAAGAAGCCTTTCGCTAAGGCTGTTCTTGTGGAATTGGCAAAGGGATATTTGGAAGCCCATAGAGGGCTATGGTGAAAAAGGAAATATCTTCCCTTCAAAACTGGAAAGAAGCTTTCTGAGAAACCGCTCTGTGTTCTGTTAATTCATCTCACAGAGTTACATCTTTCCCTTCAAGAAGCCTTTCGCTAAGGCTGTTCTTGTGGAATTGGCAAAGGGATATTTGGAGGCCCATAGATTGCTATGGTGAAAAAGGAAATATCTTCCGTTCAAAACTGGAAAGAAGCTTTCAGAGAAACTGCTCTGTGTTCTGTTAATTCATCTCACAGAGTTACATCTTTCCCTTCAAGAAGCCTTTCGCTAAGGCTGTTCTTGTGGAATTGGCAAAGGGATATTTGGAAGCCCAAAGAGGGCTATGGTGAAAATGGAAATATCTTCCGTTCAAAACTGGAAAGAAGCTTTCTGAGAAACTGCTCTGTGTTCTGTTAATCCATCTCACAGAGTTACATCTTTCCCTTCAAGAAGCCTTTCGCTAAGGCTGTTCTTGTGGAATTGGCAAAGGGATATTTGGAGGCCCATAGAGGGCTATGGTGAAAAAGGAAATATCTTCCGTTCAAAACTGGAAAGAAGCTTTCTGAGAAACCGCTCTGTGTTCTGTTAATTCGTCTCACAGAGTTACATCTTTCCCTTCAAGAAGCCTTTCGCTAAGGCTGTTCTTGTGGAATTGGCAAAGGGATATTTGGAAGCCCATAGAGGGCTATGGTGAAAAAGGAAATATCTTCCGTTCAAAACTGGAAAGAAGCTTTCTGAGAAACTGCTCTGTGTTCTGTTAATTCGTCTCACAGAGTTACATCTTTCCCTTCAAGAAGCCTTTCGCTAAGGCTGTTCTTGTGGAATTGGCAAAGGGATATTTGGAGGCCCATACAGGGCTACGGTGAAAAAGTAAACATCTTCCGTTCAAAACTGGAAAGAAGCTTTCAGAGAAACTGCTCTGTGTTCTGTTAATTCATCTCACAGAGTTACATCTTTCCCTTCAAGAAGCCTTTCGCTAAGGCTGTTCTTGTGGAATTGGCAAAGGGATATTTGGAAGCCCATAGAGGGCTATGGTGAAAAAGGAAATATCTTCCGTTCAAAACTGGAAAGAAGCTTTCTGAGAAACTGCTCTGTGTTCTGTTAATTCATCTCACAGAGTTACATCTTTCCCTTCAAGAAGCCTTTCGCTAAGGCTGTTCTTGTGGAATTGGCAAAGGGATATTTGGAAGCCCATAGAGGGCTATGGTGAAAATGGAAATATCTTCCGTTCAAAACTGGAAAGAAGCTTTCTGAGAAACTGCTCTGTGTTCTGTTAATCCATCTCACAGAGTTACATCTTTCCCTTCAAGAAGCCTTTCGCTAAGGCTGTTCTTGTGGAATTGGCAAAGGGATATTTGGAGGCCCATAGAGGGCTATGGTGAAAAAGGAAATATCTTCCGTTCAAAACTGGAAAGAAGCTTTCTGAGAAACCGCTCTGTGTTCTGTTAATTCGTCTCACAGAGTTACATCTTTCCCTTCAAGAAGCCTTTCGCTAAGGCTGTTCTTGTGGAATTGGCAAAGGGATATTTGGAAGCCCATAGAGGGCTATGGTGAAAAAGGAAATATCTTCCGTTCAAAACTGGAAAGAAGCTTTCTGAGAAACTGCTCTGTGTTCTGTTAATTCGTCTCACAGAGTTACATCTTTCCCTTCAAGAAGCCTTTCGCTAAGACTGTTCTTGTGGAATTGGCAAAGGGATATTTGGAAGCCCATAGAGGGCTATGGTGAAAATGGAAATATCTTCCGTTCAAAACTGGAAAGAAGCTTTCTGAGAAACTGCTCTGTGTTCTGTTAATTCATCTCACAGGGTTACATCTTTCCCTTCAAGAAGCCTTTCGCTAAGGCTGTTCTTGTGGAATTGGCAAAGGGATATTTGGAAGCCCATAGAGGGCTATGGTGAAAAAGGAAATATCTTCCGTTCAAAACAGGAAAGAAGCTTTCTGAGAAACTGCTCTGTGTTCTGTTAATTCGTCTCACAGAGTTACATCTTTCCCTTCAAGAAGCCTTTCGCTAAGGCTGTTCTTGTGGAATTGGCAAAGGGATATTTGGAAGCCCATAGAGGGCTATGGTGAAAAAGGAAATATCTTCCCTTCAAAACTGGAAAGAAGCTTTCTGAGAAACCGCTCTGTGTTCTGTTAATTCATCTCACAGAGTTACATCTTTCCCTTCAAGAAGCCTTTCGCTAAGGCTGTTCTTGTGGAATTGGCAAAGGGATATTTGGAGGCCCATAGATTGCTATGGTGAAAAAGGAAATATCTTCCGTTCAAAACTGGAAAGAAGCTTTCAGAGAAACTGCTCTGTGTTCTGTTAATTCATCTCACAGAGTTACATCTTTCCCTTCAAGAAGCCTTTCGCTAAGGCTGTTCTTGTGGAATTGGCAAAGGGATATTTGGAAGCCCATAGAGGGCTATGGTGAAAATGGAAATATCTTCCGTTCAAAACTGGAAAGAAGCTTTCTGAGAAACTGCTCTGTGTTCTGTTAATCCATCTCACAGAGTTACATCTTTCCCTTCAAGAAGCCTTTCGCTAAGGCTGTTCTTGTGGAATTGGCAAAGGGATATTTGGAGGCCCATAGAGGGCTATGGTGAAAAAGGAAATATCTTCCGTTCAAAACTGGAAAGAAGCTTTCTGAGAAACCGCTCTGTGTTCTGTTAATTCGTCTCACAGAGTTACATCTTTCCCTTCAAGAAGCCTTTCGCTAAGGCTGTTCTTGTGGAATTGGCAAAGGGATATTTGGAAGCCCATAGAGGGCTATGGTGAAAAAGGAAATATCTTCCGTTCAAAACTGGAAAGAAGCTTTCTGAGAAACTGCTCTGTGTTCTGTTAATTCGTCTCACAGAGTTACATCTTTCCCTTCAAGAAGCCTTTCGCTAAGGCTGTTCTTGTGGAATTGGCAAAGGGATATTTGGAGGCCCATACAGGGCTACGGTGAAAAAGTAAACATCTTCCGTTCAAAACTGGAAAGAAGCTTTCAGAGAAACTGCTCTGTGTTATGTTAATTCATCTCACAGAGTTACATCTTTCCCTTCAAGAAGCCTTTCGCTAAGGCTGTTCTTGTGGAATTGGCAAAGGGATATTTGGAAGCCCATAGAGGGCTATGGTGAAAAAGGAAATATCTTCCGTTCAAAACTGGAAAGAAGCTTTCTGAGAAACTGCTCTGTGTTCTGTTAATTCATCTCACAGAGTTACATCTTTCCCTTCAAGAAGCCTTTCGCTAAGGCTGTTCTTGTGGAATTGGCAAAGGGATATTTGGAAGCCCATAGAGGGCTATGGTGAAAATGGAAATATCTTCCGTTCAAAACTGGAAAGAAGCTTTCTGAGAAACTGCTCTGTGTTCTGTTAATCCATCTCACAGAGTTACATCTTTCCCTTCAAGAAGCCTTTCGCTAAGGCTGTTCTTGTGGAATTGGCAAAGGGATATTTGGAGGCCCATAGAGGGCTATGGTGAAAAAGGAAATATCTTCCGTTCAAAACTGGAAAGAAGCTTTCAGAGAAACTGCTCTGTGTTCTGTTAATTCATCTCACAGAGTTACATCTTTCCCTTCAAGAAGCCTTTCGCTAAGGCTGTTCTTGTGGAATTGGCAAAGGGATATTTGGAAGCCCATAGAGGGCTATGGTGAAAAAGGAAATATCTTCCGTTCAAAACTGGAAAGAAGCTTTCTGAGAAACTGCTCTGTGTTCTGTTAATTCGTCTCACAGAGTTACATCTTTCCCTTCAAGAAGCCTTTCGCAAAGGCTGTTCTTGTGGAATTGGCAAAGGGATATTTGGAAGCCCATAGAGGGCTATGGTGAAAAAGGAAATATCTTCCCTTCAAAACTAGAAAGAAGCTTTCTGAGAAATCGCTCTGTGTTCTGTTAATTCAACTCACAGAGTTACATCTTTCTCTTCAAGAAGCCTTTCGCTAAGGCTGTTCTTGTGGAATTGACAAAGGGATATTTGGAAGCCCATAGAGGGCTATGGTGAAAAAGGAAATATCTTCCGTTCAAAACTGGAAAGAAGCTTTCTGAGAAACTGCTCTGTGTTCTGTTAATTCATCTCACAGAGGTACATCTTTCCCTCCAAGAAGCCTTTCGCTAAGGCTGTTCTGGAAGCCCATAGAGGGCTATGGTGAAAAAGGAAATATCTTCCGTTCAAAACTGGAAAGAAGCTTACTGAGAAACTGCTCTGTGTTCTGTTAATTCGTCTCACAGAATTACATCTTTCCCTTCAAGAAGCCTTTCGCAAAGGCTGTTCTTGTGGAATTGGCAAAGGGATATTTGGAAGCCCGTAGAGGGCTATGGTGAAAAAGGAAATATCTTCCCTTCAAAACTGGAAAGAAGCTTTCTGAGAAACCGCTCTGTGTTCTGTTAATTCATCTCACAGAGTTACATCTTTCCCTTCAAGAAGCCTTTCGCTAAGGCTGTTCTTGTGGAATTGACAAAGGGATATTTGGAAGCCCATAGAGGGCTATGGTGAAAAAGGAAATATCTTCCGTTCAAAACTGGAAAGAAGCTTTCTGAGAAACCGCTCTGTGTTCTGTTAATTCGTCTCACAGAGTTACATCTTTCCCTTCAAGAAGCCTTTCGCTAAGGCTGTTCTTGTGGAATTGGCAAAGGGATATTTGGAAGCCCATAGAGGGCTAAGGTGAAAAAGGAAATATCTTCCGTTCAAAACTGGAAAGAAGCTTTCTGAGAAACTGCTCTGTGTTCTGTTAATTCATCTCACAGAGTTACATCTTTTCCTTCAAGAAGCCTTTCGCTAAGGCTGTTCTTGTGGAATTGGCAAAGGGATATTTGGAAGCCCATAGAGGGCTATGGTGAAAATGGAAATATCTTCCGTTCAAAACTGGAAAGAAGCTTTCTGAGAAACTGCTCTGTGTTCTGTTAATCCATCTCACAGAGTTACATCTTTCCCTTCAAGAAGCCTTTCGCTAAGGCTGTTCTTGTGGAATTGGCAAAGGGATATTTGGAGGCCCATAGAGGGCTATGGTGAAAAAGGAAATATCTTCCGTTCAAAACTGGAAAGAAGCTTTCTGAGAAACCGCTCTGTGTTCTGTTAATTCGTCTCACAGAGTTACATCTTTCCCTTCAAGAAGCCTTTCGCTAAGGCTGTTCTTGTGGAATTGGCAAAGGGATATTTGGAAGCCCATAGAGGGCTATGGTGAAAAAGGAAATATCTTCCGTTCAAAACTGGAAAGAAGCTTTCTGAGAAACTGCTCTGTGTTCTGTTAATTCATCTCACAGAGTTACATCTTTCCCTTCAAGAAGCCTTTCGCTAAGGCTGTTCTTGTGGAATTGGCAAAGGGATATTTGGAAGCCCATAGAGGGCTATGGTGAAAATGGAAATATCTTCCGTTCAAAACTGGAAAGAAGCTTTCTGAGAAACCGCTCTGTGTTCTGTTAATTCGTCTCACAGAGTTACATCTTTCCCTTCAAGAAGCCTTTCGCTAAGGCTGTTCTTGTGGAATTGGCAAAGGGATATTTGGAAGCCCATAGAGGGCTATGGTGAAAATGGAAATATCTTCCGTTCAAAACTGGAAAGAAGCTTTCTGAGAAACTGCTCTGTGTTCTGTTAATTCATCTCACAGAGTTACATCTTTCCCTTCAAGAAGCCTTTCGCTAAGGCTGTTCTTGTGGAATTGGAAAAGGGATATTTGGAGGCCCATAGAGGGCTATGGAGAAAAAGGAAATATCTTCCGTTCAAAACTGGAAAGAAGCTTTCTGAGAAACTGCTCTGTGTTCTGTTAATTCATCTCACAGAGTTACATCTTTCCCTTCAAGAAGCCTTTCGCTAAGGCTGTTCTTGTGGAATTGGCAAAGGGATATTTGGAGGCCCATAGAGGGCTATGGTCAAAAAGGAAATATCTTCCGTTCAAAAGTGGAAAGAAGCTTTCTGAGAAATTGCTCTGTGTTCTGTTAGTTCATCTCACACAGTTACATCTTTCCCTTCAAGAAGCCTTTCGCTAAGGCTGTTCTTGTGGAATTGGCAAAGGGATATTTGGAAGCCCATAGAGGGCTATGGTGAAAAAGGAAATATCTTCCGTTCAAAACTGGAAAGAAGCTTTCTGAGAAACTGCTATGTGTTCTGTTAATTCATCTCACAGAGTTACATCTTTCCCTTCAAGAAACCTTTCGCTAAGGCTGTTCTTGTGGAATTGGCAAAGGGATATTTGGAAGCCCATAGAGGGCTATGGTGAAAAAGGAAATATATTCCATTCAAAACAGGAAAGAACCTTTCTGAGAAACTGCTCTGTGTTCTGTTAATTCATCTCACAGAGTTACATCTTTCCCTTCAAGAAGCCTTTCGCTAAGGCTGTTCATGTGGAATTGGCAAAGGGATATTTGGAAGCCCATAGAGGGCTATGGTGAAAAAAGGAAATATCCTCCGTTCAAAACTGGAAAGAAGCTTTCTGAGAAACTGCTCTGTGTTCTGTTAATTCATCTCACAGAGTTACATCTTTCCCTTCAAGAAGCCTTTCGCTAAGGCTGTTCTTGTGGAATTGGCAAAGGGATATTTGGAAGCCCATAGAGGGCTATGGTGAAAAAGGAAATATCTTCCGTTCAAAACTGGAAAGAAGCTTTCTGAGAAACTGCTCTGTGTTCTGTTAATTCATCTCACAGAGTTACATCTTTCCCTTCAAGAAGCCTTTCGCTAAGGCTGTTCTTGTGGAATTGGCAAAGGGATATTTGGAAGCCCATAGAGGGCTATGGTGAAAATGGAAATATCTTCCGTTCAAAACTGGAAAGAAGCTTTCTGAGAAACTGCTCTGTGTTCTGTTAATTCATCTCACAGAGTTACATCTTTCCCTTCAAGAAGCCTTTCGCTAAGGCTGTTCTTGTGGAATTGGCAAAGGGATATTTGGAGGCCGATAGAGGGCTATGGTGAAAAAGGAAATATCTTCCGTTCAAAACTGGAAAGAAGCTTTCAGAGAAACTGCTCTGTGTTCTGTTAATTCATCTCACAGAGTTACATCTTTCCCTTCAAGAAGCCTTTCGCTAAGGCTGTTCTTGTGGAATTGGCAAAGGGATATTTGGAAGCCCATAGAGGGCTATGGTGAAAAAGTAAATATCTTCCGTTCAAAACTGGAAAGAAGCTTTCTGAGAAACTGCTCTGTGTTCTGTTAATTCGTCTCACAGAGTTACATCTTTCCCTTCAAGAAGCCTTTCGCAAAGGCTGTTCTTGTGGAATTGGCAAAGGGATATTTGGAAGCCCATAGAGGGCTATGGTGAAAAAGGAAATATCTTCCCTTCAAAACTGGAAAGAAGCTTTCTGAGAAACCGCTCTGTGTTCTGTTAATTCATCTCACAGAGTTACATCTTTCCCTTCAAGAAGCCTTTCGCTAAGGCTGTTCTTGTGGAATTGGCAAAGGGATATTTGGAGGCCCATAGATTGCTATGGTGAAAAAGGAAATATCTTCCGTTCAAAACTGGAAAGAAGCTTTCAGAGAAACTGCTCTGTGTTCTGTTAATTCATCTCACAGAGTTACATCTTTCCCTTCAAGAAGCCTTTCGCTAAGGCTGTTCTTGTGGAATTGGCAAAGGGATATTTGGAAGCCCAAAGAGGGCTATGGTGAAAATGGAAATATCTTCCGTTCAAAACTGGAAAGAAGCTTTCTGAGAAACTGCTCTGTGTTCTGTTAATCCATCTCACAGAGTTACATCTTTCCCTTCAAGAAGCCTTTCGCTAAGGCTGTTCTTGTGGAATTGGCAAAGGGATATTTGGAGGCCCATAGAGGGCTATGGTGAAAAAGGAAATATCTTCCGTTCAAAACTGGAAAGAAGCTTTCTGAGAAACCGCTCTGTGTTCTGTTAATTCGTCTCACAGAGTTACATCTTTCCCTTCAAGAAGCCTTTCGCTAAGGCTGTTCTTGTGGAATTGGCAAAGGGATATTTGGAAGCCCATAGAGGGCTATGGTGAAAAAGGAAATATCTTCCGTTCAAAACTGGAAAGAAGCTTTCTGAGAAACTGCTCTGTGTTCTGTTAATTCGTCTCACAGAGTTACATCTTTCCCTTCAAGAAGCCTTTCGCTAAGGCTGTTCTTGTGGAATTGGCAAAGGGATATTTGGAGGCCCATACAGGGCTACGGTGAAAAAGTAAACATCTTCCGTTCAAAACTGGAAAGAAGCTTTCAGAGAAACTGCTCTGTGTTCTGTTAATTCATCTCACAGAGTTACATCTTTCCCTTCAAGAAGCCTTTCGCTAAGGCTGTTCTTGTGGAATTGGCAAAGGGATATTTGGAAGCCCATAGAGGGCTATGGTGAAAAAGGAAATATCTTCCGTTCAAAACTGGAAAGAAGCTTTCTGAGAAACTGCTCTGTGTTCTGTTAATTCATCTCACAGAGTTACATCTTTCCCTTCAAGAAGCCTTTCGCTAAGGCTGTTCTTGTGGAATTGGCAAAGGGATATTTGGAAGCCCATAGAGGGCTATGGTGAAAATGGAAATATCTTCCGTTCAAAACTGGAAAGAAGCTTTCTGAGAAACTGCTCTGTGTTCTGTTAATCCATCTCACAGAGTTACATCTTTCCCTTCAAGAAGCCTTTCGCTAAGGCTGTTCTTGTGGAATTGGCAAAGGGATATTTGGAGGCCCATAGAGGGCTATGGTGAAAAAGGAAATATCTTCCGTTCAAAACTGGAAAGAAGCTTTCTGAGAAACCGCTCTGTGTTCTGTTAATTCGTCTCACAGAGTTACATCTTTCCCTTCAAGAAGCCTTTCGCTAAGGCTGTTCTTGTGGAATTGGCAAAGGGATATTTGGAAGCCCATAGAGGGCTATGGTGAAAAAGGAAATATCTTCCGTTCAAAACTGGAAAGAAGCTTTCTGAGAAACTGCTCTGTGTTCTGTTAATTCGTCTCACAGAGTTACATCTTTCCCTTCAAGAAGCCTTTCGCTAAGACTGTTCTTGTGGAATTGGCAAAGGGATATTTGGAAGCCCATAGAGGGCTATGGTGAAAATGGAAATATCTTCCGTTCAAAACTGGAAAGAAGCTTTCTGAGAAACTGCTCTGTGTTCTGTTAATTCATCTCACAGGGTTACATCTTTCCCTTCAAGAAGCCTTTCGCTAAGGCTGTTCTTGTGGAATTGGCAAAGGGATATTTGGAAGCCCATAGAGGGCTATGGTGAAAAAGGAAATATCTTCCGTTCAAAACAGGAAAGAAGCTTTCTGAGAAACTGCTCTGTGTTCTGTTAATTCGTCTCACAGAGTTACATCTTTCCCTTCAAGAAGCCTTTCGCTAAGGCTGTTCTTGTGGAATTGGCAAAGGGATATTTGGAAGCCCATAGAGGGCTATGGTGAAAAAGGAAATATCTTCCCTTCAAAACTGGAAAGAAGCTTTCTGAGAAACCGCTCTGTGTTCTGTTAATTCATCTCACAGAGTTACATCTTTCCCTTCAAGAAGCCTTTCGCTAAGGCTGTTCTTGTGGAATTGGCAAAGGGATATTTGGAGGCCCATAGATTGCTATGGTGAAAAAGGAAATATCTTCCGTTCAAAACTGGAAAGAAGCTTTCAGAGAAACTGCTCTGTGTTCTGTTAATTCATCTCACAGAGTTACATCTTTCCCTTCAAGAAGCCTTTCGCTAAGGCTGTTCTTGTGGAATTGGCAAAGGGATATTTGGAAGCCCATAGAGGGCTATGGTGAAAATGGAAATATCTTCCGTTCAAAACTGGAAAGAAGCTTTCTGAGAAACTGCTCTGTGTTCTGTTAATCCATCTCACAGAGTTACATCTTTCCCTTCAAGAAGCCTTTCGCTAAGGCTGTTCTTGTGGAATTGGCAAAGGGATATTTGGAGGCCCATAGAGGGCTATGGTGAAAAAGGAAATATCTTCCGTTCAAAACTGGAAAGAAGCTTTCTGAGAAACCGCTCTGTGTTCTGTTAATTCGTCTCACAGAGTTACATCTTTCCCTTCAAGAAGCCTTTCGCTAAGGCTGTTCTTGTGGAATTGGCAAAGGGATATTTGGAAGCCCATAGAGGGCTATGGTGAAAAAGGAAATATCTTCCGTTCAAAACTGGAAAGAAGCTTTCTGAGAAACTGCTCTGTGTTCTGTTAATTCGTCTCACAGAGTTACATCTTTCCCTTCAAGAAGCCTTTCGCTAAGGCTGTTCTTGTGGAATTGGCAAAGGGATATTTGGAGGCCCATACAGGGCTACGGTGAAAAAGTAAACATCTTCCGTTCAAAACTGGAAAGAAGCTTTCAGAGAAACTGCTCTGTGTTATGTTAATTCATCTCACAGAGTTACATCTTTCCCTTCAAGAAGCCTTTCGCTAAGGCTGTTCTTGTGGAATTGGCAAAGGGATATTTGGAAGCCCATAGAGGGCTATGGTGAAAAAGGAAATATCTTCCGTTCAAAACTGGAAAGAAGCTTTCTGAGAAACTGCTCTGTGTTCTGTTAATTCATCTCACAGAGTTACATCTTTCCCTTCAAGAAGCCTTTCGCTAAGGCTGTTCTTGTGGAATTGGCAAAGGGATATTTGGAAGCCCATAGAGGGCTATGGTGAAAATGGAAATATCTTCCGTTCAAAACTGGAAAGAAGCTTTCTGAGAAACTGCTCTGTGTTCTGTTAATCCATCTCACAGAGTTACATCTTTCCCTTCAAGAAGCCTTTCGCTAAGGCTGTTCTTGTGGAATTGGCAAAGGGATATTTGGAGGCCCATAGAGGGCTATGGTGAAAAAGGAAATATCTTCCGTTCAAAACTGGAAAGAAGCTTTCAGAGAAACTGCTCTGTGTTCTGTTAATTCATCTCACAGAGTTACATCTTTCCCTTCAAGAAGCCTTTCGCTAAGGCTGTTCTTGTGGAATTGGCAAAGGGATATTTGGAAGCCCATAGAGGGCTATGGTGAAAAAGGAAATATCTTCCGTTCAAAACTGGAAAGAAGCTTTCTGAGAAACTGCTCTGTGTTCTGTTAATTCGTCTCACAGAGTTACATCTTTCCCTTCAAGAAGCCTTTCGCAAAGGCTGTTCTTGTGGAATTGGCAAAGGGATATTTGGAAGCCCATAGAGGGCTATGGTGAAAAAGGAAATATCTTCCCTTCAAAACTAGAAAGAAGCTTTCTGAGAAATCGCTCTGTGTTCTGTTAATTCAACTCACAGAGTTACATCTTTCTCTTCAAGAAGCCTTTCGCTAAGGCTGTTCTTGTGGAATTGACAAAGGGATATTTGGAAGCCCATAGAGGGCTATGGTGAAAAAGGAAATATCTTCCGTTCAAAACTGGAAAGAAGCTTTCTGAGAAACTGCTCTGTGTTCTGTTAATTCATCTCACAGAGGTACATCTTTCCCTCCAAGAAGCCTTTCGCTAAGGCTGTTCTGGAAGCCCATAGAGGGCTATGGTGAAAAAGGAAATATCTTCCGTTCAAAACTGGAAAGAAGCTTACTGAGAAACTGCTCTGTGTTCTGTTAATTCGTCTCACAGAATTACATCTTTCCCTTCAAGAAGCCTTTCGCAAAGGCTGTTCTTGTGGAATTGGCAAAGGGATATTTGGAAGCCCGTAGAGGGCTATGGTGAAAAAGGAAATATCTTCCCTTCAAAACTGGAAAGAAGCTTTCTGAGAAACCGCTCTGTGTTCTGTTAATTCATCTCACAGAGTTACATCTTTCCCTTCAAGAAGCCTTTCGCTAAGGCTGTTCTTGTGGAATTGACAAAGGGATATTTGGAAGCCCATAGAGGGCTATGGTGAAAAAGGAAATATCTTCCGTTCAAAACTGGAAAGAAGCTTTCTGAGAAACCGCTCTGTGTTCTGTTAATTCGTCTCACAGAGTTACATCTTTCCCTTCAAGAAGCCTTTCGCTAAGGCTGTTCTTGTGGAATTGGCAAAGGGATATTTGGAAGCCCATAGAGGGCTAAGGTGAAAAAGGAAATATCTTCCGTTCAAAACTGGAAAGAAGCTTTCTGAGAAACTGCTCTGTGTTCTGTTAATTCATCTCACAGAGTTACATCTTTTCCTTCAAGAAGCCTTTCGCTAAGGCTGTTCTTGTGGAATTGGCAAAGGGATATTTGGAAGCCCATAGAGGGCTATGGTGAAAATGGAAATATCTTCCGTTCAAAACTGGAAAGAAGCTTTCTGAGAAACTGCTCTGTGTTCTGTTAATCCATCTCACAGAGTTACATCTTTCCCTTCAAGAAGCCTTTCGCTAAGGCTGTTCTTGTGGAATTGGCAAAGGGATATTTGGAGGCCCATAGAGGGCTATGGTGAAAAAGGAAATATCTTCCGTTCAAAACTGGAAAGAAGCTTTCTGAGAAACCGCTCTGTGTTCTGTTAATTCGTCTCACAGAGTTACATCTTTCCCTTCAAGAAGCCTTTCGCTAAGGCTGTTCTTGTGGAATTGGCAAAGGGATATTTGGAAGCCCATAGAGGGCTATGGTGAAAAAGGAAATATCTTCCGTTCAAAACTGGAAAGAAGCTTTCTGAGAAACTGCTCTGTGTTCTGTTAATTCATCTCACAGAGTTACATCTTTCCCTTCAAGAAGCCTTTCGCTAAGGCTGTTCTTGTGGAATTGGCAAAGGGATATTTGGAAGCCCATAGAGGGCTATGGTGAAAATGGAAATATCTTCCGTTCAAAACTGGAAAGAAGCTTTCTGAGAAACCGCTCTGTGTTCTGTTAATTCGTCTCACAGAGTTACATCTTTCCCTTCAAGAAGCCTTTCGCTAAGGCTGTTCTTGTGGAATTGGCAAAGGGATATTTGGAAGCCCATAGAGGGCTATGGTGAAAATGGAAATATCTTCCGTTCAAAACTGGAAAGAAGCTTTCTGAGAAACTGCTCTGTGTTCTGTTAATTCATCTCACAGAGTTACATCTTTCCCTTCAAGAAGCCTTTCGCTAAGGCTGTTCTTGTGGAATTGGAAAAGGGATATTTGGAGGCCCATAGAGGGCTATGGAGAAAAAGGAAATATCTTCCGTTCAAAACTGGAAAGAAGCTTTCTGAGAAACTGCTCTGTGTTCTGTTAATTCATCTCACAGAGTTACATCTTTCCCTTCAAGAAGCCTTTCGCTAAGGCTGTTCTTGTGGAATTGGCAAAGGGATATTTGGAGGCCCATAGAGGGCTATGGTCAAAAAGGAAATATCTTCCGTTCAAAAGTGGAAAGAAGCTTTCTGAGAAATTGCTCTGTGTTCTGTTAGTTCATCTCACACAGTTACATCTTTCCCTTCAAGAAGCCTTTCGCTAAGGCTGTTCTTGTGGAATTGGCAAAGGGATATTTGGAAGCCCATAGAGGGCTACGGTGAAAAAGGAAATATCTTCCGTTCAAAACTGGAAAGAAGCTTTCTGAGAAACTGCTATGTGTTCTGTTAATTCATCTCACAGAGTTACATCTTTCCCTTCAAGAAACCTTTCGCTAAGGCTGTTCTTGTGGAATTGGCAAAGGGATATTTGGAAGCCCATAGAGGGCTATGGTGAAAAAGGAAATATATTCCATTCAAAACAGGAAAGAACCTTTCTGAGAAACTGCTCTGTGTTCTGTTAATTCATCTCACAGAGTTACATCTTTCCCTTCAAGAAGCCTTTCGCTAAGGCTGTTCATGTGGAATTGGCAAAGGGATATTTGGAAGCCCATAGAGGGCTATGGTGAAAAAAGGAAATATCCTCCGTTCAAAACTGGAAAGAAGCTTTCTGAGAAACTGCTCTGTGTTCTGTTAATTCATCTCACAGAGTTACATCTTTCCCTTCAAGAAGCCTTTCGCTAAGGCTGTTCTTGTGGAATTGGCAAAGGGATATTTGGAAGCCCATAGAGGGCTATGGTGAAAAAGGAAATATCTTCCGTTCAAAACTGGAAAGAAGCTTTCTGAGAAACTGCTCTGTGTTCTGTTAATTCATCTCACAGAGTTACATCTTTCCCTTCAAGAAGCCTTTCGCTAAGGCTGTTCTTGTGGAATTGGCAAAGGGATATTTGGAAGCCCATAGAGGGCTATGGTGAAAATGGAAATATCTTCCGTTCAAAACTGGAAAGAAGCTTTCTGAGAAACTGCTCTGTGTTCTGTTAATTCATCTCACAGAGTTACATCTTTCCCTTCAAGAAGCCTTTCGCTAAGGCTGTTCTTGTGGAATTGGCAAAGGGATATTTGGAGGCCGATAGAGGGCTATGGTGAAAAAGGAAATATCTTCCGTTCAAAACTGGAAAGAAGCTTTCAGAGAAACTGCTCTGTGTTCTGTTAATTCATCTCACAGAGTTACATCTTTCCCTTCAAGAAGCCTTTCGCTAAGGCTGTTCTTGTGGAATTGGCAAAGGGATATTTGGAAGCCCATAGAGGGCTATGGTGAAAAAGTAAATATCTTCCGTTCAAAACTGGAAAGAAGCTTTCTGAGAAACTGCTCTGTGTTCTGTTAATTCGTCTCACAGAGTTACATCTTTCCCTTCAAGAAGCCTTTCGCAAAGGCTGTTCTTGTGGAATTGGCAAAGGGATATTTGGAAGCCCATAGAGGGCTATGGTGAAAAAGGAAATATCTTCCCTTCAAAACTAGAAAGAAGCTTTCTGAGAAATCGCTCTGTGTTCTGTTAATTCAACTCACAGAGTTACATCTTTCTCTTCAAGAAGCCTTTCGCTAAGGCTGTTCTTGTGGAATTGACAAAGGGATATTTGGAAGCCCATAGAGGGCTATGGTGAAAAAGGAAATATCTTCCGTTCAAAACTGGAAAGAAGCTTTATGAGAAACTGCTCTGTGTTCTGTTAATTCATCTCACAGAGGTACATCTTTCCCTTCAAGAAGCCTTTCGCTAAGGCTGTTCTTGTGGAATTGGCAAAGGGATATTTGGAAGCCCATAGAGGGCTATGGTGAAAAAGGAAATATCTTCCGTTCAAAACTGGAAAGAAGCTTTCTGAGAAACTGCTCTGTGTTCTGTTAATTCGTCTCACAGAGTTACATCTTTCCCTTCAAGAAGCCTTTCGCAAAGGCTGTTCTTGTGGAATTGGCAAAGGGATATTTGGAAGCCCGTAGAGGGCTATGGTGAAAAAGGAAATATCTTCCCTTCAAAACTGGAAAGAAGCTTTCTGAGAAACCGCTCTGTGTTCTGTTAATTCATCTCACAGAGTTACATCTTTCCCTTCAAGAAGCCTTTCGCTAAGGCTGTTCTTGTGGAATTGACAAAGGGATATTTGGAAGCCCATAGAGGGCTATGGTGAAAAAGGAAATATCTTCCGTTCAAAACTGGAAAGAAGCTTTCTGAGAAACCGCTCTGTGTTCTGTTAATTCTTCTCACAGAGTTACATCTTTCCCTTCAAGAAGCCTTTCGCTAAGGCTGTTCTTGTGGAATTGGCAAAGGGATATTTGGAAGCCCATAGAGGGCTATGGTGAAAAAGGAAATATCTTCCCTTCAAAACTAGAAAGAAGCTTTCTGAGAAATCGCTCTGTGTTCTGTTAATTCAACTCACAGAGTTACATCTTTCTCTTCAAGAAGCCTTTCGCTAAGGCTGTTCTTGTGGAATTGACAAAGGGATATTTGGAAGCCCATAGAGGGCTATGGTGAAAAAGGAAATATCTTCCGTTCAAAACTGGAAAGAAGCTTTCTGAGAAACTGCTCTGTGTTCTGTTAATTCATCTCACAGAGGTACATCTTTCCCTTCAAGAAGCCTTTCGCTAAGGCTGTTCTTGTGGAATTGGCAAAGGGATATTTGGAAGCCCATAGAGGGCTATGGTGAAAAAGGAAATATCTTCCGTTCAAAACTGGAAAGAAGCTTTCTGAGAAACTGCTCTGTGTTCTGTTAATTCGTCTCACAGAGTTACATCTTTCCCTTCAAGAAGCCTTTCGCAAAGGCTGTTCTTGTGGAATTGGCAAAGGGATATTTGGAAGCCCGTAGAGGGCTATGGTGAAAAAGGAAATATCTTCCCTTCAAAACTGGAAAGAAGCTTTCTGAGAAACCGCTCTGTGTTCTGTTAATTCATCTCACAGAGTTACATCTTTCCCTTCAAGAAGCCTTTCGCTAAGGCTGTTCTTGTGGAATTGACAAAGGGATATTTGGAAGCCCATAGAGGGCTATGGTGAAAAAGGAAATATCTTCCGTTCTAAACTGGAAAGAAGCTTTCTGAGAAACCGCTCTGTGTTCTGTTAATTCGTCTCACAGAGTTACATCTTTCCCTTCAAGAAGCCTTTCGCTAAGGCTGTTCTTGTGGAATTGGCAAAGGGATATTTGGAAGCCCATAGAGGGCTAAGGTGAAAAAGGAAATATCTTCCGTTCAAAACTGGAAAGAAGCTTTCTGAGAAACTGCTCTGTGTTCTGTTAATTCATCTCACAGAGTTACATCTTTTCCTTCAAGAAGCCTTTCGCTAAGGCTGTTCTTGTGGAATTGGCAAAGGGATATTTGGAAGCCCATAGAGGGCTATGGTGAAAATGGAAATATCTTCCGTTCAAAACTGGAAAGAAGCTTTCTGAGAAACTGCTCTGTGTTCTGTTAATCCATCTCACAGAGTTACATCTTTCCCTTCAAGAAGCCTTTCGCTAAGGCTGTTCTTGTGGAATTGGCAAAGGGATATTTGGAGGCCCATAGATTGCTATGG